>NW_018397266.1:6320751-6326032 GCF_002168275.2 Theobroma umbraticum
GTGGGTCTTACTCAACTAGTTTCGTCAAATTTGGATGCTTGGAAACTTGATCATTATGGAAATTAGAGACAAAGGCTATGCGAAACATATATGATATGTTTAGGTAATATGTTGTCACCTAGCTGATCTATAAGTTGTATAGAGATAAAATTCGTAAGCTCAGTTACCTACCTAATCCACCTATCATGGTTTGCTGAACACACTTAACGCCATGACTAGATGGATAAGATCCTAGCCCACTAAAAGAATCGTAGTAGAGATCTTTCAAGGTGATATGGAGGGTTATCATTTTGTAGAAAATAATGGAAGAACTATTTAAAATTTTAAAGCCTTGTTTTAAATAGTTTATGCATGTTATTTATCAATTGCTTTATCTATTCAAACATGTTTATATACATTGCAAAAGGCTAAAAATCTATCACTATGCTACATTTTGGATGCAAATTAAACTTATTAGACCAAACCATTTTGAAAGGTACCAAGACTTGAGAAATGTTTTCAAGCAAAAGGTCGTTCGTTCTACAATCTCTACCAACTACAATTCATAATTGCGAGTGAGCTTCCATGAGATGGAATTTACATTGCCTTAATTATGAATTAGGAAGACAAACATGATAATGGCACTAACTTGGAAATGTTCTCAAACATTTTTATGGTAAAGATAGAAAAAGGAGGGACTAAAAAAAATGTTTCGTTGATAGAGTTAAAAAAGAAGAAGCTTATAGAAGTTTCTACTTTGCTAAAGTTTATGATTGAGCTAGAAGTTACTTCTATTATATTAACATCATAGGCATTTGCTACTAGATGTTGAATGCATTTAAGTAATGACATAAAGTGCAAAACAATAACAGTTTGTCAATACTCAATATAAATGTGAAGAAAACTAATCTCGATTATGGTATTTGAGTCTTGGTCATTGAAGTAAGAATTAGAGTATGAAGATACTTAGATTTTTTTTTTGGGAATCGTAAAAAGGGCTAATAATTCTTATTTATATGACTAAATCAAATTTCATGCAAAAGTGAATGACTTGGTATGTTCAAAAGTGATCAGGACATTTTATTTAAGTGATTCTTTCCATTTGATTTGAGATTCTTATTTAAGGATGGTTTTTAGCTGATAATTGTTTGCTTGTTTATAATCCTTGTTTCTATATTATAATTGCGAGCTCAATGATATGAACATGGAAAAAAAGTAAGATATACAAAAAATATTTACATCAATATATGTCAAAATCATCTTTACAAACAAGTAACCAATCATTTTAACTTAAAAATCCCTTTAATTAGAAGTTTTACTTTTCACTTTTTGCTATTTACATTTTGTTTTCCATTCATTTTTATTTTTATGTTTTAATTTTCATTCATTTTTTTTCAGAAAAAAAAAGAAACAAAATTTAAAGAGTAAAAGTATATAGACGCTTTAGTGTTCCACTCAAAATTTTCATAACTTTTTGGTACACCAAAATTTTCAAATATAATTGTTAATAAATTGAAAGTATTAGAAAGAAAACGGGATAAGATCCAAATTGATAACTCAATGTAGGTTAATGAACCAAATTTACCACTTCTCTTTCAATATCTGCAATTTTAAAACTATTTTTTTAATTTGATTAAAAATAATGAAAAATTAATGGTAAAAGAATTTTTCGTAAAATATTCCTTTACTTCTCTAGGTAATATTCTTTTTACATTTAATTTTTGACTTTCTTTAACTAAATCAAAATATAACTTTTCAATTACACTTATTGAAAAATAAGTGATAAATTTAGTCAATTGCCTTATGTAGAGGGGTACATTTAATCTTTATGTAAATAATAAAAAAAATAAATTGAAGAAGTTAATTGAGCATAATTTCAATTTCAACAAAACCAGCACAAGGCAATCATATATTAGTACTAAATGCTTGGATAAATATTTTTGTCTTAATTTTTTTGTATGATAGAGGGTCCTTTGCACAAGTTCTACTGTAAGTATTACTTAGGAATTCAACATGCATTGCCATGATTGGAAATTTGGAATTACGTCTTTCTTAAAATAATTAAAAGTATATGGAAAAGGGTTAATTATATATTTGATATCCAAATTATAATTAAATGTTTGATTTGATATATATAATTTAAAATTTGTATAAAACTTTGTTTCTGTTAAATAATTTGCATCTAAGGTTATTTCTTTTAGTCAAATAGGTGATGTGATAAAAAATAATTAATAAGAATATAACGTGTGTCTAATTCTTATTGACTGTTTTTTAATTTGTCAGGTCACCTATTTAACTAATATATAGAGTTAAATATGTTTAAGGATAAAGGAAAATTGGAGTGTACTTAATTGTAAACTTATTTACTTCAAGTACTAAATCAACTTCTTCAAAAAAAGAAAAGAAAACAAGAAGTACTAAATCAACAATTTCATTATAATCCAGATATGAAATATCTCGTTAAGCCGTAAAAAACTAAGAAAATTAAAGCTATACAAGAAAGATCATGAATGCAAGAACTTTGCACTCCCTTTAATTAGTTTGAAGTTAGATATAGGCAATTAACACATTATTTTGTAATTCCTACTATGCATGCCTTAAAGTATGTGTATTCAATAATCTTAATTGTATTATTGAGAACTAATATATGTATATATATGTACATACATACATATATCACAATAAAAAGGAATTAAAGGGGAAAGCGCAAGGAGTACATAGATATACAATATAAATTCGTATATTTAATACGTTGATTGAGTTGTACATTTGGTAGCTAGAATCTGAATTTATGACATTATTACGAGCCTCTGTCTTAATTAAAACGTTGATCATAAGCATTGATTGATTTAGGCATCGTACGAAATTCATCACCATTATCCAATTGTGCTTAACAGCTCACATATTAAATTTCACGGATGCACTCATCTTTGGAGTCAACCAGCAAGGAAAAGTTTATTAATCTTGACTCAAAAGACTAAGGCACATGCATGATTAACCATAAGGGCCCCCTTAAAACAGTTGCAAAATTGTGCTTCAATTTTGATATTAGTCTATAAGCTTAAAAAAAAATGATTGATCAAAAAGGCTTACAGTGAAAGAGGAGGTGAGATGAAGTCACCTCTGACATACTGGATCAGCATTTTAGCAAAGAAGAGAGCCATTAATATACACAAAAATATTCCATATTCATTGCATTGGGATTCTAGGGACAAAAATGCACAGAAAACCCCCAAAAGAGGAAGAAAGAAAAATGATAAAAAAGAAGAAAAATTCCATATTCATTTGCTATGGCAATAAATCCCCTCACATCAAATTAATATGTCAAAATTGCCTTGCTATGACAATGATTTGAAATTTTAATACAATCACAATATTGGCATGCATATTAATTATATATGCATTGCCATTTGATTTTCTAATATTATTACCAGATTTAAAACCTCATCTTTGCTTCATACGTGAAACATATGAAAATATTTGGAAGAAGAGGTAGGAAAAAAAAATTATTGATACTCCAAGACGAGTTTGCCGTGGCTAAGTCTCCTAGTTTTCTACTTACATATAGGATTCAACAAGGAAATAATTAATATATATAAATTCACACAAACCAGAACTAAAAATTAAGAACATAAATGAAACCCTAACTGAAGAGATGCACTAGAGTACATGAATATATATAAACTATAAAATCCTGTCTATTAACATTAAAAAAAAGAGAGTATTTCAAGTGCTGAACATAGATCAAAAACAACATTTATTGACATACATATTGAAATCCAGATAAAGCATAAAGAAATTACTTAAGAATTTTTAATATTCAAGAGCGAGAGGTCATCTCATACTTTTACTTCTGCAAGTAGCATAGACACATATAAAAAAACATACATGGTATACAAGATTTATGACATCTTCAATCACTTAATAAACTAAAACAGAACAAGTCTGTTTTGAATTTATATATGATTTCAGATGTTAAAATTAAAGAAATCCATACAGAGAAATGGAATAGCTCTCAAACTTTGTATAACAGTAATAGTATTAGATTTTTATTGATCTAGTAAGCAATCGGACCGTGATGCTTCAATTCCCCAAGAAAGAAGAGAAAAGTGGATAAGATGTTTTGGATATTAAAATCGTTTTTGGTGAAGAAGAGAAGAGAGAAAACCTTTAGATCAGATTAGACTGGGAGTGAAAAGGCATGCAGGTAGAGGCAGAGGTAGGGTTTCTTCTTCTTGAGTGAACCCATCTTCATCAGCTAAACCTCCGCTTTCTTCCTTCTCTTTCTGGTTCTTCCGAGCTTGGTCGGGGTGCTGGAAGGCGGTAGTTTTGGTGCGGTTGGTAGATAGCAAAAGATGGAGTGGCGATGATGAAAGTGAGGGAATAATGATGAGAGGAAGAGGGTAGAGGACATGATGATGGCCGCAGGCTCTTTTTTTTTTTTTTGTGCTTTGAATAGAGAGATAAATATCCCAAAGATTTGCGTGCTTATTTAGTATTATACAAGAGAGGTTTTATGCTTTGTTTCCTTGTTTCACATGGAGATAATTATCATGGAGGCCAGGCGAAGCACTTTGCTTTTCTCGATCTTAACCCAAAAGATTGAGAAGTCTCTACATACTCTTCTTGTCTACAATATGTTGATATGCAAGAGGGCGTATAATATAATACGGACTGTAAAGATAGGAAGAATGGGTTAGCTTTGGGGGTGGTTTACCCTTTTCTCCAAGGAGGCAATATCGTTTAATTAATAACCCTAGCCCCTAGAATTATGCAATGAATATTACTAGCATGTCTCCTTCTTTTTTCCCATAGCAACACTGTTATTTTTTCCTTTTGACCCTTAGGGATATGATATTCTCTTTCTTTTCAATGTATTCAATGTTACGTTCTTCGCCTTCTTCACTCAAGTTTGACCATTTTTAATTTGCATATATGCAGGCAGTTAATTCCGCAACTGCTCCCTATGAAATTGAGAACCCCTTTTTTGTGATATTGAAATTTGAAACTGTATGGCTTGACACCCTCAAGACATGCTGTTGTTTCTCCTAAAGAAGCAAATATAATATTCCTCCATATCTTAGAGCATACATACGTGATGACGTATCTATGCTTATACAGAACTAACTTTGATTTAACTGCCAATGAAGAATCTGTTAACTGGAGGTCATCAGGTTTAAAGTTACTAAGCCATGGCACATGTTTCAAAGCAATTTGAGGATGAATTGGTAACGGGGAAAATCAGCTAGGGATGACTTTGCCATTAGATTCCTCCTGTCCTTTTCCTTTCCTTTTCTCCTTT
>NW_018397266.1:6326042-6397873 GCF_002168275.2 Theobroma umbraticum
TTTAATTTTTAAGCTGGTTAAAATTTCCTCCTCTTGCACTCCTCTACCATCTGTAAGCCGAAGCCTAAGGACTAAAGAGGTACACCGACATGGAAATCAAATTGGAAATTTGCAAATTTGGACGTTACAGCTATCGTTATTTTTTAAGTACTATAGTTCAAACCCAAAATCTATACCAGTTTTTATCTTAGAATATTGTAGTCACAGTGGCTTGCTTGGAATCTTAACGTTTAATCAATGTGGACCTACCAGTTCTTGTTGAATGTTGATGTTAAACCTCAAACTGTCCCCTACCTAGGCTGAAGTATTGCTTTGGCATTTTTTTTGGATATTCCATGAATCATTTCATTGACTAATGGGGTTACATAAAATCGTAATCTTCCATAGGGAAACAACATTTAACCCGTAAACAAGCACCCTATACAAAATTTGCCTGAAGCAGCCCTTTATAAAATGTACAATTCCAAAAAATACCAAAACACATCTCAAAAGATTGACACAGCCTAGAAGCATCCTCAGTGTATGAACAGAACCCTTTTCTCAAGGGCCACACAGGGCTCAGCAAAGCCACACAAACCAGTAGCGACAACTCAGACCATAAAGACCAGTATCCCAGAACATAAAATTCCCATGCAAATCAACGGCAGCAGCCTGTTTAGCCACCAAACAGTCCCAGAAAAATTCCAACGCAGCAAGCACCTTCACAGAAAAGGTAGTCGATAGGCGATACTCACACCTTGAACAGTCTGCTGTCATCCCTCATATTCTGCTCTGGCATTTGAAAGGCGCAAGATAATTTTCTCCAAATACTTAGCTACAGCTGTTAGTGTGATACAACTATAATTCAGGTTTCTAGCTTAATAATTACTACAATTGTCATCATATAATTTTCTCCAAATACTTAGCTACAGCTGTTAGTGTGATACAACTATAATTCAGGTTTCTAGCTTAATAATTACTACAATTGTCATCATGATACGCAATTAATACATTGGAACATTAATTTCTAAAACACGCATAAACTGCACCAGAAATATTTTGACATTTTCATGTTTGCTCCGGTTATGAGATGTGATGGCTGCAAACAAGATGATGATGTATAAATTGAAGATAATGATTAGGGTGATGATATCATGACAATGATGATTACGTTGCTGGCACTTCATACCAACAAGTGAACAGCATTAAAAGAGACTTTTGCTTATGACCCTTGTCCTTCTGTGCATGTAAACCAACATTAATTCTCTCAAAATTGGCATTTCAAAGGGTTATTATAATTAAATTACCTGCTTCAGCAAAGCACATAACCTTCCTAATTTCAGGTAATTAAATGGGGGAATACTGTAACGTGCTCATTGTTCTTTGACATGCTGGGGCTCTGTCTTAACTCCCATGCAAAGATTTCGTGAGGCACCATGATGACTCAAGCATTGGATTCTCTCTAGCTTCAGTGGTCAACATAGTATTCATTGATTTGTTGCCTTTTGTCCATGCTTGCCCCTGAAACCATATTTATAGAATACTTAAAAATTAGTGTATACGTGTTAGTTACATTAATCAAATTCAAACTGGTCTTGATTAGAACTTAGAAATCGTTTTAAGTGCAGACAAGTTAAAGAACAGGAGTGAGGTTGAAATCTGTGATAATCCATGAAAAGCAAGAAAACCATTGTTTTTGGTACTGGTGTAGACAAGCGTAGGTTATCAAGCTTCCTAAGAGGATTAAAGTAACAATAAGCATATTCTAGTTTGGCGTAATTCAAGAGTTGTTTTACTTTTGATAACAAGGTCACACAAATATTGATGATAAAATGGCAAAGGCAAGGGGGGTGAGGGTGGGCGAAAGAATCAACATTTAATCCATTCTTACTAACTTAATGTTTGACCCTGATAAAGCTAGGCACTTCAGTGGACATAACTTTTAGAAAATTTCTCTTTAAACTTCTCTTTGGGGTTCAACTTTAGCAGCCGAGTCTCAAAAGCCTCATCGGGTTGGTCCTAAGGGGCCAATTAGAGGAAAACGACTTCCATTTTTTTTTGCTTTTCCAGTTTTTCCTGGTACAAACCGGCACATGATTTCACCACCGAGAGTGCTTCTGTCATTTCACAGGAAAAGCATAGAAAAGGATGATCATAAACAAACAGCCTTCCTCTTTTCGGCTGAGTGGAGGCAGGCCCTTTTGAAATTTTGGAGCCATTTTCATTGTAGTGGGGGTATATTCAAGTGATGGCCAATGGCAGCCAGAAAGTATGTTTCAACTTTCTAACTTAATCTTCACAAAGTTTTCTCCTGTCTGCGGTTAAAAATCTTGAAAATTTGGGAGAGGGGATTGTTTTAAAATGTAATCCACTTTTAATCCTTGTAACTATTCTCTCATTAATGAAACTTCTTGATTGGCTGAGAAAAAAAATCCACTTTTAATCCTGTACTCTACTGTTCTATCTTTTGCTCAAAATTTGAAATTTTCATAGTGAGAGAACAAGATGATGTCAACCCATTTTCTCACCACAACAATGATTACGATTTCATTTTCTGGGGCAACCAGAAAGTCATAAACTTTGGGATGAAATAAATTCTTTTACCTATTGAGGAAGCAGCAGGGGCCAAATGGCCATCACCTTTATGCTCCACCACCAACCAACTCACCCCATGTCCTTTTTACCCAGCTATAATACTTGTCAAAACTCCGTGAACCTTCGAAGGAAAATTTTTCCAGAGTACCTAATATAGTTGTATTCTATTCTATGTATACCAAACTTTCCCACAACATCTGATACACCGCTTAGTGATTTTTCTGTAAAGGTCCAAATCTCAAACCCCCACAGCACAAGAGGAGACGAGGAAACGTTGGTTGAAAGGCAATATATTGGTCTTGCATTAATAAATGCCCAACCCACTTTATATAGTTTGACTTGGATGCAACAGTTTGTTATTATATTATTTTTATCATAAGGTGTGAATGTGATAATCCACCTATTAAATGTAAAACAAGAATCATTATCAATTTTTTTAGTTTAAGTGTGATTGATCATTTAATTGAATTTATTTTTTAATGAGATCTTATACTTGATTTAGGTTTATTGAAAAGAGATACGTTTCAATCTACGAAATAGATTTAGATTTGGAAGTACAGTTATATGTGAGGAATTGGAAGGTATTAACACCATTAATGGTACCAATTAGTAATCAGTTATCTTATTTTCGTTTTAAACAAATAAATCTTTCTATTATCTTATTTTCATTTTAAAGAAACAAATCTTAGCTTCATATTTAATTTTATTTCCCTTAATTACTTTTATTTGCATTCTAATTTTATTTCTTCTTTTTAAATATTGAAAACTTTTCTTTAGTCTTTGCAGCACTTTTAGCGAAAACTAAAAGAGTTCCCTCATCTAAAAAACATTCACCAAAATCGCTTATTTTTTTTGGAGAGATTTCATGGTTGAATTTTAATATTTTATGAAAAAAATATTTGGGTTAAATTCTTTTCTCTTTTAAATGTTCTAACATTTGAAAAAAATATTTTTTCTCCTCCATAGCCTATTAACAAGTTCTTTTTGCAAGTTTCAACTAATATGGGATTTATTGTAGGTGATGGGAAATCAATTAACTTCTAGCATGATGCACAGTTGAAAGGCATGATACTTAAACATGAGTTCCCTAGTTTGTTTGCATTGTCAGTGGAAAAGAATGACAAGTTATGTGAATATGGAGAATGGGCGAAATGTAGTTGGAAATGGAAGATCGAATTACGTTGACAATTGTTTGGTTGAGAATTTCAACACTAGACGAGGCTATGGAGCTTCCTCAGACATCACATGTTAAGTGAGGAATTACATGATGAGGTGATTTGGAAAGCTACAACAAGTGGTAGATATTCTTCTAAGTCATTTTGCCAACTTGCACTCAACAATTAGCGTGCAAATAATGAATTATGGCAGAAGGTATGGATGGGTTTTGCTCCATATAGGCTGGAAGTCTTGGTTTGGCAATTGATGTGGGAAAGGATGGCAATAAAGTATGAATCAATGAAAAGGGTACTCATTGATGAGGATCAAGCTATATGGATGTTGTGTCAAACTAATCGAGAAACCGTAAGTCATCTTTTCTTCACTTGCAGTGAATCTTGGAAGGGGTGGAATATGTGGTGTTTAGAATGGAATACTAATTGGGTGTCTCCACGTGACCTCAATCTTGCTTCATGGCTTGGCGATCATTAAGTTATGGTGGGGAGAAGCAAAATATATAGTTACTTGCTTTTTATGCTATTATGTGGTCATTGTGGTTATTTCGTAATGATTTAGTCTTTAATGGTAAGGTGTGGGATGCTCATCAACTATACAACATTGCAAAATTGAGAGTGGCAATCTTGGCAAAAGCTAGTGGTTGGAACTAGCTAACTCAATAAAGGTTATATTTAGGCATCCTACTAACATGAAGTGCAGGCTAATGACTGGCCATGACATTGCTAGTACTGGAGGAATAAATTATGCTTTTCCAAAAAAAAATGTGAAGTGCAGTTAGAGTGTGAACCAAGTAAGACCATTTGTTTTATGGGAACCTCCTCCTTAAGGATGGGTTAAATTTAATGTTGACGGAGCATTGTCAAGAGAGGCAGCTATTGGAGGAGTGGTACATGATAGCAATGGAGTTATAAAAGTTCGTTTCTCAATTGGATAAGTTGATATACTTCCTAAGTTTTCTTATGCTCTTAGGAGTGAGGATTCAAAAATTGAAACTTATTATGTGAGGGTTTAGGAAAATAATTAAGTGTTTAAATAAAGAAAATATTACATTAAGCTCAAAGGGGTATTCTAAGGATAAATATATAGCAAGGTAGCTTAAAAGGTCCAATCGGTCCAAAGATGGCCTAAATCATTTTCTTAACTATTTATAGCCTAGGATTTCACCTCGAGAGAGAATCAAACAAATTTTAGAACTCAATACATAATTCAAAAATTCACATTCACATAAACCTTCTCTAGATGTGCGCAATGATTTAAAGAAAAAAGATATGGTTATCAAATTGTGAAAATCTCATCTTAACAATAAAGCTTAAAATAAGAATTTAACCTAATACTTAAATAATATTCAAATTTGCAAAGAATCAAGATAAGAATATAACTAGGTTCTCATCATTGGATAAATAAATCAAAGAAATTGGTGCAACTAATTCTAGCTCAAGTACTTCAAATATGCAGAAAATTAAGTGACGAGCAACTTAACTAAACTTAAAGTCTAAAAACATATATGCAAAAAGAAGAAAACAAAATTTTAAAACTAAAAATATCTCCCCCCCCCCCCCCAAACTTAAAGTTAACATTGTCCCTAATGTTACTAAAAGTAAAGAAAAGAATAGTCCTTTAACTTGCGAACGAACGCTACTGGTTGTCCTCCTCCTCATTTTCATTATGGTCATCCAAGGTGGGAGCATCTGGCAACTTAGGGAAGGTGGCCAAATCCATACCAACATGTTTTGTATATGCTTTCATCATCTACTCAATTTCTCAACTACACGCTGCCTGATGGTCCATGTGAAGCTCAAGTTGTTGCATCTGCTATGACATTGAAAAATTTTAAGGATGCAACTATGGCAGTGGAGGTGGTGATGTTGATGATGAACTTCTGCCAACAACAAAGTGCTCATGAGCATAAGACCTTCACATGATCCTTGTGTCTAGAGAAACTTTAGGTTGAAAGATTTTTTCACTCACGTCCCATATTACTCTTGCTTGTTTGCACAAAGCCGTGATCAAAGAAGGATACCAAAGTCCATCATGGGGTGAGCGAGCAGATTAGATAATATTATTAAACAACAATTGATCGACGTTGATAGACATCCTTGAGACGATTGCAAAAAGTAATATAGCTCTGTCTTTTGTTACATCATTGAGATGTTTCACAAGTAGTAACCATACTGCCAAAAAGTGATACCATACTTGTCATTGTTTTTCATGACATTGGCTTTAAAAGATACTAGCACATCCTTATCCATTTTCCATTCGGTACCCTCAATGCAAAGCAACCCAATAACTTCATCTAAGTCAACATTTCCATCTAAGTGCTTGCCATATTCATCCCTTTCAATGTTTGGTAAATTGTAAAATTGGTTAATTGTTTGACTATCAAAATGTACCTGACAACTTCATACAAAAATTTGACCATTCTCATGCTCAGTGGCATTGGCATAAAATTTTCTAACGATTGGCAATACCATCGCCTCAAGTTGCTTACAAAACTTTTTCCACATCTACTTGTTAATAATTCTATGAATAGAACCATGAAAGCTAGGGTGAAGGTCAATACCTCTCTACAGAATAGGAAATTTCTTCAAAAGTGACTGCAAATGCAGTGTAGCAGTTCTAGTAGAAACAAACTTGCTCTGATCAAAACGTGTTGTACTTCCACTACCATAAGCTCTTTTCTTAAGTACCATCATAAGCTTAACAAATTTGCAGCAATCTAAACCGAAGTTCCAAGAAATATATGTAGCAATTTCTCAAATCTACCCACAAAGAATTCTTCCAAATTTACTAGTGCATAAATACTCACAATTCAACAAGTTAATAGTAAGTGCAGAAATTTGTTACTATTCACAATTCCCTATCATCAATTCTTCAAAATAATCACTATAGAATAAGGAATTTGCAAGCACAAATATCACAATCCCAAATTTATCACAAACCCACTAACAACAAGCATAAGTCTTTTCTTCAATATCAAATTCTACCAAAGATTAAAAATCTTTAATGAATACAAACCATTGACTTGAATTTTCTACACTAGGATTTATTGGTGGATGAGTTAATTTAGGTGAGTCAATTTAATCTTAGTTAATTTTATGCTTAAGTTGATGTTAATAGGTTAAGATAGGTTGTTATTGGTTTATTTGTGTTTTTGTAGGTGTTTGAAGAAAGAAGAATTTTAATGAAAGAAAGAGAGTAATTTCAAGGTGTAGATTTGCATTGCACATATTTCAGTATTTCGATCATAACTCTCTCCATAGAGCTCTAAATGAAGAGATTCTAGGACCATTGGAAAGATAAGAGAAAAATATACAAACTTAATGTTACTGCACCCAGTTCGGCTTGGAAAATGGTCAAAAAACTTGTCAAATGACACACTACAGCAATCTTAAAGCAATTATGATTTCTGTTAATTAATTGGGCAAGGCTGCGACCCACATAATCTACTAAGAAAATTTCAGTCGAAATTTACTTCTTTTTTCACTCAACTTGGCCTAACTTCAAAACCTTATAAAAATAACCTTTCGAAGAACTTTGAGGAAAGATAAAAAAAAAAAAGAACAAGACACCAGATTGGGAGTTGAGATTCAAGCCACAAAATTATTGAAAGAAGTCTCATTGGAACTGAAAATAAATTGAAGGATTGAAGAAGATTTGAAGATCAAGAGTTTCACTATTGGAGTTTTTTTATTTTTTATTTTTCTTGGTTTAGTTTCAATGTTTAAACTCTATTCAATGATGATGTGTGACTTGACGGGGAACTAAACTTTTTATCTAAGATTATGATTGAACTCAATATGTAATCTAAATTATTTCTCTCTCTTTTGCTTATGTTTGATGGATTTAAGTTGTCTATTTTTTTCTATTTTTATTGCTTTTAATTGCCTGATCACTAATTAGATTGAATTGAAAACCTAGGTTAAACCTTGACGAAGGAGATTTAGGTAAACCTTGAATAGAATAGCATATGATCGAATGCACTTAGTTTATTAGGTGATTTGATTTGCATATAGGGTGGGTATACACTGATAAGCCATATGTAGCCAAAATTAGAACGCTAATTTAATAAATCTTTCTTCAATTTAATTTGCATAAACATGTAGTAAATTAAGTGAGAGAGATATTTTTATGAGAAACTTGACAAAGACTTGTAAATAAATGAGGACTCTAGGCTAGAAACTTAATCCATTAAATTGAGTTAAGAGAGAGAGACAATAATCAGATAAAGTATTGAGGGACATCATAATTTTAGATCTAGTAGTCACTGAAATTTAATAAAGTAAATTTGCTAATAGATTTTAGATTAGTTTTATTTTTAGTTTATTAGTTTTAATTATAATTTTAATTGTTTGGATAGGATTAGGGTGTGTCAATTTTAGTACTTAACAATAGGGATTCAAACAATTCTCTGTGGGAATGATACTGTATTCATCGTTATATTATCTTTTCGATATGTATACTTGCGTGGGTAAAAAATTAAACAATAGACAGCTTTAACTAATTAATAAGTTTTTGTTTCAAGCACCTTCAAGCATTGTTTTTGGCCAGCCTCTTGTCAACAGATTAATACTCCCTTTATTTGATTGAAGCTTTTGTTCATTCATCCTTAACTAATTAAAATAGGCTCCAACTAATTAAGAATTCTTCAACTTTAAATCTCTTGGTTTTGTGACTTGGACGATCATCAATATTTTGAATTTGAATTTTGGAGTTTCTTGACACTTTAACTTTGACCTTTAACTAGTTAACTTTTTTTTTTAACCGATTAAAAAGTTTTTGTTTTGCATCCAGCACCCGCGTAACTACTTAAATCTTATATTAACCAGTTAAGACCTTTATGTCTGTCCTTAGTGTAGTGCCCGTAATTGCTTAATTGATTAAGAATTTGCATTAATCCATTAAGACTAATCTATCTTCATTAAAGCTTTTTCTTCTTTGCTTGTTTAACCAATTAACCCATCTTGTAACTAAATAAGCATCTGGACTTGCTTTCAAACATCAAATATATTAATAATTTTAAGCTTTCTCTTTCACACTTAAATAATATAATTAAACACCAATGAATAGGCTTGTTTTGTTATAATCAAAAACATGTGGAGTCAACATTCTCTTTTTCTTATTTTTGATAATGACAAAACACTCATAGATCAAGAGTGCAATGTCTATGTTCAATACGAATGCTTCAAATTTTTATGCACAATGAGTTGCTCCCCCTTAGTTTATGCATCCTGTTTTCTTTAAAGATTTACAATAAAATATTTATAACATTCACAGTAGCTAAACAAGATATACAACATCCATAGTAGCTAAGCAAGATATATTGAATATCCATAATTGCTAACACATAATATTCAACAAAACCATAACTAAGCATTAAACACATAAATTAAACATGAAAACTTATCAAACTCTATTTAACTTAGTCTTCCTTCTCTCCTTTTTTTCATCATTAGAAAAGATATTCAAAACTCCCCTTAATGAGTTTATCTAGATTTTTTTTAATATTTAAATAAGATTTTAAGTAATGGGAATCATAAGTACTCATACACGTAAGTCATACAAGCTTATAGATATAGTTCAATAACTCTAAGAGTTAAGCTTGTAACTATGTAAGAACAAATGTATGGGAGTTAAATCATTTCAAGAACTTGTCAAAGATCACTTAAATAATGTTCAAGCAAATTTGATCATTTTTTCATAAGCAAAACTATAATAATTTTAAAGTTATCAGATTTTTGAGAAGTTGAAAAGTTTTGCGTTGTTTTGTAACTGGTTAACCCATATTTTGAGTGGGTGGTTTTCCTGTACCTCCTCATTCTTTCTTTTTGTTTTAATTTTAAAAAATTCCAATGTGACCGTTTTCTTTTCATCTAAGGTGCTTTAATAGTTAAAGCTTGCTTTAACTGATTAAAGTATTACTGACTTGGGATGCTTCTAAGTACCAAAACTACTTTAACTAGTTAAGGGAGTTTTTAACTAATTAACATCTTTCTGTCTTATGCCTATCATTTCAACAAAAAATTGCTCTAATTGGTTAAGGAAGGCCTTAACTAATCAATACAAGTCTTACCTTTTTCTGAGACTTCTTTAACTAATTAGAATGTGCCTTTAATAAATTAAAACAAAAAGTCAAATGTCACACAATATATCATCAAAACCATGTATAATTCAACCTAATTGAAGTTCATTAACATCAAGCATTCCTAATTCTTTTCTAATTTTACAAAATTGGTCTTCATTTAAAGGTTTTGTGAAAATATCAACTAATTGATGTAAGGTATCTACAAATTCTATTTTAACATCTCCCTTAAGCACATGATCTCCAATGAAAATATTTCTAATTTCGATGTGCTTAGTCTTAAAGTGTTGAATGAGAATTTTTGAAATGTTTATGGAACTCGTGTTGTCACAAAAGATAGAAGCATTACGCATAAACATGCCAAAATCATTTAGTTGTTGCCTAATCCATAATATTTGTGCACAATAATTACCTAGTGAAATATATTCAACCTCAGTAATTGAAAAAGCAATCGAATTTTGCTTCTTGCAAGACTATGACACAAGCATGTTTCTAAAGAATTGACAAATGCTATTAGTGCTTTTTAAATCAATTTTGCTGCCAACAAAATTAGCATCAGAATAACTAAGAAAATTAAAGATGATCCTTTTGGATACCATAGTCTTAAGCCTTAAGTGTCCAAGAGATATCTATAAATCCTCTTCACTACTACCAAATGTGATTCCTTGGAACATGATTGGAATCTTACATATAGGCAAACACTAAAACAAAATGTCAAGTTTACTTGCAGTTAAATAAAGAAGTTTCTTAATCATACCTTTATAAAGTTTTTGATCCACATATTTTCCTTTATCTTCTTTGTCAAGCTTTGTGGAAGGACTCATAGATGTTCCAATTGATTTCAGATTCATCACACTAAATTTTTTCAACATTTCCTTAGTGTATTTTTCTTGGTTTGATGAATATTCTCCATACATTACTTGATTTGTAAACCAAGGAAGAATTTTAGCTCTTCTATCATGCTTATTTCAAATTCACCATTCCTCTTAATTGTAACTTTGAGGGATTAACCTTACTTTGTTTCTTACCACATTTCCTAACTCATTCAATTTATTTCTAAATACCCATTTTGTACCAATAATTGGATGGTTGGTGGCTTTGGAACTAAGGTTCAAACCTTGTTTTTTTCAAATTGACCAAGTTCTTCTTGCATGGCAATCATCTAACTTTCTTCCTTGGTTCCATTTGTGAAATGGACTGCCAGATATTCAAAAATTTTCCTTTGTCTTCTTTTGGTTTTGATACTTTATGAGGGATCACCAATAATTTGTTCTTAAAGATGATTTCCTACAAATCTCCAGTTTCTAGGAAAATCGTTATGTTAATTTTGAGCTCTTTGCAAGTCTTCTAGAGGTCGTTTTTGTCCATCTTTCTCCTTTGAGCTCTTTCCATTATCTTTTCTATTATCCAAGCTTAATTTTTCCATTTTCTTTTCAATATCATTTGCATTATCATCATCAAACACTATATTTCTTTGTACAGCATTAGTCTCATAAAAAACAATGTGAATTGACTCTTCTATAAGCAAAGTTCTTTTGTTAAACACTATGTATTTTTTAGTAATCATGGCTCTAATGGAAACTCTATTCAAAATGTAAGCTACTATATTCACAACTTTAGCCCAAAAGTATTTTGGTAAATTATTTTCACAAAGCATTGTTCTTGCCATTTCCTTTAAAGTCGTATTTTTTCTTCAACAACTTCATTTTATTGTGGAGTTCTAGCAATTGAAAAATTGTGGTCAAAACTATTTTCATTGTAAAAGATTTCAAAATCATACTTTCAAATTCACACCATGGTCATTTTTAACACTAATAATGGTAAGCCCTTTCTCATTTTGTACTCTTTTACAATGTTTAACAAAAGTAGGCAATTAATCATCTTTGTAAGCTAAAAAATACACCCATGTATATCTCGATTAATCATAACAAAGCCATATGACTTGCCTCCTAAACTAGTGACATTAATTGGTTTAAACAAGTCAACATGCAATAGTTCAAGTGGTCTAGAAGTTGAGATCACTTTCTTATATTTAAATAAGCTTTTAACTTGTTTTCTAAATTGACATGCATCACTAACTTTGTCATTCTCAAAAGACATCTTTGGAAGTCCAATGACTAAATCTTTTCATAGGAGTTTTAAAATAGTGTGCATGCCAAGATGTCCTAATCTTTTATGCCACAACTAACAATCACATACATCATGCCATAAGATATGATTCATTATAAAGCTCAATTTCATCAAGAAAGATAACATATATGTTCTTAATTCTTTTCCCACTGAATACAACTTTATTAGTGTTAATATCAATTACTTAACATCTATGAGAATCAAAGAAAACTTAAAAGCCTTTATCAGAAAGGTGACTAATGCTTAACAAGTTATGCTTAAAACCTTTAATGAATAAAACATGCTTGATTGGGTTTTAAAAGTGTTACCAATGGTTCCAATTCCTTGGATAATAGCTTTGGAGTCATCACTAAAAGAAGCACTACCACTTTTCTTTTTATCAAGCTTTGCAAATAGTTCTTATTCTCGGTCATATGCCTTGAGCAGCTACTATCCAAGTATTAAGGTTTTTTTTCCTTTGGTTAAGCTTTAGGATATTGTTCCTTTTGCTTTTACTAATAAATCTTCAATTTTTCTTTAGAGGTACCCATACTTTAATAGATCCTTGAGGGTTAGCAAGCACATGAGATTTTTTAGGCACCCAAACTAATTTGGTTTTAGGAAGGTTACATCCCTTATGATAACAATCATAAGAGAAATGATCTCTCTTGCCACACACATAACAATGACATGAAGATGCATAACTTTTCTTTCTAAACATTGCATTTCCTTTTAGTTTCTCTTTATTTTTTAGTTTCAATTTTTAGTTCTCTTTCATTAAAGCTTTGAGAGCAACACTTTCATCAATTGCCTTTTGCAAGGCTATATCTTTTCTCTCTAATTCCAACTTCAAGAGTTCAAACTCTGTTTTGGACTGCTCAAATCTAATTTGAAAAATATTTCTTTGATAAAAAACAGAATTGAAGTTATATTTGATTTTTCTAGTTCATTATCCAATGCAATGACTTTATTTCTCATAGTTTTATATTTCAATACAAGCTTTTCAAATTCAACATATAAGTAATTGTACTCATTTTGAAGTTCATCATAAGAAATATCACAAAAGTTAAATGTTACCTCAAATTCTTCTTTTTTTGCCATCAACGAGAAATTTGGCCTTTTTCTCATTTTTTCTTTTTCTTCTTATGAGCTTGAGGAGTCACTATCAAGCCATGTTGCTACCACCATTGCTCTTTTAGTTTCTTTATCTTCTTTGATTAATGGGCATTTTAATCTAAAATGTCTAGGTTTTTTACATTCAAAACAAACCATTTTCTCTTTTTTGTTGAGATCACTCTTGTACTTGCTTTTCCATGATGAACCTTGATCCTTCTTATAATTCTTTCTTCCAATCCTTCTACTTTTTTGCCCCATGAGCGTTTTGAATCTTTTAGCCATCATAGTTAACTCTTCATCTTCATCACTTGAAAGATTTTCAAGTTCTTCATCAAGTGTGTTAATCTTCAAGGCAAGGTTTTCCTTTTTCAATACAAGCTTTTCTCTTTTATTTCTCTCTATCTTCTTTCATCTCAAGTTCATGTGTGACGAGTGATCCATAGATTTCATCAAGAATAACTGCAGTTAGATCCTTAGACTCTTGAATAACAGTGACTTTAGGTTTTTAGCTTTTTAAGAGGCATTAAAGCAATCTCTTAACTAACTTATGTTAAACGATGGTTTTGCCAAGTTGATTGAGTTTGTTTGTAATGTTGGTAAACCTATCAAACATAGTAAAAATATTTTCACCCAATTCCATTTTGAACATTTCATAGTTATAAGTGAGTAAGAAAATCTTGGACTCCTTAACTTGAGAAGTCCCTTCATAGATGACTCTAAGTTTTTTCCAAATTTTTTTGGCAATGGAATAACTAGAGAATTTATTGAATTCAATAAGAGTCAATGCATAATGAAAAATGTTAATAGCTCTGAAATTAGTTTAAACCTGTTCCATTTCAGCTTTAATCCACTTTACCTTTAGTTTGGAAATTTTCTCTTCCATGACAAAACTAGAAAAAATGGAAGTGTAAGATCCTTCTTTAATCACATATCATATTTTATAATCAAGAGCTCTAATGTAGATAGCATTTTAATGTTCTAATAAGCATAATTTGATCCATTAAATAGAGGAGGCCTATTTGTTGATTATCCATCAACAACAAAAGACTTTTGCAAAGTCATTTGGATCTTTCTTAAGGATGTTAAGCCTTAATTTTGAGGTTTAGGCTCTAATAATTTTGTTGGTCCCAATGGAGTGCTACAAAGGGTGAATAGCATTTAAAATTATTTTTGAAAATAGCTCTTATGCTTGAAACCTTTTTGAACAATATGAGATGAAAAGTTTAAAACTTATTAAGGTTAAAAGACACCAAGTAAAGAGAGGGTAGAGAGAAGTGGATAAAACATAAATATTTATAGTTGTTCGGTCCCCTTGACTTACATCCACTACCTTGATCTCTCAATCAAAGATTTTCAACCTAACTTCACTAAATTAGTGCAATTGACAACTTCCACCAAGCTTTTACAAAGTAAGCTTCTAACAAAGCTCTAGACCCTGACAATAAATCTTAGAGTGCTTTGCACACTCTAATTAATCAAGAATTAAGAAGACTAAAAAACAATTGATCACCCTTGCTAATCTAAGATGTACACAATGAAGCTTAAAACACTTTTACAAGAATAAGAAAGAAAAACAAGTGTGTAAGAGAAACTTTATATCTTAAAATGTGGTTTTGGTAGCTTCTTTTCAATCTTTGACCGTTGGAAGACCCTTTTAAACTTGGAAAATCAAATTGGGTTGTTAGAAGTAGTTTCAGCCATTGTGAACAGGTTCAATGCCTTTTAGCCATTATTTTGGCTTCTAGTATTTAAATTCAAATGGGCAAAAATTTTTTTATTAATTGGTTAAAGGCAGGCTTTAACCGATTAAGCCTTCTCTGACTTGTACACTATTTCTCTGTGATAACAGTTAACAACAATTTTAATAGATTAATAACTTTATGTTTTCAAGCACCTTTAAACACTGTTTTTGGCTAGCTTTCTCTTAATTGATTAATACTCCTCTTAACTAGTTAAAGCTTCTCTCTCTTCATTCTTAATTGATTAAAATGGGCTTTAACTGATTAAGAAATCTTCAAACTTTAGTGCCCTTTAACAGTCAACTTCACTTTGAATTTAAATTTTGGTGCTTCTAAATGTATCAATTCTTGAGCTTTAACCAATTAACCCTTTTGCTTAACCGATTAGCAAGCTTTTGTGTTTCACTTCCAGCACCTTTTTAATCAATTAAACCTTGTGTTAACTGATTAAGGCTTTTCTGTCTCACTTTTATATAGCGCCTAAATTTGCCTTAACTGATTAAGGCATCTTGTTAATAATAAGTTAATAATGTTCTATTTTTACAAAGTCATTTTTTCTTTACCTCTTTAACTGATTAACTTTTCTCCTAAGTTAACAAGCTTCTTGACCTGCCTTTATTCATCAAATTTATTGAGGGCATTTAAACTTTATCCTACACACTTAAGTAATGAAGTTAGACATCAATGAATGAGGAATGTTTTCTTATCATCAAAAACACATGGAGTCAGCAAAGAAAATATTTTCAATCACTTTCACAAAACATGAGAAAATCACCAATGAATAAGAAATTTATATGCATGTATCAAAAGCAATTTGTACAACCAAGCTATATTTTTAAATTCAAGAATATATTAAAATCAATCAAATGAAATCAAGAAGATTTTTTAAAAAATCAATTGACAAAATTTAATTTCTTTTTTCAAAAAAAAATATTGCACTTGAAACATATAAGATTTGAGTTTGACATGCTTTGAGTAAAATTATGAGCTCAATGTCATTCAACTTTATTCAATTATGCTCTTAATGATTTATGAAATGTGTAATGAGCATAATGAATCATATTTATACATATCAAGGGTCATTTTCAAATATTTTACAAACATGTACCAAAAATGCCTTTATAACTATTTAAGCTTGCAAGTAAACATGCACATCCAATAAGAACAAGTCAGAGAGTGTTCTTATCATGAAACAAGCTTGTTCAATTCATAAATCACTAAAGGCTTTAAGATGGCAAGCATTTTTCTCATATAAGCTCATTTAGTTTTAGAAAGACCAATTAAAGTAATCTAGACATATCAAGCTCATTATTAACCAATTTGAACTATTCAAGTAAGTCCTAAATTTCAAGTCAAGATTGTTCAAATGGTCAATTTATTATAAACACAAGGAAATTAAAAAGTCAACAATTTAAACTCAATTTTCCTTGTTTAGACAAGTAGAATGCAAATTATCAATTATGTTCATATTGCCATCATGTCATCAACATTAAACCTTTTATGCTTAAGTGGTCAAAGATATATTTTTTTTTATAAAAACAATTTCATAAATCATGAGGAAATTTTATCAAACATTTTTCAACAATCAATCAAATTCAATAAACTCAAAAAAGACAATGATGATATATTCAAGATAAAAAATAAATGCATAGTTTTAGTCTCATAGGTTCATACTTTCCTCAAGGTTATGTACTTTGTAATATTAATATCATTTAAATCAATTTGCATAATCAAGGTTTGTTAATAAAGTTTAAAGACGAATTATGCACTCAATATTCAAGCAAGAATAAGAAACAAAACATTTTCAATCAAAAATGCAAACACCTTTTAAAAAACAAGCTAAATCAAACAATCTCAAGTAAAATTCTTATATTTGAAAGCATAAAGAGGTTTTTGAAAAAGAAGTCACCCATTCTCATTTTGTGTGTCTAGAGAGCACTCAATCTTCAAGTTGTTCCTCCTTGTTCTAGCATGCTAGATTTCTCATCTCTTTTTGCCTTTTGGAGTTAACCAAAATCTTTACTCGAAGATAGTTAGACCTACAAAATTGAGACCAAGCTCTAACACCAATTGTTAGAAAAGTTAGTTCAATGATCAAGTGACAAGAACGTCTAAGAAAGGGGTGAATTGGACTTTTAAAAATTTTGGAGAATAAAAAACAAGTTGTTATAGTAGACTATAATGAATCTCTAGTCAACTATGGTTATGATCCTATTAACCAATTAACTTCAATACCTTTCAAACAATTTTGTAATCGATTATAAAATCTTAAGGATTGATCTTAGACCACAAAACTCATTTCAAAAATTTGTAAGAGGAATTTCAACAAAAACCTTAATGTACATGCAAGTTTTAATCAAATATGCTCAATCAAACATAGACAATTGATCCCTTTGAAATGCTTAAAAAGTTTTCAAATTGTAAACCAAATAAAGCAACTTAAGAAAAATATCTCAAAAAATCTTTTCAACAAGAATTAGGTAAGTAATGATGGTAGAAAAAGATTTGACAAAAATACGAAACAAGATGTGAAAACTATGAATCAAACCACAAGCAGTTTATGAAATGGATTCTCTTCAGATGGAATATGATAAAACAAAACAATGATAAATAAAGACACTAGATAAAAATCAAATCTTCTGTTAAATGGATTTTCTACTTGTGTTAAAATCAAAATAAATGATTTTTCTAGAGTAGAGTTTCAACAATAAATCACAAAGCACAAAAGGAAATCAAGACAAAAAGATTTATAGTGGTTCACCTTTTCAAATGCCTACATCCACTCTCTTAGTTCACTAAGGAATTTCTAATCCATTAACAGGATATTTGCTTTTTTAGCATAAAGTGATAACCCTTACACAATCCATAAAAAGGATTCTTGCTTTTTGACTAGAAGCGATACCCTTACACAATTCACAAAGGGATTTTTTCTTTTTCACGGGATCAAGCGATAACCTTTACAATGACATTTTACTAGATCAAGCGATAATCCATGGTTTTTAACAAGTTTACCACAAACCCATGGTTTTTAACGGGCTCATCACAAACCTACACTAACTTTTCAAGGATCAGTTAGAACCTTTACAAGAAATAGCAAATGTGTCTCTAAAGGTGGATTTTGCTAGTTTGGAATAATAAAGGAAGAATGCCTCACATTGGGTATGAAGATAGGATATAAAGATGGGAGTGAAAGCATTAAAAAATTTTAGCTTATGAAGGCGTGGTTTCTCTCATTTCTTTTAAGACTTTGATCCTAAAGAGTTTGACCTTTTTTTTCTTTCTTTTTCCTTACTTTGAAATGCCTCCAAATGGCCTTTTTTATAGTTAAAACTATCTTGGAGCCATTGGAGGTTAGTAGAGCAAGAAAGTAGTTGTTTTCTTTTTGAATGTTGTGTCTAACAGTCATATGTAGTCGAATATAGAAGTTTTCTAGTAGATCTGTTTCTAGAGAGCTTGTGTTTTTCAAATCTATGCTAAGGTAGTCGACTATGATGAAGTCAAGGTCAACTATGTCTTTGACTTTCTCACTTTTGCAATCATCAAGCTTGCTAGGGTCAACTATGTAAAGACCAAGGTTGACTGTGTCTATGTAGAACTTCATTTCCACAAGCTCTCTCCCTCAGGATCTACTATAGGAGTTACAAGGTCAATTATGATTTATATTCTTCAAGTTTCCTTGTCTGTTCTTGCCTGTTCTACCATGGGATCGACATGCCTTGCTCTAAGATCATTTGGAGTTTTCTTTCTTTAACATTGCTTGACATTTTGGCACTAAACTTCAGTTATTTCTTCTTTGCTTTATTCTTGTGAACAACTATTGAGTTAATAATGAACTTCTTGGCTTGAGACAACTTTGTTGATCTTTGAATGCTTTAAGATAAACTTCACCATTTGAGAATCTATCTTGCAACTTCAATATCTCAAAGATAAATGTTAAAGGGATCATAAATAGAATTCTTTCAAGCAAATTTAACGCTCATACAATTAAGTCATTCAAGCTTGTCAACATTTATTAAGCAAGTGAAAATTCAGTGACTTCAAGAATTTACACAACTAAGATAAACAAGCTTGTCATCATGTAAGAACAAGTGTATGAGAATTAAATCATTGCAAGGACTTGTCAAGAATCACTCAAATAATATTCAAGCAAATTAGGATCATTTTGTCATAATTAAAAATATATAATCATTGGAAAGCTAACACCTTTATTTTCACAATAAGCTACTCACTAACAAAGAGATGGTACACAAAAAACTATCCAATGACACTAGGTTCCCACAATGTCAAATAGATAAGGAATTAATAATTCATACTTTGCGAGATTGTTCGTTGGCGATGGTTGTTTGGTGTAGGCTCTTACCACAGAATCTGTAAGGGAATTTCCATTCTTTTCCCTTACTTGATTGTTGTTTTTCAACTTAAGCACAACTGAAGTGTTAATTAATGTAATGTCATGGAGCCTAGTCTTTGGAATTGCTTGTTGGATGCTCTAAAAATGGCAAAACTTGTTAGTATTTATGAACAAGATAGTCTCAACTAAAGGTTGAATGGTTGCAATACAAAGCTGGTCATTAGATGTATAGTTGGCAAACGTAAATTCTATTAGGGAACATGGTTTCACTTTACAGAGAATAGAGGAAATTTTAATTGGATGGTAGCCTCCTATAGCTAATTTCATAGCTCTAAATGTGGATGGTGATTTTAGACAAGTATTGAGTAAAGATGCAGTTAAAGGAGTGCTTAGGGATGCACAGCAGAACTGGTTGGCTGGCGTCTCTCTTCAACTAGAGAAATGGTCAGCATTTAGAGCTAAACTCTAAGGCATTTCAAAAGGCTCAAACTATCTTGGGAGTTGGGCTATAGGATAGTTGACTTGCAAATTGACAATAAAATAGTAGTTCCAATCATTAACACGGTCTGTCCTCATCCTCGTCACAATTTGGATTTGATCTAAGCAATTAAGAGCCTTTTCCACTGACAATGGGAAGTGGTGGCTCGACATGTTTTCCGAAAAAGGAATAAAGTTGCAGGTTATTTGGCCAAGATTAGTTTCATGAATGCGAATAGATTAGTCATGTTAGTTGATCCTCCACATGATATTCAAGCTTTGTTGCCTCAAGATGTAGTGAGCTTATGCTTACCACATTCAATAAGAATATAAAAGGCTTTATCTTAAAAAAATAAAATACTATAGGTATTCTTGACTTGCTCAAAATTTTAATAATATTATTTATCAGTTAATTAATTAATAATAAATCTCTAAAAATTTGATAAAAAATCAAATCAAATACCCAAAAAAAAACCTTTGAAAGCCTACATAGCAACCCTCAGCCCTAATAAGCATTTTCAAACCATGGAAAAGCTAGTAAATTAAAAACAAAAAAAAATCTAAGCCTAATAAGGCTTTTTTCTTTGGAATTTTTTTGTTTTAAATAGATTAAAAAATCCTACATTTGATCATATAATTTATAACTTTAAAAATAAAACAATTACAACAAGAACAACTTTACATGAAAATCCAACGAAAATTTAATCACAATATATTAAATGTTAAAGCTAAATTTTTTTTCCATTTTGAATTTTAACAATTTGATAATATTTTGCATGTGAATTAAATTTTTATGTTTTATAGGGTAAAATACACTGAACTCCTTAAGTTTTGACCATAATTATACACAGATTCATTAAAATTTTAAACAGACAATTCGTCCCAAAAAGATAACTTTCACTAAACACATAAGTCTAGGCATTAGTCCACTATTACTATTTCCATTAGTTTGATGATGTGGCAATATTTTCTAAACAAATTTAGCCTTCATTAATTTTGAAAATTGCCACATGATATAAATTATAATTTTTCATTTTTAAAATTTTTTTCTCTCCTATTCAAAAAAAAAATCCTCTCCACCTTACCTTTAGCATTCTTGCGGTAAGAGTGCCAAATCTGACTCTAGTCAAGGAGTGCCAGATCTAGCTTTGGTTGGATTTCCTCAAGATGAGTGCTATTTGGCTGCATTGCCCCCGTGCCCTCTAAAGGAACGCCAATCTTATGCTACCCCGTGTTTCCCTTAAAGAGATCCAATTAGATCTGGCATTTAATGGCCAGACCTAGCCATGAGGTGGTCGATTGACATAAAGGAGCATCATCCGTCGGTTCGGGAAAAAAGAAAATAGTGAAAAAGAGTGAAGGAAAAAAAAGGTAATTTGGACATTTCACATTTACCTATTAATACCATTTACACATTTATGGCAAACTATCCATTTTGAATACTAATAGACTCGTGTATAATTATGGTCAAAACTTAAAGATGTCAAAATAATTTATCAACAAATTAACGAAGAACAATCAACTTGGCGTCTTAGCAATCAAACTCTAGTTATAAAGAAAAGTAGGTTATACTTATTAGGCAAAAAAAATCTTAAAAAATGAGATATAATTTAGCAGAAGTCGGGGTGTGCAAATGCAAACTGAATAGAACAATCAAACCGAACTGAAGTGAGTTCAGTTTTTTCAGTTTGATTAGTTCAGTTCTTTAGATAGTTCGATTAGGATAGTTCGATTATTAGAATTAATTCAGTTCGATTTTGGTTAGGAATTTTCGTAACCGAACTAACTGAACTTGAGTAAGGGTATTATGGGGCTTTTACATGGAAAATAAATCCTAAACCTAATCTTTTCTCTTCAACTATTCCTCTTTCTGCCATTTCCACCCTTTTCTCTTTTTCTTCTCTCCTTTTTAGTTCATCACTTCAATTCCTATTGGCTCTTGCTGCTGTCGTTCACCCTTCCCACATCACATAAGTTTTTTCTTTTATTTTTTTTGGTTTTCATTTTAGTTCCTTTTGTTCTGTGTTCTCTTAGGTTAAATTTTTGGTTAATGCTTGTTCAAGGGTGGGTCTGTTTGGTTCATGGAAATATGAGAAAAAAGAAAATGGAATTCTTGAATTTTAGTTTCTTGTAGTTGGGTGGAGATGGATAAAATAAGGGTACATTAACTAAGGAGAAAAATATAAAGGAATTAATGATACGTAATATTTGATTACCAACTAGGTTTTAAGTTTACCATCCCAAATCCAAAAATTCTACAATTATTGGAACCTTTCCTAAAAGTTCAGAGTAAGCATTGCAAAACAAATATTCTTCTTTAAGTTAAAGGTTTTTTTTTATTTGATTGCAACCTGTCTAAATAAAGAAGCCATATAAGGCATTGAACTTTTGGGTGGTATTCTAATTTTCCAAATCTTAATTTGTAAGAGCTCCTTTAACCTAGCTTTCTACTACACAATTAAGAGATAGAAAGATGCTTGATTGAAAAGCTCCCATTCTTATTGAAAATCCAAATCATCATATCCTCCTCCCTTTATATTATGCACTCATTACATAAAGTGGCCATCAATTTATTGTGTAGTGCGTATTCCACTTGAATGAGTCTATTTGAAATTCAACCTCCCACCTAATATTGTACGAGGAAATCTCCTTAGCATAATCTCTCACCTGCCTCTTTGTTTGTTGCCAATAAAAACAACTAGGGAACTTTGTTTTTAAAGGTTTACTATCCACCCAAGAATTAAACCAAAACATAACATTCTTCCTATTGCCCACCATCCATCGGCATGCCTCATTTCTTAAAAATGATGATAGGCTTGTTACATTTTTTTATGCTTATGATACCCCCCCACACCCTCACACCCTTGACATCTTTTTAATGTTGTTTATGGAAGGGATCCAAGATTGAGTCTTAGATCTTACATATTTCTTGAGGATAACCTTTTTCGAGAAGAATTTGTCTCATTCCTAAATCTTTAACACCATTTGCCTATAATTGCCAAACTTTTATTGAGTAAATTCACAATGCTCATGCCACTTTTTCTTTACATTTGTCTCCTTTTTTGTACCAAGAAAGAAGAATGAAATTTATTAGCTTAAACATATATCAAATTCTTATAAGTTATAAGGTTTGAAAATGAAAGGATAATGACCCATTTATAGTGAGTCATGCACATATTGAGTTACAAACTTACAATGTAGATATATCATGGATAAGACATTTCTAAAAACAAAATACATATGATGAATCTATTCATTACACTAATGTTCACAGGTAAGGCACTTACTGTTAAAATCCCCAACCCTAAGAAAATAAAACTACAAACTATGGACAATTTTAAGAGAATTAACAGTTTTTGATCATGCAACCAGTGCCTGAAAACATGATATTTGATGATGCAGTAGAGTGAAGGAAATTAGTGCAACATATTTAATTGAAAGCAAATTTCTACATATGAATGATTATATTAAATGATTATATTTGCTAATTTTTTTAATATGTGTTATTAGTGATAGATTCTTTACTAGATTCTTGATTACATATTTGCTAATCAATTGATTTTTTTGAGTGACAGATTGAAGATTTCAATGGCAAGTTAAAGCGATAATCTAGCTTTTACTCCTAGTGATGCTGTTACATGATCTACGCCTATTCACATGTTGTCATCGTCACCGTCACTAACTACACAACAAACTATAATCTCCACCGATGATAATGATGTTGTCAATTCTAAGAAAAGGAAAGCACTTCCACCAAGGTGTGAAGTTTGGAAACATTTCACCAAATTCATCAATGATCAAGGTGAACATAAAGCTAGATGTAATTATTGTGATAGGGTACTATCTGCTAATACTATATATAATGGCACAACTTCATTAAAGAATCACATGAATTCTTGCAAAAAGTTTCCTATTGCTCCTAATGATTTTGCTTAAACTGAGTTAGTTTTTGAATCGGGTGATGGGTAGGGACTTGACAATTTAGTCAAGAAGCCATTAGAAAGTCTCTAGCTAAGATGATCATCAAAGATGAGTTGCCTTTTAGATTTGTAGAAAAAGAATTCATGTCAACTTCATGTCCTAGATTTATCGTGCCATCATAATGGACTAGTGCTGGAGATTGCTATAAACTTTTTGTTGATAGAAAGAACCATTTCAAGCATATATTCAAAATATCTTCTTTTAGAGTTTCTTTAACCACAAACACATGGACATCAATTCAAAGAGAGAATTATATGTGTCTTATAGGTTACTTTATAGACAATGGTTGGAAATTACACAAAAGAATTTTAAACTTTTGTCCCATTTATAATCACAAAAGTGAGGCCATGGGGAAAATTATTAATAAATGTTTACGTGATTAGGGTATTAGTAATGTTTTCACTATTACTATGATAATGAAGGTTCCAATGATGTTGCAATAGCATATATAAAGAAATAATTGAACTTATCAGGAAATAGGTTTTTTGAAAGCAAATTTCTACATATGAGATGCATTGCACATATCATTAATCTCATTGTCATTGATAGACTGAAGGAAATGAATGATTCAATTGCTTATATTAGAGGGGCAGTTAGATATGTGAGAAAGTCACCTACTAGGTTAGTAAAGTTCAAAGAATGTGTTGAGTCTGCAAATATTCAATCAAAGAGTTTGTTGTGTTTGGATGTTAGTACTAGAAAAAATTTCACTTACTTGATGTTAGAAACAGCTAAAAAGTTTGAAAGAGCCTTTAATTTATTTAAGGAAGCCAATTCTCAGTATAGAATTGATTTGTTGACAGGGAATGAGATATCTGAACATGAAGATTAGGAAAATGTTTAGAGGTTGAATCTTGTCTTGAAACATTTTTATACACTCATTGTAAAAGTTTCAAGTACTTTTTATGCCACTATTAATACTTCTCTTGATGATATTTATGGTGTTTACTGCATTTTAAGAGATAGGCAAAGACATCTTGATGTTGAATTGCAAACAATGGCAAAGAGAATGAAAAAGAAATTTGATAAGTATTGGAGAAATATAGAAAAAATGAATAAGTTCCTCTATTCTTAATCCAAGAAAGAAACTTGTATTTGTGGTGTTTTGTTTAAGGAAAATGCATTCGAATGAGCAAGCTTCGTCGATTTGTGTGAGTTTAAAAAAAAATAGAAAAGTTGCTTGCTGAATATAAAAAAAAAGTACAATTTCCTCTTGAGAATATTAGTAATAGTAGCCAATCCCAAGTGAGTCAAATTTCAAAATTTGATTATGATATTGACTCCAGTGCTAGTGTTGTTCTTCTAAATGAATTTAAGAAATATAAGATTGCAATTGGTAGGGAAGAGGATAAATTAGAATTGGAGAAGTATTTGAGTTTAAATGAGCCTGATGCAACTGATAGCGATGATGTTGATGTTTGCATTTGGTGGAGACTCAATAGTCATAGAGATCCTACTCTTGCCCTACTAACTCGTGATATATTGGTGATTCCTCTATTAACAGTGGCTTCGGAATCAACCTTTAACACAGGTGGTCATGTGCTTGATGCATATAGGAGTTTTTTATTGCCTAAGATGGTGCAAGCCCTTACTTGTTCTCAAGATTGGCTATGTGGATCTTCTTATTATCTTAATGACATTGAGAATGATTTGGCAGAGTTTGAGAAAGTTGATGAAGGTAAGTATTTTATTTATATCATCATTTCATATTTATTTTTTCAATTGTTAATATGTTTTTTTTTATTTCTCACTTCTTTGTTTATGTATTTTAAAGTTGTCAAAGATTACAATGGATAATGTAATTGATAATCTTTGAGGTAATCAAGTAACAAACTAATGTTATCTAATATCTATTTAAATTTATAAAATATTTAACATGACCTAACTTACTTTTTTATTTTATCTATTTAAAATTAATAATTTTTTTTTCAATTTTTGAAGGTACAACCTGTGTTTATGCTAAGTTGCTAATAACATCAAGAGCCATTTGAGGTGAAAGTAATCTTTGAAGATTATTTGCAATCAAGGCTATTTGTTGTTACTTTTATCCATTGTTGAAGACTGTTAATGATTTGTTATTATTTGTTAAAGACTATTTGTTATTGTTTTTATCCATTGTTTAATATTGCTAATGATTTGTTGTTATTTACTCGTGACTATTTATTGTTGTTTTCATTTATGTTTTTAATTATTTGTTGTTATTTGTATGAGTAACCATTTTATTTATTATAATTTTTTATTATCATTTTTAATATTTTTGTAGTATAGATTTATAAAAAAAAATACAACATAAATAAATATATACAAAAAAACAAAATAAAAAATTTCTCAAATCTAATTTTTGGAAACCAAACCGAACTAACTGAATTAGTTCGATTTTGGTTAATTTGGTTATTTGTAAAATTTGATTCAGTTTCAATTATTTTTAAATATGAGTTGGATTAGTTCAGTTATTAAATATCTAAAACTGAATTAACTGAAATAATGGTTTGCACACCCCCTAAGTATAAGATTAATCATTTTTCATGCATATTTTTTAATATATGAAAATTTGGAGCATATTTAATGATGCACTTTAAAGATTTCTTTGATTTTTTTTTATTAATCATCATTGTTAAAATGAAGTCATCCTTAATGTATCTTACCAGCTTAATCCAATTTTTTTTAAAAAAAAAAATTATGTGCAGCTTGTTGTTATTTATAAAAAATTGATTATTTTGGTTGATTATTAATGTTAGAAGTCCTACACTATCCTATAGTTTCAAAATCGACATATATGTTACTCTTTATTATTCTTTTTATCTGGTATATACTATGTTATTTTAAATTAAGATTCTAATTATTTTTAATATTTTGATAAGATTAAATTTTAATAAATTTATATTTGAAAACTAATTTATTTATAGTTTTGAAAGAAAATTTTTTATTAATAATAGTTTATTAATAAATATAATAAAATTTGAGAAATTTTAAATAAAAAAATTAAATTCAGAGCTTTTTAAAATATTATTGCGAATTGCATTTGCAAGACACAAATATATATATATATATATATATATATATATAAAAACATTTTCCCCGCCATAAAACACGTTTTAGATTTTCCCGTATGATGATCCTGAAATTTCTAACAGAAAATAACCACTTTTTTTTTTAATTGGCAGGGCGTAAATCGTGTGGCCCAGGTCAGTTTCTGTCGTAAAATTTGATTGTAATCTTTTCCTTTTCCTTGTTTTTGTTTCTTTACATTTCCAGTGGAAGTGCTTTGAACAAAAGATAATAAATTCGCCAGGCTAATACGTTGTAATTATCTGGAAACTTTCGTCTTCCAGAAATTATAATAACTCCTCAACTTGGATTCTGTTTTTTCCTTTTGTTTTTAGCCATTCTTTGCATTACCATTTGTTATAATTTGGGGATTGATTACTCTCAACTTTGAAATTTACCCATGCTTGTTTTGGAATATGACGGCGCAGGAGGAAACTGAATCAGGTGAATTTTCAAGTTAGACCTCTTCTCTGGTATCTATCTTTATTTATTTATTTAGTTTTTATAATGGGTAATTGGGTATCTATCTTTGTTGATGCTATGTTTATCTGTGATTTTATTTAGCCAAAACTTTAGAGTTTACAGTTCAGCATTAAGTAAACATCATATTTTGTGCATTTGGATGAAATTTATTACAATGGAAGAAATTCTGCTACAATGTTCTTTTTCCCCATGATCATATTCACTTCTACAAGAAACTCTGGCATTTTACTGCAAATTTGTCGAAGATGACTGTAGTAAATATATATACATAGACACACACACACACACACACACACACACACATATATAATGGTTTGCAAATGGGAGGTCCTTGATTCTTAGCATCAAGGTTGCTAATGTAAATTTATCTACCGGCTTAACTCTCTGCTCTTTCATTGATTTCTTCAACTCTCATGAGATAAATTGGTCATTTCTTGATCTTCCAGATGGGTTCAAATAATGTTTGGACCAGCCACACATTCTCCGTGTTGATCTTCCCTTAAATTAGTTATACTTGAGTAAACATTCTTGTTTGATAGAAGTGATTCCTCCGATAAATCTACAATTAGTGCGCAGATCACAATGCACAAGAGCTTCACATGTGATTTACAGGCATCATCCAAGTAATGTCGAAGGAATTCGTGATTGATTATGGTAACATTCAATATAGGTCCTAACCTCAACACACACTCTTCCCTGTCAGTGAGACCTGTGGCATCTTAAGAACTTATGCTTCAGCTTTCTGTATCTGATGTGTTTACATGAGGAGAGGGAGAAGAAGGAAAAGAAGTAGGGGGGAGAGGAAAATGAGATGGATTATTTAGATTTCTTTGGTTCATGTTAGGTATAGTATGCCTTGTTCTGATAGCAAATATTTCTTATTAGGGCATAATTATACCTACCTCCAGAAAGAAAGTAGCCTGTTAGAAATTTGCTTACCAGACATGGCAGATGATGTTGTAGTAATAATTTTCAGAAAATTAGTAGTTCTGTGATTAATATTGCTGTCCTCTATGCAACTTACAAAATTAGAAAGGCATTAAAAATTTTCTGAGAAAACATCATTCTGGTTTTTAGCTCAGAAAAAGGCATTCAGCTTGAATGCTCTTTGTAGTTTAGAAAGAAGAGGTGCCAAATTATATTTGCTTTAACATGTCATGATTACTATTTCAATATTAAACTGCTGAATAATATGTTTGCATAGGTTAAACTTGAACTTTGAAAAATGTTAAATTTGCTTAGCGGTTGTGAAGTAAGAGGTATCGCTGCAGATTTACTTAAATCCTTATTTCTTAGGCTTTGCTATGCATAACTATTTCATTGTCGGTGGGCTGCTGGCTTTGATCCTTGCCTTAGGTGTTGGATGTTGTCATTCTCACGTCAGACTACAGTATAACTGCTGTTTGATTTAGCAATACCTTTCCAGTTTATAAGGGCTATGGATAAAAGGCAATGAGGAGAATATTTCTTGCCATGGATACGTTAATCAATGTGGCAGCAGAAACATGGATGTGCACAAAGCTGCTACATGAAATAGGTTGATGATGTTTAGCATCTTTCTGTAATTACCTTCAAAAGGATTGTTAACTGGACCTTGTGCCCTGTTTGAAAAAGTCCCATCTCCATTATCTTTAAATATCAAGAAAAAAAACAAAAGTTTGTAGAGGATAAAGTGATGGTTTAATAAACTAAGGCCTGGTGGATGACTTTTAACCTAACTGACAGCCCACTTGTGATTAATTAAGAGGACTAAATCTTTACAACACATCATGGAATAATATATTTTAGTAAAGATGTAATAATAAATTATAGAAATATATGATCAACAGATATAATGATACCAACAAAGTACTCATGAAATCGTGCTGAAAACTTCAAAATCATACTAATTTATTTTAGTGAGGCAATACTCATTCCTGGGTAAAGTTTTTTTCTATTTTTTAGATTCCCTTTTACTGTGTGAGAAGAATAATCTACTTCTTTTTAGCAATTTAGCTGTTCTCCATATTTGTGTAGGACCATTTCAAACATCTGTCCAAAATCAGAGCTTTCGGTTGTCTGATTTATCTGTTAAGGGTAAGAAACGTAGATATTGTTCAAATCAAAATGCACATTAATTCCTCTTGAGTTTGTGTTGGTACTCTGAGGAACATAAAAATTAAAAATTTCCTGAAATAACAAATTAACATATCTCAGTTCAACAAGAAAATTGAATGACTGTTGTATACCTCATGATATTTGAATTATTAATAGTTATAATTTTTTGACTGAGCAATTATTAGTTCTTAAGGTGTTGTTTAATGCCACATGGATACTAGGTCACAGTCAGTTCTGTAATTTATTTTTTTACTTCTGGTCAAAGCATATTGGTGCTCATTTTTTGGAACAAGGTTTAATTTGGTGTTAACACTTTGATATACCATCGTATCATCCCATAAGCTACTCAATGACATAATGTATTCATTTAATGTCTGGTACTGGCAGCAATATGAGTTTTTTTTCATGCATAAACCCTTCTGGTTGTGTCCTTTTCAGTGCAGGCAGTTTACTGAATTTAGTTGGCTGTGATCTGATGGCATATGACAGATTCAGATCATATCTTTGCGGCAACAGTGTCAAGCTTCTCTTAGAATAGTTTAGTAATTCCTCTGAACATTTTGCTGGGTCAAAATGCAAATTGACACTGATCTGCGATGATAATAAAAACTAGTTTTTGCCTTGTTTAGTTGAGCAATACCCATGTATGGGAGAAATATGAAATATTTTAATTGTTGATCCTTGCTAATCCAACTTTCTAGCTTTTTTATTTTATGTAAAACTTTTGCCACCTCTTGCAGGCAACTCATGAAGCATACAAATCGTTGAGAAGATAATTAAATGCTTCTTACTGTAAAAGATGAAGGGAAGGTCAGATTTTTCCTTTTCTATGCATTGATTGTCTTTTCTGTATGAAACCCCTTTAAATGCTGTTAGGTCTCCTGTCACATGATGCTAAAGAAAGTTGAAACACTTGCAGCAGCAATTTCCAACATCAATGCTTTGGTTTTAATAAAGTTGATAAACTTTGAATTTTCTTATTAAATTTTGGGTATATTTTGTGCATGTTAGCCTAAGCATACTAGCGTTGTTTTCATTTTTCAGAAATGATCAAACTCTGGAATTTTAGAGAATATTTCTTAATAGCTTCTATGCTATGGGATACATTGCAGAAACATCAACTCATTTGATCCAATTAATGGATCTCGCATCTGAAATCAAATTCAAAATAGAACACTATCTATATATTTCAGTAAAACCACAAATGTTAATACAATTCAATTCCTAATTTTCCTGAAGCTACTAAGTCTTGTACATGCCAGAAAAACCCAATTTATAAAATCACAAAGAAAAGGATCAGAAAAGTGGAGCCCATACTTGCCAGACTTTAATATCATAGTCCAAACTCCCACTGCAAACCATGTAAGTAGTACCAGGTTCAGAAGCACCTGCAGTATTAGTATTACCATCAACAGCTGCCGTCAAGCATTTAACTGGCCTTCTGTGCCCTTCCAAAACTGCCAAGCAAGAATAGCTTTTGTCAGTTCCTCTCCTCCAAATCCTAACTGTTTTATCAGCTGATCCACTGCATATCAAATCCATCACAACTGCCAAGCACAATATAGCCTTGGTATGCCCTTTAAGTGCACCCACCAAAACCATGTGCCTATTACCACCGCCCTTGGCACTGCATTCTCTTTCCCAAACAAGAATGGATCGATCACATGCACCAGAATAAAGTACAGTCCCATCATTATTAAGAGCTAAAGCATTAACAGCTGATTTGTGTTTCTCCAGTGTTGCTAGCAGCAAATGTTTATTTTCTCCTGCATGCTTCTTCCATACCTTAAATGTCTTGTCTGCTGAACCTGTATAAACAAAGCCATCTTTAGCCAATACTATGGCATTAATGGCGTCATCATGTGCATTTTGTACAGACTCCAAACACTTGAAATCAGATGTCCGCCAAACTTTGAATGTTCGATCCCATGAGGCAGAATAAAGAAGAGAGCAATCTATTGATATTGCCAGTGCAGATACAGCATCAACATGATGTACCCATATGCTTTTTCTGTGACGCCGAACTTGAACATAATTCTTTTTTGAGAAGCACCTTAGGAAGCGATCATTCAATGTTGGGAGAGTGGCTATGCATTTGTATTTCTGCTGTAAGTGATTATGAATTTTCCATATGCGGACTTTGTTATCTTGGTGAGCACTGAAAAGCTTATCCCCTAAAACCACTAGGGACTTAACTGCGGTGTTGCTAGTAGCTACAATGTTATCAGTTGGATTATCTTGCTCAGAAAAATCCTGGCTCCACGCTCGTATCTCACCGTTTGAAGAGCCACTATAAAGGACTTTCCTGGCAAGAGCGAGGGAGAATACATAGGAGTTAACTTTAAGGGTGGCTATGCACTTATGGTGGATGGTTGGGGTTTGATCATGTTGCGAAACTGGAGTAAGGGAGGGAACAGACTGTAGACTTGATGGAGAGGAGATGGAAGAGTTTGATGATTCTGAATGAAGATGATTGGACCCTGATTGAGATTCATCATCTCTGTGGCAAGACAAGTGACATGGGAGAAGTCCCATTTTTGTCAAAGCTGAACACAAGAAACAGTTGACAAGATTATATGGGTGGTTAGGTTTATGTCAAACATCTTGATAAATGCATCACCATGAAGGGAAGGGAGGCTTATTAAACAAAACATAGCAGATGGCACATTTTAGCAGTCGATGGAAAAAGCTACCGTTGGCTGCTCTTTCCTAAGCTATGTGTCCACATATGCTAAGATAGGGGAACTTGCCATGAAAATCAGTATGTCAGATGAGAGCATGCATTCAAATGTAAACCTGCAATGCCTGTTATTGAGATAAAACCGGATGCTTCCACTAAAGGGTTTGAATACAAGTTTTGGAATTTTTAACTCTTTGCCTTAGCTTTGAGTTTGGTAGGAAAAGCTCACATCAGTGGGGCCTAGACTTGTTCCTTACAAGGGACCACCAAGCTCGATGGCTACACTATTAAAAGAAATACAAATATAGCTTGCATTTGTCTCATGTTTTATTGTAGGTTTAGCCTCTTCTGATGTTAGGTTTTCATCTTTTTGGATGGTTGTTTGAGAATCATAAAGGAAAATTCTAGATAAGCTTTTAGCGGTCGTTGTTATCTCATGATTTACGTGCTGCGAGTTCCCATCCTGATGGGTCCCGTTGTACAGGATATTTTGCAGGCAGTCGTTCCCTGAAATCACGATTATCACATTTCATGCTTTAATTTACGTTTCAAATGCTGTTATCATTATCATTACCATATATAATATAAATATAAGAGCCTATTTGGATATAAACCATGAGATAACACTTTATCTGGGTACAAGAGAAGAAAAGGAAATTATTTAAGAAAAGTGGCAAAGTTTAGAGACTTGTCTACAAGGGCAGAGCCTGCTTAAGTGCTGGGGGCCAAAATTTTTAAAAATTTTGGCTAACATATAAAATTTTTAAAAATTTTTTATAACATATAAAATTTTTAAAATTTTTTATATATTCTTTTAATGGTTCTTTTAAAATAATTTTTATTTAATAATTAATATAAATAAAAATAATAAAATAATTTTATATATCTCACTCAATTTTAAAATTTCTTTTTTCAATTGATATTATTATTTTATTTATGTTTTTTTTTTTATTTTAGTTACTCATATGTTATAAGTTTTTATAGATTTTTTTTCTTAAATATCTACAAACCATCGATTATATTTTCTTTTTTGCTTTTTTGTTATGTCATATGTAGTATCTCTTCTCAATTTGCCATAGTTTTCATTTTTCTGTTTATAAATTTTATTTTTTATGATTTTAATATTTAAAAATAATAAATTATTATGTAAGTCTCAAATATAAGTTATAATATTACACTATTATTTAAAATTTCATCAATGTATCATTTTTTTATTAATTCTAATTATGTAAAAGAAAATTAACTTGAGTATTTTTTTTATTTGCTTTACGTTTTATATTTAGTTAAAATAAAATTATCTTGAATATATAATATTTAAACAATCTTGATTTAATAAAAAAAAATTATTAATTCTATATATCGTATTTAACAATTTATATTTTACGCATTATAGTTTTATATTTCTATTATCAATCTTTTAATTATTGATTAAATTTAACATATTAACTTTTAAAATTTTTTATCTTAATTCTTCTGTGTTTGACCCTCCCAACAAAAATCAGCTAGCTCCACTTGTGCTTGTTTAATATTTTAGGATTAGAATTAACAAAGTTTACATTTTAAAAATAAAAATATCATTTTAATAGTAGTCTAATGAGTGCCATAACTTATATATTTTAAAATTACATTAAAGAATTACAATAATTATCACATTAAGTAAGTTAAAGTATTTTAATCTTTAAAAATTATATAAAAATTTACATGATTTAGGATGAGGTATACTCATAAGTCAATATTATATATATTATGTATAATAACTTTATTATTATACTTATTACATTACGTATTAAATCTTCCACCTGCAACGTAGATGGAGGCAAAAATCCATGAATTGAATTTTATGCTTCTGGTTGTGAAACAAGTTTGGTTATAATTTTTCAGATTTGATGCTTTCATGCTTCATGAATATGGTCACCTAGCATTAATCTTCGACCTATTGGCATTGCCATATTTATGGAAATCTTTGAAGCAAGTTGGCTACCAAAGAGGAAGCAAGAGGCCCAATAATGTTACGAATGCTGGCCCCGTATTAATTCATGTTATAAGCGAACTAAGGGTCTAAGGCCTAAGAGCCCTCATAAGATTTGAATTAAGACTCTGCGTTCAAATACTAGTCTCCCAACCCACCATAAAGGTTCTAAGCATTTATTTCATTTTCGTTATTTTGCAAGGAAACAAGTCGTGCAGTTGGTCCAAAATTTACAAATTCATATAGCTTAACCATGGCTAATCAAGTCGTGGAAATATTTATTGAAATGGATTAACAATCCCAAATATATTTGTAATTTTAGATTTTTTTGAATAAATAAGTAAAAAAAATAGGAGATTTTTCAACAGAAATAATGAATATAGAATTGCAATTTTACCAGAAAAAGAAAAGCATAGAGATGCAAAGGCCGCAGTAGCCAAAGAGAACGGGTATCCGAACAAAGTACAATTCTTCATAGAAACCAAATATAGGAAACACTTTAAAGGCTTCCGACCTCCAACCATGGGGAAATCTAGCTCGTTCATCCTTTGAGTCTTTCTTCAAGCTCAAAAGAACAAGAGAAGAGATTTTGTCATCACTGTCCTGCTGGAAACCAGAGCCCCATCGTTTGGTACGGCACAGATTCTACCATCTTTACCCTTCCAAAGTAGGGGTCACAACTGCGACAATAGGAATGAGGGGTAGGACACTGCAAATGATCCATTTGATCGGTTCCATGTATATAAAACGAAAATTGAATAAATTAAATTTTTATAAAAAATTAGCTACATTAATCAAATTTTAAATAAAAATCGAACTAGTTGAAAATTGAATTAGTTTAATTAATTATCTTAAAACTCAAAATTTTAAATTTTGATTGTTTGATTCATTAGAGGGGGAAATTTTGTCATCAAATATTGCATCAAACAATAATATTAGAAAAGACTGTTTGCTGAATTGATTGAATTAAATTAATTGAACTCAATCCGGTTCAAAAAAATCAATTGATTTTGCTCAACCTTCAGAAGAAGGTATTGGTACTTTGGTTTAAGTTTAATCTCATTTGTTGATTCCCAGACAATATTATTAGTTTGGTGTTGATATTTTTTATTAAACAGAAAATATTACTAGATCTCTCAAATTATGAATGTTTGGATTTTATTTCTTTATAAAGATTAGAGAGTTTGAATTTCTTACTGTCTTGGTTTTTAATCAATTTTTCCAATGAACAACTTTAATTAATTAGTTTTCATTTAGTTACTTAAAAATTGCCACATCATCTATTTTTGTCTGTGCTAGCATTGCCGTGTCATCAAAATTTTGCCCACATGTATGGCAACACAATTGAATTAACTGAGCTTTTAATTATGTCAACATTATGAATCCAAATTTCACTAGTTTAGAAAAAAAGAAACAAGTTAAAAAGTTAATTAATTCAAATAAAAGAATAAAAACTTAAATGGAAATTTTGGTATAATTCCCAGTCCTTTCACAGTATTGTGCCCTTTTCCGCCAACCGTGAAGGAGAGTCTCATTGCGGGAGGCCCAGTGAAACAATGAATGTACTGCCGCATTAATCCATTTATAGAAATCCAGGTAGGGTTAAACAAACAGAAGATATCACATTGCACCCATTTTTTTCTTCTTTAAAAGCACCACTTCTATCCACATAACTTTTTTGTAAACTCAAATTGCTAATAACTAGAAATAAAGGAACAGTGTTGGCAAAAGAAAAATAAAAGGTCCATACAATAAAAGAATTTCTTTTTATTGAAATAGATGAGGCATTTATTCAGTAAAAACTCAAATCACATAAGTCTGGAGCAAGATATGCCTAATATATCAGTTAACAGTAAAGAAAAGATATTTGGTCTAGGAGCCTCAAAAGCATGGAGGCCTAGGGGAAGATCATGATGTTTAGTTGCCATCTAGTCAGTTCACATCCAAAAATCAACTTATTAATCTTATATAATTACGGGCAAAAGATAAATCTATGGGATACTCTCATTATTAGAATTTAAGATTTTAATTTAAAAATTTTAAATTCAAATTTTAAGAAAAAATGGAATTGTAAGATAGAAAGTAATATTTCCTATAATAAAATCTAATATCACATCACTCGTACCAACAAAAGTTATGTTAATCTACTTATATTTTATGATTTAATTTGTGTACTCAAAATTTCATGATTTTGAGTCTTGTCTAAATTAAAATTTTCCTTTGGCTAATTTTGTTTATCCAGGCATAACATAATGAAAAAAACTTCCAATGCTGGAAAAAGAACTTTAAAAGAAAAAAAAAATTATAAAGTATCTGTGTAATCAAGTACTAAGTATACTTAAAAATCAATACATATACACCTCTAACAATATGGCTGATAAATAACCTCATGGCATGGGGCAGCACAGCGTAAAAATCACCCAATAAAAACAAAGAATTAATATACTCAAATAAAATAATTACATAATAATCTACAAAAATAAGAAGCTAAATCCGACGGTCAAGAAAACGCCAAGGCCCCACTGTGAACCCAAGTGGCGGGCTTCACCATCGCTAGTTTCCCTCTCTTGAGTAGGTGAAGTAGTCGTCGAACCATTGTAGTTTGGATTACTACCGTACAATGACTGAATCCCATCAATATCATCATTCGCCAGCTCCACTTTCCTTGTTCTTGAAGAAATCGTTGGGAACATAATCGCATCTTCAACCGACGAATGTCCCAGCCCCAACAAATGCCCGATCTCGTGGACAGCCACGGACTCCAGATCCACCGCCGACGACAGCGAAGACGTCGTGACATCGCCCGACACTACCCAGTTTTCCTCCATGTCCAAATGGAACCTTCCGTTGGTCGGAGAAAACGCGTGAGCCAAAGTTCCTAGAACCCCGTCGAAGGGTTCCCCATCTCCGTGATCTCCGCTGTAAAAAGCAATTTTAATGTCGGCGGAGAAGAATGAATCCGTTTGAGTGAAGGTCAACGGCGTAACGGCCGACCATTTCTCGAAGGAGCGTGTGAACACGGCCTTTACCTCGTCTGATAATTCGTTTGCGGGTAAGAACCCGTATGTCAGGTCCCGCCTATTGGCAGGCCAAAATGGTCTTCCGGGAAGAAAGTATAATGAGCCGTCGTACGGAAGTGTCCAGTGGTGTGAAACGATGACGATTTGCCGGAGTTCATGGAACTCGTCCCGTTGATTATATCGGCGTTACCGCACCTCGGTCGTACGATCTGTTGAAGAGTCTGATCATCCAGTTGACCGGTAACATTAAGGTTGAAATTCTGTTGGTATATTTTCAAGGCTTTTTCCAGCTCGTCATCGAAATCGTCGCTAAAATTTGTCGGAGAGTTGGGGATATAACCGAAGTTGTTAAAGTAATGTTTGAGCTTGGACAAGCCGTCTCTCTTTTCGCCCGACTGGCAACCGGCGAATTTCGTGAAAGCATCCCAAGGGGCGAGTGAGGTGGCGTTAGGAACTAGCCACGGCGGAATAGCTGTTATATTTGGAAAGAATCTAGCTGAAACTGAAGCGAATAATGAGAGCGAAACCAAAATGGTAATCACAAAAACTTGATGCTTCATCTCTTTTCCCTTGCTTTCGCTCTTTCTGGACGTTGAAAAAGAATGGAAACGAGGGCAAGCTTTATGGGAGATGGTAGATAATAAGAAAACAAAGAAGTCTAAACGTGTTTTTTTTCTTGTCTCTGGAAGTTGAAGCCGGCTGCTTCGATTTGTTGGGGTTTTTTATTTGTCTAGTTTGTACCTATGTATTCGACGTAGCCACATATTTGCATTGAAATGTTTCGCCAAAGGATGAAGAAGATAATATTGTAGTGGGGTTGAACGGGTTCATGGTATCGAAATTATGGATTGAAACGGTTGCGTTTTCTGGGAATGTTCCAAGTGCTGATGTTTACTGCTTCTAATTAAAAAATGGAATTATTTTGACAGGGGCTAAGGTCAAAATTGGGGGTTGAGCGAATAGGGACGCTGTGCTTCCTTTGCTGGAAAAGTCGTTGAGGCTTCCTTTGTGTGACACGTGGAATAACGACGTACGTTGAAGTTAGGCAGCCTGTGGAACCTCACCTGAACTTTGACGCGGTACTGAAAAGAAAGGGGAAAGTCAAGCAAGGATTTATGTTTTCATATTGGAGTTAAAAATTTTCAAGAAGGAACACAATATATATATATATATATATATATAAAATAGTAATACCTCTTTCTTTCTTACACGTATTTTTAAGTTGATGCTTCCTTTTTCTTTGGCCATATAAATTGATTTTTGTGGATGATAGCATAATGAATGAATTTGTCTATTTATATTTCCTTTAAGACTTAAGTTCTTTGCAGGTTTAAATGTTACCTTGCTTAACTTTTTGGTGGTTGTTTATTTTCTTGACCAATAAAAGAACCACAACATATATCTAGAACTGCTACAATTTTGCTGAGGTCGATCTATGCATCTTTTTTTAATCTACATTTTGAAGAAATTATTAGACAGACGCTATGTTGTCCCACTCCCACCCCTTTCTACTTTTTCCTTAATGGGAATATTAAAGATATATACGAACCAAATAATCAATTATTAGGAACATGTTATACCTTATGATGGACATGAAACAATCTGTTTTATGTGCAAGAGTGATATCTCGTAATTTTTTTTTTGATAAATTTCATTTGCATCTTATTCAGTTTCGAGTTTTCAATTCGTTTCACCTAATATTTTATAATTTATTTTTTTAACTAACCTCAAGTGATTAAGTTTTGTTCCAAAGAGGTTACTTTGTTAATTTCATCTAATAAAAATATAAAATTATCAAATTACTCTAAATTAAAAAATAAGTGAGGGGCCAGAGTTGGAAACGGGAAAAAAAAAAAGAAGAGAGAAGAACATGAAGTAGGAGAAAAGATATCAAAAGAAAATTATATATTTTTTTATTAATTAGTTAGCTTTATTTTTTATCAAATGCCACATCACTCAAGGGTGGAGACTGACATGGGGTTTGATAAATCCACGTCATGTTTAAAAGAAATAATTAAAAAAATCTAAAAAACTTACATAAACACCACATCAATCTATTTTTTTCTAGAAACAGAATAGAATTTCATTATTCAAAAGGAACAAAGAAGAACAAGTTAATCGCTTCCTTTTCATAACAGTCACAGCCTGCAGCCGGCAATAGAACAAAAAGATCTGCGGAAAAGAAAAATTCTAAGTCCCCAATCACAACTTGTACATCACAAAACAACCGGGAGCTTTGCACGACCTCCACCTTTCCACATCAACGTATTTGACAGCAAAATTCTAATGGTGTTAACTATTCGATCGAAATTAACAGCTTTTTGAATTGCTGAAACTTAATTTATATAAATTATACTACAAAGATTATATCTAATATTTTCATAGGATAGAAGGATTAAATTCAGAATTGGACTAAATTAATAAAGTAATATCATTATCAAAGAGTCATTTAACAACCCTTTAAATACATAAACTTGTATCTTCATTACCAAAATAATATAGGAATGAATTTTTTTTGGGTACAAATATAAGAATTTGAGTTGTTATCTTTCCAGTCCATTAACTTGCTCATGCCTTTTTTTTTTTTTATGTTTTTGAAATTTTGTCTTCACAAAATACATATAAAAGAACTTTATACCTATGTATCACTCTCCTACTTTAATTCTCTCTCTATTGTTTTATAAATCCTAAGTTTTAGCATAAAAATTTTTATTTTGTTTATGTAAATGCACGCACATGTATGAATTTGTAATGAATGACATCTTAATGAGGGAAACAGGAGTGAGATATACCCAACTCAATGTTGGGCGGCCTTGAGCCGTTTACAGTCATTTACAGCTTTCAAACGAATTCCTATAGGTAGCTTAGTTAACTCAGTCAGTTAAGCGGCAAAGAATAAAGAATCAAATCATCCAAAGAGATCACTAACAGACGCCTGAGGCATCAGAAAACGGCCTTTTGCCATGTTAAGGATCTGGCCTCCCAAAAATTCATTTTTAAGGCAAAGGTTGCCTCCAGGCAAGGAGAAAAGAGTCAAACCATTTCCGGTTAAGTCTGAGTTAGTCAATCATAAACCCCACCAGATTAGTCGCGTATTAAAATAACAATCTTCGCATTAGTTAATTAAGTTCCAATCACATGCATTAACATTAATTATCATCTTTTATATATTTAATGTGCATTTGGAAGTATTAGTTGTATAGTCGTTAATTAACCTATGTGGAGCACAAAAGCTAAGCGATATTACTTTTAAATTTCGCTAAATGGTTTGACATTTGTAATGGAATAATTCTCATAATTTTTTATGGAATAAAAGTGTTTAATATGAATTTTCATACGCCAAATTAAATATAAATTTAAAAAGGATTTATAAAATAAAAAAAATAATCCCAGCATGATAAGTTTCAACGTTTCAAATATAATATAAAGATATAAATTTAACTAGTTTAAAATATGTAATATATACATATAAAGAGTATAAAAATTAAATAATAAAAATATAAAGGGGGTGAAATATGACAACTATATAACATAAGCATCTTATTTTGCTTATCCAATAATAATAATAATAATAAGATCATTCTTATCTTGTTTCTATTTTCAATAAAAACTTATTTGATTTAAAACAAATTGATGTAAAATCATGAATCTTTAAATGGAATAAACTCATAAGGTACTTTGGGAATGTTAGGATACAATAACTAGTTTTCTTGATCACACACCCAAATAAATAAAAGTCCTAATACTTCTTGCGTCCATAAACTTAAACAAAAAAAAAGAGAAAATTATTAGTAAAATACCAATTTGCATGGCCTTTTCTTAGGAGCGCAGTCGATCCACGCTAAGGATTTGAATCACAACCACGTTTCATTTCTTCCTTATGCACGTTTCCGCCACCACCCTTGACTCTGCTGTGGCCAAAAGCAGCCTTTGCAATAAATTAATCAAAAGACTACATTACCACTTTAAAAATAGGTTACCATTACCTATCGAACCTTCCATTGAATTGCTTGTCCTAGCTAGAATACTACTAACTTTAATCTAGTCAGACTTAAACCTAACTCAACTTATAGTATTATGTGCTTAAATATTGAATTATTGTAAATGACATTTAAGGTAAATATATAGTTTTTAGAATGAAATATATTAATGAATTCTTTTGTAATATAACATGGATCCATATATTTTCTTATATTTGTGGAATTAATTTCTTTGTTCTTGTGGAAAGAAAATTTTACAATAATAAATCTATATATGAAACCAATGTAATTTCTCAGCTTTTTTTCTCAGATTAAAAATGTTGTGATATAGTAAAAGTTAAAGTGATTTTACAAGATACTATACTATTATCATATAAAACTAAAAATGAACCCGCACGTACGATGCTGCTGGTTTATTTTTCTAAATTAAATTTTGTAAATGTTTTTTTAACTAATTTTTAGATTTTATTGAATACTAATGCACATCGACATAATATAATCAATTTTGTCAATTGTACGTATTTGAGAAAATAAAAAAGTATTATAAAAATGATTTGGAGGCGTCTTTCAATAAAATAATGCATAACTTGAGTGTTGAAGCATTTTTCAATTAATTTTATCAAAAATCAAATTAATATTAACATTTTAAATCTTGAAATTAATATATTAATCAACACTTTTTATTTAAATAATCAATAACATAATTAAATTATGAATTACATTTTGCAATTATATCATAAAATAAAAATTTTCAATTAACAAAAATATAGTTTTTAATTTAATAATAATTTTATTTGAGTATTTTAGACGTCATTTCAATGAAACTAAAATATCTCACAACAATTTGACAGTAAAAGCCCAAAAAATTTTAGAACCTATCAGCCAACTTTTGTTCGTTTTAGGTCTTAGTCATTTTTTTATAGTTAATTTTTAACTTTAGATAATAACTTAAGGTAAGGTGAGTTAGAGGGTTGATTTACTGCGGACTGTTAAAATTTTTTACAAAACACAAACACAATTGCGAATAAAAACATTGTTCTATACATTTTTCGTACGGAAGACAACAAACTTCCACCAAGAAGCGTAAAATGCTTGCTTTCGGCTTGACGTTGGTGCGTTTGTAAACTCCACGAAAGAGAACTAAACATAAAAATCCGAGCTTTCCCCCTGTAGCTTTTCCTTTTTCTTTGCATTGATAAAGCTTGAAAATGGAGCCGCACAGCTCATCCGGGACCTCATGGGCTGATCAATGGGACTACGGGCCGGACGCCCTACCTACCGAGCCTAGAAAGTGCAGCAGCGGAGGGGCTAAGGCTAAATGCTCAAAGAAGGTTGAAGACGGACTTGGCAAAACGAAAGCTGCAGCAGTAACAGGCATGAAGAAAGCTAAGGTAGGAGCAGCTGCGGTTATTAATTGGATCAAGGAAAAGTGTAGCAAGACAACCCAGAAATAAGGTCATAATGCTTATCAATGCAAAACATATAGTTCGATTCATGGCTTCCTTTGTATTAATTTCTGTTTAGTCAGTTCTCTTTCTCCGTTTATTGTTAAAACATTTGTTTAGAATATTTTTACATGTATTAGGATTTCGATTGTAGTTTGTTTAACACAACTCTTCATGTTCATGCCTGATATTGCGTTTTATTACTTGTTAATTACTTTAATTTTTTTGTGTATATTTTGCTCAGAGGATTTTTCTGTCTCTTAATGGCAAGATTTTGATGAAACTGGCAGGTATCTAATTAGTCGTTTGAGAATAGTCATATGTCGAAAGATTAGAAGCAGGAGATAAATTTTGACCTGGGCACTAGATGCCAAATGTCACGTCAACCACAAAATTTATAAAGGTTGAGAAAATTTTTGTAACCAATAATTTATGCAGGGATTGGTCAAATATCCTTGTCAATTAAGTTCATCCATTCCAAAATTCTGACCGTGACTCTACAAATTGGGTTTTGGCTGTTGAATATCATCAGGTGTACTTTTATTTCATTTTCAAAACAATTTTCCAAAATACAGGCATCATGGTGTAATTGTATATATGGAAGAGTAAGCTCAAATTTTCCCGGAATTTCTAGAACTCTTGAGAAATTTTCTACGTTGCAATGGGGAGAGTTTTTCCTTTTTGTCAAATGATCAATTTCAAAGTTGAATTTCAGGCTTTGAAGGTCTCGTCCACATTATGTTTTATTTCTTTTGTTGAGTTTTGGATTACCTAGAATTCAAAATCTTATCTAATTATGACTCTAATCTATGAATAACATTGAGTACAGAATTTTACAATTTTTAAACTTCTTATTTTTCATTAAGTCTTAATTATCTTGTTTTACTTTGATCTTTTATATTATATAAATATGAATCTTTAGGCTTTAGAAATTGAGTAAAACACCTTGTAACTATATGCCTTTTGCTCGAGGTGGAGTTAGATTAGGTGCCAGTGAGTGTCTTATGAAACTAATGAGAGAGTACAAGAGGTCAGGTTGGTTTATTTGAAAAACCATTGAAAGAGATTTTATTGTATTTTTATTGCTCCATAATACTATGTAAATTTTTATGTTTATTTGATTTTTTTAAAATTTATTTTTATTGTTTTTTGGACAATTTTCTTAACACCTTTAACAATTTGACTTTTGCCTATATGAAATTCCCCTTTCAATAGTTGCAGAATTATGTGGTTCATAGATTACCCTATGACATGATTAGGAGCAATTCAAACCTTTATGCATCAGAGTCACTATAAGGTAGTATTTGGTATGAGAGAAGTGGAAGCATATTCTCTACAACGTGTCTAATTAAATTATATTACAGTGTTTGTTTTGGAATAGACTACTGCAATATAAGATTGCAATGCAATCACATTACATTTCTTGACTGTAATGTGATTGTAATCCAAAATCAATGCAATCAAATTACATTGCATTCTATAATGTTATTAAAGATATTTTTACCCTTCAATTTTATTACTTTGTTAAAAATATTTTTGTAATGTTATAATTAAAATAAAAAGTATTAAAATAAAATATATAATGTAAAAATTATAAATAAAATATAATATAATATAAAAAATTAAAAATTTATATAATATAGGTAAAAGAAATTAAAATAACATATATAATATAAAAATTATATTAAAGAAATAAAAATAAAATATATAAGATTATAATAAGAAATGAAAGTAAAATATATGACATTAAAAATATATTTAAGAGATGATATTATATAAAAATTAACAATACAAAATACAAGTATATTAAACTTACATTTTAATAAATGGAGGTAATTTTTAAAATTAACATTATATTTTCAATAAAGTACTTGTAAATCAAACACTGTAATGTTATCTTCCTTATGTTTTAATTATTATTTTACTTGTATATCAAATACTGTAATATTATTTTCCCTTTAATCACATTGCTGGCAATCATATTACTTGCAATCATATTATTTACAATCATATTACCTGTAATCACATAACATTATTAAGCACCAAACACCATTTAAGATTTAGTTGAGGCTATGAGAGGAGTAAGAGTTAGGTTTGAAACTAAAATCTAATGTAAGTTAAAGTTCAATAGACCCTCTCTCCTTCCCTCTCTTGCTCACTTCTAAAGAGTTAGGGGCACTGGAGAATTATAGCACAACGATCAAGTAACTTTCATATTAAAGGTATAGAGTATGGCGTATCCAAGTTTTTAGTTTTAAAATAGTGCTCTTTTTCCACAATAAAGAGAAATAAAATTAATGAAGTAAAATGGTTTTTTCCTTTTAATTAAATCATATGTTACTAGGCATATGAATCATTCATCTTTGTTGTGTTGAAAATTTCATATTTTTATCTTAAGCATTTGGTTCAATAATAAATATATGCATCTATTCTTCGAGAAATTCTCTTTTAACTGTATAAAAAAAAAGAAAATTACAAATTTTTAGGGTTCGTTTGTTATGTTTTTAAGACTTATACTTGTTCGGAGGATGAGGATGAAAATTTTATTCTAGATATAAAAAATTTTATGGGCCAACTTGAAAAATATGCATTGACCATGCAAAATATCTTTTACACCCTTAAGAGGCATAAAACATTTTCTGTAGAACTGGAAAAATACTCTTATATTAAAACTTGTAGTATAGGTTTGATGAATATTAATATTTAATTTAACATATTAAAAAATTAAAAACAATTAATATTTAATGAAAAAATTTTAGCTTAAAATATTAATATTTAAATTATTTTATACTATTAAAATATTAAAAAACTATTTTTTAATGAAATCATTCAATGCAATTAAATTTTTTATTTATAAATTGAATAAATCTTACTAATAATTGTAATAAAAATATTTCAAAGATCATCATTTAATGAATACACATTTTTAAATATAAATTTTGGATGTTTTACACAATTGAAAAATATTGATATGTTTATAGTGTCATGGTAAAAAAAAAAATGATGAAATGGAAAATTTTTTGAAAATTAAAGTTAACATTCATCATAGATATATAGTTAAATGCTTTGAAAAATATTATTATTTATTTTGTCCATTTTCATTTCCATTCTTAATTTTAATCCTAAATTAGTGAGAATCAAATGGCACCGTTATTTTTAATCAACTCCTTGTTGCTATGTGTGGTTCCGAGAACTAGTCCGCCTTGACATGAAAATTTGGAGTCATCACCAATCTTTTTTATGAGGTACGATTGGCCACTTATTAGATTCGTTCTATTATACTAATTATAATAAAAAATATTTCAAAGATCATTACTTAATGAATACATGTTTATAAATATAAATTTTGGATGTTTTACACAATTGATAAATATTGATATGTTTATAGTGTTATGGTAAAAAAAATGATGAAATGGAAAATTTTTTGAAAATTAAAATTTACTTTTATTATAGATGTGTGGTTAAATCTTCAAAAAATATTATTATTTATTTTGTCAATTTTCATTTCCATTTTTAATTTTGATCCAAAATTAGTGAGAATCAAATGGCACCATTGTTTTTAATCAACTCCTTGTCGCTATGTGCAAGTCTGAGAACTCGTCTACCTCGACATGAAAATTTAGAGTCATTATCAATCTTTTTTATAAGGTACAATTGGCCACTTATTAGATTCGTACTATTTGCTGATGTCCTAAATTGATTTTAAGTTTGTCTAAATAACAAAAACTTTGTTTGAGATTTTTAGAGTTTAGTTCGGGAAAATAGTTGCGCACAAGGAAGATTAGTACCCCCGTGATGCTTGTTCCATAAACGGTATCATTTAATCATATATTATCTTATTTTAAGCTTAACTTTTAGTTTATTCTTATGTTCCCTTAATCATTATTCATTATTTTGTTCTTGATTTTACATGTCTTATTTTTCCTTATCTTTCTTTCTTTCTTTCTCTAATTTATTTATATTATTTATTTATTTTATTCATTATTATCATTATTTATTATATTTTTTCAATGTTTGAATGAAATCTTCTTCTTAGAGAAATTTTTTAAGACTATCTCAACTCTTTGGTGAAGACTAAGAATTTCTTGTCACTTAGGGAATTTTTTGAGAAAGCTTGTCCTTACAAGCTTCTCAAGAAGATTCCATCGTCAAAGATTGTCACTTATGAATCAAATTTCTTATTAATGCACATGATGCAACCATGAAATTGTGGTATGAATTTTCAATTTTAAATAATGATAAACAAAAACCTTGTATAGAAAAAATCATTCATAGACTATCTCAATGTTTTAGTGAAGTCTAAAAGTTTTTACTCATCTAGAAAGATTCCTGAGAAAACTCATTCCTACAAGCTTCTCGAGAAAATCCTATCATCGGGGCTTTCATACCCATTGGCAAAATTCATTTATAAATGATGCAAAATCATAGATGATGCAAAATGAATACATTTATAAATGTATTATTTGATCTAGAACTTTGCAATTATATAATTGATATTATTATTTAATTGAATACTTTTTTTATTCTTATTAAATTTCAAAATATCTATTTGAACTAATGGAGTTTCAAAATATAAAATTAGGACTTTCCCAAGCTTTGGTGAAAATCCTAATTAAATGTTCATCTAGGAAATCCAACTCGAAAATGTGACTCTTTACATATTTGTGAGAGATCTATCATTGAAGATTGGTTGAAGACAATTTACCTCGATCTTTAAATTACCTTTTAATCAAGTAAATAAATTGACTTCAAAATTCTCTTATTTAGAATAATTACTTGAATTATTGTTGATTACTATATTAATTTTTAATTAGTTAATTTTAACTAAAATATTTAATAAATTAATTCCCTTAAATTATTATTCCTATTAAGATAATTATTTGAATTAACAAAAAATTAGAATATAAAGATTAGGATTCATCTTGACGCTTCAATGAAAACCTTAATCCAATTCCTCACTTAAGAATGTAGTCTTGAAAATGTGACTCTTCAATATCTCGGGTGAAAATTCCATCATTAAAAATTAATTCAAAATAATTAATCTAATATTATGTATATACATATTTAATAAATTTATTTCCTTTTACTTTAAAACCCTTTTTATCATTATTATTTTAAAAAAAGATGTTTAAAATGGTTATTTGAGTAAGAAGGCCATTGGAACATAATGTTAGGTTTTTCCAGTGCTTTGGTGAAAGAACTAATTAAGCTTCTTGCCTTAGAAGTTCAACCATAAAGTGCGACTTTTCACACTCTCGAGTGAAGTTTCATCTTAGGTTAATACAAAATAACCATTTTATTTCTATTTTTAATTTTTTTATTCCTATCACATTTCTCTTGTTTTTGTATACACACACACACACACACACACACACACACCCCCTACTTATATTTCATATAGCTAACTATTCCATAAAAAAACTTTGCATCAACACATTAATAGAAAACTAAAAATAAGCAAATAAATACTCAAAAAAATATAAATAAACCAAAACCCAAACACAAACAAATCAAGCCCAATAGAAAGTCAAGCTAAGTTTCTAAGTCCATTACCTAGCTTGGGCTTGACAGGCTCTAACTTCTTCTATGTAGGCTAGAGCTTGGTTCGCTTCAACCCATTCTTTCTCTCACAAAATGCGTCGTATTGGTGTTCAGTTGGGGGGTTTCTTGCTTCCTTTCAAAATGACACTGTTTTAGCACTTATCCCCCTTAACCCTACCTATACCTATTTAAACCCTTTTTTCTCCCTCAAGCTTTATTTTCTAATTTTTTTCTCTCTAATGGTCCTCATTCTCTCTAAACCCAAACTCTCGTAATCTTTTTTATCGCCTTTCTCCATTGTAGCCACTATTGTCAGACTACCAACTTCTCCTCTTTTCCTCTTTCATTCCCTACTCTCTAACCTTTGCTCTAACTTCAAAGCCAAAAAACCCATGAAAATAAACTCAACCTTCTCCCATGTTTTCTGTCATTTTTTTCCTTTTCTTTTGCTAGATGATGATGAATTTTTGTGATCCGTGACTACTAGAAAAACTAGGGTTTTTCTTTGTTGTTTTGGTTTCTTAGGGTTTTTTCTTTCTAGTTTTTTTATTTTATTTTTAGGCTTTTTCTTCCTCTCCAATTCCTCTTTTTTTTTTCTTTTTTTTGTCCCTCCTTATTTATAGGTGAGGAAGAGGATTTTAAAAGCCTTCCTCCCATGCCTGTTGCCATTAGTAGCACTTTGGATGCTACCAATGGTAGCCAAACCCTTGTTTTTTTCAAATATTTCCCTTCCCATGCAATTCGGGAAAGGTAAAATGACAAGAGTAAAAGCCCTTGCTTGAAAATAAGTAGATTTTTCTTAAGGAGAAGGGATAGCTGTCATGGTAGCCAACTAAGTTGACTGTTATGGTAGGGCCTTGGCTACCATGCCAAGCATGGCATTAAGGTCAAAGTCTTCTTTTCTCTTTTCTTTTATTTTTCTTTTTATTTTTTCTACACTTAGGGGCTTTTGAATTTGAAGAGCCCAAAATGAATCCATTTAACAATGACGTTGGCCTTTGGGCTTCTAAAGCCCAAATGATGCTTAAAAAGGCAAAAGTCTAAGTTAGACTCAATTATGGCCCACAATCAAGCAAATAATAATAAAAATTAAAATAAATTAGAATAAATAAAATAAACGAGTGCTTGAAATTGACTCGGATAGAATGAGGTGTGTCAGTTGCCTTTTTTTACGTACTTTCTAAAATTCTAGAACTATGCATAGATACATAGACGACATTTTCTTTAAAAAGGAAATTTAAAGCCACCAAGACGAGAACCATCTTAAAATGAGTTTGACATTTTATTCCTCGACTTAAAGATTTTGAAAAAGGTTACTTAAAGGTTTTAAAAATTCTACCTTGAGGTTTTAAAATTGTTATCCGAAGGCTTTGAAGATGTATTTGGAGGTTTTGAAAAAAGTGGTTGGAGGTTTTGGAGAATGTACCTAGAGGTTTTGAAGAGGTACCCAGAGGTTTTAAGAATGCTTAAAAATGGTGCTCGAAGATTTTAAAGATGTACCCGAAGGTTTTTTGAAAAAAAAAAAGTTATGCTCTTTATCTTTCAATAAAGCTATGTAATTTAAAAGAAATCTTTTGATGATTACCTGAAGGCTTTAGAGATTGTATTCGGAGGCTTTATGAGAATGTACTTGGATGTTTCAAAGATTGTATCCAGAGGATTTGAAAATGGTTACTAGAGGATTTCAATCTTGAAAATGATTCCCAAATTAATCAAAACCTGATATCTTTGGTATATCCTCTATGATGGATGGGCTTCTACCTTCCAAAATGCCTAGAAAATATGTGTTAAAATTTAAATATTGCATGTAACTTTCCATTATCAATGTTACATGATTATGTACATGTATGCATGATTGTATGATGGAAGGAGAATGACTTCTTATGTCATCCTTTCATTTTCAATGTTTTCCCTATTGAAAAACCATTCTTCTTGTCTTTATGCACTATTTGATGATATTTTTGTGTAGTTGTCAATCTTTTAGTCACGACAGTACCTTCTTGCTAGTCTTGTTATATTAATTCAGATTGTTGAAATCATTTCCCGAAAAAAGATACCAACAAGGAATTATGTAACAATTTAAATTTGATTTCAATGGTTCCATGCCTCTTGAACCTTGGAATATTATTTTTACATGATATTCTTCTCACTTTTCCCTGAGATATGATTCACAAAAATACTTGTCTCATTATGATCTTTATATGATGACAACTGAAGTTACCTTATTGCTAGTGTAGAAGTCTCAATAAGCAATATACCAAAAGAGGGGGTGAATTGGTATCTATAAATTCTTTTAAACACTAAGTATAAAAAGCAAAACTTTTGCAACCAAAAATCTCTTTTTAGGTCAAAAATAAAGTGTGTGATCTTTCTAAACCAATTTTCAATAGTTAGTTGAAATGAACAAATAATACATCAAAGGAGAGATATTTTCCTTAGTCAAATAATGAATAAATAGTAAATCTAAGTAATAATATTTTCCCAAGTCAAGTGATGAACAAATAATAAATCAAATTAAGAATATTTTCCTAAGTCAAGTGCAAGCAAAAATAATGAATCAAGATAAAATATTTTTCGAAGCAAAAATTAATGAATCAAGTTATGTAAGCAGTAAATCTCAATGCGAAAAATTAAAGACAAGACACAAGATATTTATAGTGGTCCAACTTTTTCTAGTGTTTACATCCACTCCTTTGAAACATGTAGGAATTTCAAATCCATTAAGAGAAATGAGCTTTTTACGAGATAAAGTGAAATCCTCATAATGCTTTTTCTAGGTTTTGCTCGAAACCCTTACAAGCTTTTCACGAGATAAAGCGAAACCCACGAACAATGGTTTTTAAGAGCTCAACTATAAACCCATAAATAGCTTTTCAAAGTTAAGCTAGAACCTTTATAATGAAGTACAAAATTTAGCAAGAAAATGCCTCTACAAAGGTTGAGTGCTAGGAGTTTAAGCTTGAGTATGTGAAGAAAAGAAATATTAGCTTAAATGAAGCAAATATAAAACTTTTCTAAGCTTGGAGGAAAAAGCTAGAGAGCGAGGATAGGTTTTTTGGAGGTCTCTTTGGGGTTTGAAACTTTATCTCAAGTCTTTTCTTATTTCCAAATGGCTCAAAGGTGACTATTTATAGCTAGCGTGAAGTTTGGAGCCATTAGACATAAGTTTAAATCAAATTAGACCATTGTTGAATCTTGAGGCTTGACTACAACACTCTTAGGGTTGACTATGTTCTTTAAATTTCTCAAATTAGGACTCCATAGTTAAGTACAACCTTCCTTTACTCGATTTAATTCTAGAAAGCTTGTTTTTCGCAAGTCTAAGCTGCTATAGTCAACTATGCCTTCTCTATAATGGATTATGTCTAGGTAAAGTTCACTTTTTTATGTTTTTGACTTGTCAAGGTCAACTATATTCGAGCCAAGGTCAATTATGTCTATTTAATTCTTCATTTTCTTGAGCTCTTGGGAATAAGGTCGACTATAGGCTCTCTAAGGTCGACTATGGCGTTATATTCTTCAATTTTTGCACTCTTTTTGCCTTTGGATCGACTTGAGCTTTTCTAGGGTTGACTTTTGACTTGTATCTTGGGGTTTTTTTAGCTTTTTGGTGCTTTTCTTCGACTATTTCTTCCTTGCTTTGTTCTTACAATTAAATAATAATTCAAGGCATGTTTGCTCTTTATTTTTTTAGTTGAATATGCATTGTTTGAAAGCTTATATGATATTTTCTAATGATGCATGACTTTTTCAAACAATCCCTAAATCTCAGGGGATTAAAAATATTTTTGAGACAATTTCAAATGCTTGACATTAAGTTCAAGATAACATGTAATTTTTTTTAAATAAAAACATGATGTAACTTAAGGCTAACAATTTTTCCCTTTTTGATATGTCAAAAACATGAGCATATTGCATTTGAAATTTCTTAAAATCTTCCCCTAACTTAATTAGTCTCCCTGCCCTTGATGAAAACATTTAAGTGTAAGTGAGAAGGGTATAAGAAATGAATATGAACTTTGAAAATTCTCACTCTCAATTTATGCAAGAAGTTTAAAAATATTTTCAAGAAAAATTCAGCTAATATAAGAGCATTTCAATATGCTCATAAACCTTCTCCCTCTTTTTATCATATCAAATTGGTTAAAAAGTGTGAGCTTTAAGCACTTAAACTCAAGATAATCGTTAGTAATAATCATAAAGTATAAATAAGCATTAAGTCCAAAAATAATCACTAATCATCAGATCAAAACAATGAGATATATTTCCATGCAAAGATATTCAATTAGTAGATAAAGAAATATATTTATTCATCATAATATGAGAGCATTAAATCAAGAGATATTTCCAAACAAAATATAATCAACAAAAGCATAGGGAAATATACTCATTTAGCACATCCAATGAGCAATATATATAGATATTTTCAACCAAGACATATTTCGATGTAAGATATTCAATCAAGGCATTATGAAATATATCAATAGATTAAGATATATCTCCATTTCATATATTTTCAAGTAAGTCAATAAGGAGTATATTATCAATCAATCAAGAATGCCACACATATGTATATGCATAGGCAAAAGTGTAGGCATTTTATCCTTTAAGTTCAAGTTGGATATGCATAATTAAGTATGAGACATTCATAAGTCTTTATGTAATGTGAACATGATTTAGTGATGTGTGTGCAACTTTACATACTAGTACGTGCACATATTCATTTGAAAAAAAAAATTAAGTAACATATTAAGTGCACAACCAATTATGCAAATATATTCACAAGCGCATACATAACCATGTATATCAAAGGATATGGTAATCATTATTCAAGCACTTGTTGAGATGAAATGGTGTTTAAGGGACATTACCAATAGAGATGAACACCACTTGTTGAGATTTTGTCAAGATCATTGTTGATGATTTCAAGTAGTCAATTATCATAGGACAATGTCAATGATCAATTCTCCCTTAAACATTCATTAGATTCCTTTCCAACAAGAAGGAGTTAAGTGGTTAATCACATCAAAGCATAATCTTACCTGCCCTTAGATGGATCATGAGCTAAGTATAGGGACAATTAATGATCATATGATAAATGAGTATTTAAATAGAATGTTTAACATGTCAATTTCATACTCATATATTCAAGGAACCAGTACAGTATGAGTATTTAAATAAATATTCAAAATATGCTTCAAATACTCATAATTTCAAAAAGTTTATGCACATTAGCTCTAATGCATGTCCAAGATATCATTTTTCATTGAGCATCTTTTCCAATCATCATCATGCATTGTCCAAACATTATCAATCAAGTACTTTGAAGAAATTCTCTAAATTATATAAGAATAGCAATTTAAGAGAGAATTTCCTCAATATTAGCATGTCATCATGAAAACATAATCATTTAGCCCTTTTTGGTGATCTCTTTTCAACAATATTTTCAAGTAAGCATTTCAATAAGAGTTCTAGCTATCAAATCAAGGAGAAGTTCTCTCATCAAGACAATTTGATTGTCAATGAAGTATTGTTAAGTCATTTTGCACTTGTTGTAATCATACATAAGAAAATATTATGATCAAGCAAGCATTAGCATGATTACACAAAGAATTTTGACTATTTACACTAATCATGATTTCAATTATTTTCATCATGTCACAAGCAAAGTTTCAATTTCCAAACGTATAAATATATATTTATTAAGAATATGCAGACATTGAATTTCATTCATGTATGTTATTTCTTAATGATCCATGATTCATGAGTGATACTAGTTGTTATGAAATATTTGGAAATAAAGCACTTAACTCATGAATATATCTAATGTAAGCATCCAAGTATTAATGAATACTAATTGTTAAGATTCAAGAAATAATTATTCAATTAAGGCTCATTAGATATTCATTGCTAACTCAAGCTACAAGCCATTTATCATTTTGATCTAAGTCAATCAGGTAGCTTATAAGCTAAGGTTGGAAGCATATAAGTCTTTAGATCATGCAATCATTTAAGCTCGTGAAGAACATTGTTAACATTCAAAAGTACATTTTAAAGATTCTTCAACCATATCAACACAATATATATCATGATGTAACTTGAGAATTTAAATTTCTCATTCAAACGCATAATCCAAGTCAAGTTACAGACTTCAAATCTTAAGATCAAGCAAGATGACTTGACCAAAATGATAAATGAACTAAAAATATTTTTCATTAAGTTCAATGTGTTCATCATAACCAATTCCATATGCATAATCAAGAAATTAATTTGAAACAATCAAAGCAGCACAATCATAAAGCATATTCCAAGAATTTATTCTAAACCAAGCATTTTAATATTTCAATTCCTCCAGAAATGATTTAATCAATATGATCATATGCACTTTTCATTCCAAAGAAATAATGTCATCCATGCAAGCACATAAGATCAACAAATTCAAACATTTATTCATGCATTCATTTTCATCAAGAACAAGTCATAATAGCATTTTCAATATGTGATAGAATTGTTAAGCTAAATATCAATATAAGCTCAAGCATGGCAAATGATTTTCTCCTATAAGCTCATATTGATGAAATCAATTTAAGTAGTCAAATATTGTTATGCTCAAACTATCATCTTATCATCGTCATTAAATCATTTATGTTCAATTGTAAGTGCATCTTATGCTCACATTTCTTGCAATCAACAATGTTGCATAATCAGTATTTAAACATATATTTTGAAGCCAATGCAAAGTAAACTACACTCAATAATCAAATAAGTAATTCACAATCAATCAAATTTCATTCAATCAAGCATTCGTCAAATTTAAAAGAGATAAGAAAATAGATATCATCCATTTTTCATTTGATGTTCAATCTACAAATTGCTCTTCCTTGTTGGTGATACCTATAAAGATCACGTTTACTAGATATTTGGTATCCAAATTTCTTTGGATCCTTAAGGGTTATTCTAATCAAACATATTGATAACGTTATCATATAGAGTTGTTTTGTCACATTTTGGGGACTTAAGTAGCTAAGTTTTTAAGATTTTATGTTTGAAATTTAGGTATTTTAGTTAATTTGCTTAATTTAGTTTAATATAAGTTGATTAGTTAGTTTAAATGATCTTAGTTTAATTTGATATTATTTTTATTTAAATTACTTTAAGTTTAGTTATTGTTGATTTATTTTATTATTCTTGTAAAAAAGTTAATGGAAAGACCTTAGTTGATGAAGATCCGTGCAAGTATGATGATGGCTTTATTCGTATATATTGCAGTATTTCAAGGATAATTTGAGCTACAGAAGTCCAATTGATGTGATTCTTGACCATTGGAAAGCTAGGAGATAAGGCTATAATTTTAATGTTTACCACTTGGCCTAGTTTGGATCAAATCGAGGTGAAAATTACGTTGGAAAAGGTTGAGCTGCTGTAGTTATGCACAAGGCAGCATAAGGAAATGAAGGCTGCGACCTTGAGTTACTCAAGGCTGTGGCGCTAAGATGCACTAGTGTCCCATAGTAGGACTTGAGAGTAGAGGGCCGTGTCTATGGAAGAAAAGTGAGCACTACATTGATACTCACAGCTAGGGCGCTGCTATGTTAGACGTATTTCCAAAAATAAAAGTTTGATGGGATTTCTGTAAACTAGGGCTTTTGTGAACTATTTAAGGAACCATTTTAGTAGGTTTTCAAGAGTGGATGGCAAGCAATTATTTTGGAGAAAAAGATTCGTGAACAAATCACGAAAGCAAGAGAATTTGAGAGAGAATTGAGATTGAAAAGCTTCAATTATTAGTTTCTTTCTTTACTTTTGTTTTTCTCGTAATTTCTTTGACTTGGATTAATGACTAATTTTCTTTGGACAATGTTTTTATTAGATATCATGATCTAAACTACCTTTTTAGGATTGTGGTGGATGTCAACATGTAGTTTGAATATTTGTTTCGCTTTTATTTACTATGAATAGGTATGGTTTTGCTTATTCAAATTTGTTCATAAAATTTTTGATTGTCTGGCCAACAATTGAATGATTTGTGAATCTAAATGAGACTCGATAAGGTGATTTTAGATTAGACTAAAGTTTGAATAGTTTATATTCACATCACTTAGGTGGCTTGATTCATAATTAGGGAAGACATACGCCTAAATGCCTAATACAACCAAATTAGAACACTAGTTTAATGAACCTTATTTAATCGATTACTATAAATATATAGGGACTCAATTAAGTTAGGTATTTGTGTAAGCATCTCAACCGAGACTTATGTATAGGTTTGGATTCTAGGTTAGTAAAACCACCTATGAATGTAAATATTGAGAGAAACAGATGTCAGATGAAGTATTGAATGAACCCATAATCCTAAGTTTTAATCTATTTCCTTTCTCTAGTGAATTTTTAGTTTTTGTTAATTAGTTTACTGTTTGATTGAATTTAGTTTTAATTGATTTCCTATATAATCGAGTTACTGGAATAAGATTAGTAAAACATTAGGAGTAAATCCCAACAAGATATGATTCTAGACTTACTGTCTATATTACTTGTTCGATACATATATTTGCATGAACTAAACTGACAATAAGTTTTTGACACTGTTGTCAGGGGATTTGTGATTCCTATTTATTTTGCTAATATTAAAATTCAACAGATTAGTCTTGATTTGAGTTTTTCTTTCTTTTTTTTTTCAGGTTCATTTTATAATTATATGAGAAAAGTAAAACACTTAGAGATTATGTTTTATGATCCAAAAATTGAGAGAATATTTTGAAGATTTTGACGAGAAAATCAACAAGGGTTTGCCCAGGCTAATACAATGGCTAATCAACAGGGTGAGCAACAAATACAAGAGCGAGTAATGGAAGAAAATCATTGCTTAAGGTATTATGTTATTCCATTGGTACAAAGGCTTCCTTCGAGCATTCCTAGGCTAGTTACTTAAGCCAACGATTTCAAGATAAAGTCGGACATCATCACCACGATCTATACTTCGGTCCAATTTAAGGGACTTCTAAATGATGATCCAAATGCCCACATTTAAACTTTTTGGAGATATGTGACACCTCTAAACACAATAGAGTCACAGATGATGTAATCCATTTGATACTTTTGCTTTTTTCATTAAGGGACAAAGCTAAGATGTGGTTGTACTCGCATTTTACTAGCTTCATTATGACATGAGATGACCTTGCTTAGAAGTTCCTTACCAAATTCTTTCCTTTCACCAAGATAGCAAAGATAAGAAATGATATCACATCATTCATGCAGCTAGATGCGAGATCTTTTATAAGGCTGGGGAGAGATACAAGGATCTGCTTAGGAGTTCCTCTCATCATGGTCTTGTCTAAGAAGAGGAGGTTGGGTGAATTTGAGACACTGGCATTCACTAAGGAGTGCAGTGCAATCATATCGAACAAGTTTCCTCTAAAGCTTAAGGACCTTGGTAGCTTTACTACTCCTTGTACAATTAGTGCATTATTTTTTGGCAAGGCTTTGGGTGATTTGGGGGTAAGTATTAATTTGATTCCTTTATTTATCTACAATAAATTGGGTTGGGGGGAGACTAAGCCCACTATTGTGACTTTACAATTGACAGATCTAACTTTCACATATATGAGACGAATAGTATAAGATGTGCTCAGAAAGTTGATAAATTCATGGGTAAAATACCCCTACACCCTTAAGTTTTAATCAAAATTTTAAGCGGGTCCATTAGTTTTTGAAATGGACACTCTATCCCAAAAGTGTAAACATTGTTAACAAAGATTATGAAAAGACTAAAATGTCATTTTTTTACTAATAAAAAATAAAACTAATATAAAAGTAATAAAAAAATATAATGGTAATTTTTAAAATTAATAAAAGATAAAATTATGATTTTAATATTGCCACATCATCAAACTAATAGAAACACTAATGGTTGATTGACGGTTGAACCTATGTATCCAGTAAAAGATATTTTTTGAGGGAGGAATGTCTATTTCTAAAAGTAATAGACCCGTTTGAAATTTAGATTAAAACTTAAGAGTGGGAGTATATTACCCTAAATTAATCTTTCTTGTAGATTTCATAGTCCTTAATATGAAGGAGGATTGAAAAGTCCCTATCGTCATTGGGAGACATTTCTTACACATTGCTAGAGCACTAATCAATGTGGAGAAGGGAGACCTTACCTTGAGAGTGCAATATCAAAAGTAACCTTTAATATATTTAAAGTTTTAAAGTTTACTAACAATCTTGATGAATGTTTTACAATGAATGTGGTTGATAGGATCACATATGAAGTTTCAAGGGATAGTCACCTTACTAACCTACTCGAAGCTTCTTTGATTACGGATTCTGAAATAAGTAATGAGGATGTCTTGGAATGCCTAATGTGTTAAATGCTCCATCCTGAGTCTTGGGGACACAATTTGAGATGTTGAATCCTTCATTTTCTTCATCCTCACTAGAGATTCTTCACTTTTTAAGCTTTGTTTTAATTATTTTGCATTTATGTTTAGTTAAGTCGATTATCATTTAATTTGTTCCATGTTTTAGAAACTTGAGCTAGATTTAATTGCACCAATTTCTTTTAATTTACCTATTCAATGATGAGAACTTAGTTATATTCTTATTTTGATTCTTTGAAACATGTGAATATTGTTTGAGTATTATGTAAATTTTATACTAAACGTCATTGTTACAATGCAACTTTTATAATTTGAGAATTGTGGCTTTTGCTTAGATTTATTGTACATATCTAGAGAAGGTTTATGTGAATCTGAATTTTTGAATTATGTCTTGAGTTCTAGAATTTGTTTGATTTTCTCTCATGGAGAATCTTTGGACCATTTGAGCCTTTTGAGCCAACCTTGTTATATATTTATCCTTAGAATTCCCCTTAAAGCCTAATGTAACCTTTTCTTTCTTTAAGCACTTAATTAGTACCTTAGACCCTTACATAAATAGTTCTAATTTGTGCATCCGTCACTTCTAAGTGCATAAATCAATTTAGGAAGTGTAATGAGCTAGATAGTGAAAAAGGTAGTAAAAATGAAAAGCGATTAAAAGATTGAAAGCATGATTGTATTTATCTCACTACTTAATAAAAGAAATAAGTAAAAGAAAAAGAAAAAAATGAAAAAAAAATGAAGTGTCGAACAAAAGAAAAATTTGATGAAAAAAGGGTCTGCTTGGTGAAAAAAGTAAAGTTTTAGATAGGTTCTAGAATGACTATGTGCTTAGGGTGATTCGAGCTAATATATATATATATATATATATTACCTTAACCCTAGCCATACATTAAAATTTGATAAATAACTATTGATCCTTAATTTAGTATTAGAATACACTAGTGGAGAGAAAGATGAAAAGCAAACCTATGGAACTTTTGTACTAATTTGAATTTTGCATTTGCATAAACTTATCTGGATTTTATGATATTCTTAGTGAAAAGATAGCGCGCGCACACACACACACACACACACACCAAAATCCACTTGATGGTGAGCTTGCATTGAATTGAAACATGAACTTGAAGAGTATTTATGTGTTGCTTAGAGTTGAGTTTATGAATTAACTTATGAGGATATTAAAGGTGATTGTTGAGTTGGGGCAATTTATTTCTAGTTAAGTTGTTTTCTTCACTAATGTTTTTGCATTTTAGTTTATGTTTTGCCCAAGGATTAGCAAATCTTAATTTTAAGGGTGTGATAACTCTATTATATAGAGTCATTTTGTGATTTGAGGGCTTAAGTAGCTACGTTTTTTAGATTTTATGTTTGAAATTTAAGTATATTAGTTAATTTGCTTAATTTAGTTTAATACAAGTTGATTAGTTAGTCTAAGTGATCTTAGTTTAAGTTTATATTATTTTACTTTAAATTACTTTTATTGTTGATATATTTTATTGTTCTTGTAGGAAAGTTGATGAAAAGACCTTAGTTGATAAAAATTTGTGTAGGTATGGTGATGGCTTCATTCATATATGATGTAGTATTTCAAGGATAATTTAAGCTAAAGAAGTCCAATTAAAGTGATTTTTGAATCATGGAATATCTCAGAGATAGAGCTCCAAGTTAGATAATATCAAGGTGAAAATCATATTAGAAAAGGTTAGACTACTGCAGTTCTGCACATGGAAACATAAGGAAGTAAAGGTTGCAACCTTGAGTTACTCAAGGCTGTGATGCCACGTTGTATTAGTGTCCCCTAGTAGGACCCGAGAGCAGAGTGCCACGGTGTTGGTAAAGTGAGGTTGCAGCATTGGAAGAAAAATGGGCACCATACCGGCACCCGAGGCCAGGGCATCGTGACGCCAAGGAAAGCAAGGCCGCAATGCCAATCGTATTTCCAAAATTGAAATTTTGATAGGAATTTTTCAAAGTAAGGCTTTTGTGAACTATTTATGGCACCTTTTTAAGAGTTTTCAAGAGAGGATGACAAGAAATTATTTTGGAGAGAAAGAACCAAGAACAAACCAAGAAAACAAGAGAATTTGAAAGAGAATTGAGATAGAAAAGCTTCAATTATTAGTTTCCCTCTTCACTTTTTCTTTTCTCTTAATTTTTTTGACTTGGATTAATGACTAATTCCTTTGGACACTGTTTTTATTAGATATTATGAGCTAAACTACCTTTCAAGGATTGTGGTGGATATCAACATGTAGTTTGAATATTTGTTTATCTTTTATTTACTATGAATAGGTGTGATTTTGTTTATTCAAATTTGTTCATAATGCTTTGATTGGCTGGCCAACTATTGAATAATTTGTGAATTTGAATAAGACTCGACAAAGTGATTTTAGATTGGACTAATGTTTGAATAATATATGTTCACGCCACTTAGGTGATTTGATTCACAATTAGGGTAGACATATGCCTAAATGCCATACATAGCCAAATTAGAACACTAGCTTAATGAGCCTTATTTAATTGATTACTATAGACATAGAGTGAGCTAATTGAGTTAGGTATTTGTGCAAATATCTTGACAAAGACTTGTGCATAGGTTTGGATTCTAGGTTGGCAAACTATCCATGAATGTAAATATTGAAAGAAACAAATGTCAAATGAAGTATTGAATGAACCCATAATTCTAGCTTTTACTCTAGTGCCTTTCTCTAGTGAATTTTTAATTTTTTTCAATTAGTTTACTGTTTGATTGAAATTTAGTTTTAATTGATTTTTTATATAATCGAGTTACTCAAATAAGATTAGTCTGTTATAATCTTAATATTTAGTGAAACATTAGGAGCAAATCCTTGTGGGATACGATTATAGACTTATTGTTTATATTACTTGGTCGATACGTATACTTGTGTGTACTCAACTAACAACACATATGCACAAAATAATTAATTGATCAAGGTCGACTATGTTTCTTCAATTCTTCATTTTCTTGTGCTTTTTAGAATAAGGTCGACTATTGACAACTATATAATATAGAGTTATTTGGGCTTAATTGTGATAGTCATTTAGTATAGTTTTTGTAATAATGCATAGAAATTAGTAAATTTTATTTAATTATTTTAAATTAGTTAATTTAAGTGAGTCAATCTAATCTTAGTTAATTTTATGTTTAATTTGGTGTTACTGTGGTTAAGATAGGTTGTTATTGATTTATTTGTATTTTTGTAGGTATTTGATGAAAGAAGAATTTTAATGGAAGAAGAAGAGCCATTTCAAGGTGTATACTTTTATTGCACATATTTCGTATTTTGGACATAACTTGCTCTACAGAACTCCAAATGATATGATTCTGATACCATTGGAAAGCTAAGAGAAAAAAAGCTAACTTTCATTTTTACCACTTCACCTAGTTTCACTTAGAAGGTGGTCAAAAATCTTGTTGGAGTTGACCCACTGTAGTAGTCCTAGAGCAATATCGATTTCTGTTAATTAATTGGATAAGGCTATGGCCCACATTGTTTGATCAGGAAATCCCAACTGAAATTGACTTCTTTCTTCACCTAAATTGATTTCAAAGCCTTGTAAAAACAAACTTTTGGAGGACTTTTGAAAGAGAACGAAACACCAGATTGACAGTTGAGAGTTAAGCCACAAAGTCATTGAAGCTAAGAAGAATTTGAAGGATTCAAGGAGATTTGGAGATCAAGAATACAATTTTTGAGTTTTTCTATCTTCTTTATTCTCTTGGTTTTGTTTTTAACGTTTAAATTTTATTTGATGATGATGTGTGACTTGATGGGAAACTAAACTTTTTATCCAAGATTATGATTGAATCAATATGTAGTCTGATTTTTTTTTTGCTTATGTTTGATGGATTTAAGTTGTTTTTTTCTTCTGTTGTTAATGCTTCTGGTAGACTGGCCATCAATTTGATTGAATTGGAAACCTGAGTTAAACAATGACGAAGGAGATTTAGGTAGACCCTGAATAGAATAGCGTATGATCGAATGCACTTAGGTAATTAGATGGTTTGATTTACATATAGGGTAGACATACACCAATAAGCCATACATAGCCAAAATTAGAGTACAAACTTAATGAATCTTTCTTTAATATAATTTGCATAGGCATATAGTAAATTAATTGGATGAGGTATTTTTATGAGAAACTCAACAGAGACTTGTAAATAATTTAGAACTCTAGGTTAGCAACTTAATATATTAAACTAAGTTAAGAGAGAGAGAGAGACAATATTTAGATAAAGTATTGAGGGATATCATAATCTTAAGTTTGGTAATCATTATAAGTAATTTTGCTGATATATTAGTTTTAATTATTAGTTTATTAGTTTCAATTTTTCTTGTTAATTTTAATTATTTAGATAAAATTAAGGTGAGTTAATTTTAGTAATTAATAGTAAGGACTAATTCAATTCTCTATGGGATCGATACTCTACTCATCTCTATATTATCTTTGTGATACATACACTTGCTTGGGTAGAAAATTGAACAACAACTATAGATTTATGTTCTTCAAGTTTTGCATTATTTCTGCCTTTGGATTGACTTGAGCTTTTCTAGGATCGACTCTTAACTTATGTCTTGAGGTTTCTTTAGCATTTTGGTGCTTTTCTTCAGCTATTTTTTCCTTGCCTTGTTCCTACAATCAAATAATAATTCAAAGCATGTTTGCTTTTTATTTTCTTAGTTAAATATGTATTGTTTGAAAGCTTTTATGATATTTTCTAATGATGTATGGCTTTTTCAAGCAATTATGTAACCTCAAGAGATTAAAAATATATTTGGAACAATTTCAAATGCTTGACATTAAGTTCAAGGTAATATGTAATTTTTGTCTAATCAAAATATGATGCAACTCAAGTCTAACACTTAACAAAGATCTAGAATTCTTTCCTTTCTGAAGCACTTTTTTTTTTGCATTTAGAAATATCTTGAATTTTCACAAAATGACAACAAAATTGTCCCACAATACTATATTTTATCACCAAAGATATTTAAATTTTGATACAAAAATGAGTCAATACAACACTTTTATAATATGTGATACTTCAATCTCTTGAAAATTGATGATTATTGCTTGAAAGGGCTTTGGATGAGTCAAATAACAATTTGGTCTTTCAAATGGATTGGATGGTTTAACACATTAAGGCATTAGTCAATAAGAAAGGTTTCACCACTTCATAGAGAAAGGAAGAAAATTGGTATTTCTTCGTCTAAGCTCGTAAATGAAATATGATTCTCTAAACTTGCATTTTTAGAATCAAAATTTCTTTTACAAAAAGATTTTGCTCAAATCGTAATCAATTTTGACACCCTCTTAATCTCATGAGGTGTGGCAAGATGATAAATGTCAAGACTAGCTATTAAAGCTTAAGACTTGCAAGGCTCTTTTGGAAGTGAAGGGTTCAAAGTTCAGTATTGACTTTTCTAATAGATCTCGAATCTTTAATAGTGTTTGAGAGCCTTGAGGACTTAAAAAATGATGTCCAATGCATTCTAGCTTCCTTGAGATTGGCTCTCTCTGGTGCCTCTTGTTATGCCACCTAAGATTTTCATTTGACTTCCTCTTGGGAAAGAAAAACAATAAAACTCAAATAAAAGTTGAAGAAACCAAGTTAAAAAGAAAAACAAGAAAGCTGAAAAGAAAAATCCCTAAACCCTAAGCCAATAAAAATCACAAAATATTTTTAGACATAGGAATTCTCCACTGTAAGCACAAAAACTCAGATCCACAAGCCCACAATCATAAAGATATATCATCGGAATATAAAAAAATGAAAAAAAATCAATTTATCAAAAAACCCAAAATCTTCAATCTTTCATTTCCTTTTCAAAAATCCAAAATTTGAAAAGAAAAAGAAAAAAAGAAGAAGGAGAAATGAATGTAGAAAGGAGAAAAAAGATAAAGTAAATAGTGAAAGGAATCTTAGAAGAAAAGGAGGAAAAAATAGAAGGGAAGGTCGGGCAATGGGTAAGATAATTGGGAAAAAATAAAATTTGTAACTTTCCTTTTACAAAGGGAAAGTTGCTTTGCCTCTGTGAGAAAATGGAATGATATTCGTTCATCACATTATAATGACTTTGCAACGGGAAGACTTTCCTATGTCTAAATTGTAAACTAAATACTGCAAAGTCATTACAGCTATTTAAATTATAAGGAATGTCTCCCATTTACAACATACCAAACGACTCCTTATTTCCATCGGATCCCAACCCAACCCAAAGCCATATTCATTTACTTTTCTTGCTGGAAGAACAAAAAACAGAAGAATGATTCATTTGCTTTTCTCCTCGATTTGATTGCTTTACCAACCCAAAGCCATGAACCATTTGCATTTTCACTAGAACAATAACAAGAAGAAGAAGAAAAAGATTACCAACCATTGATTGATAGAGAAAATAGAGAAAAAATATGAGAGAGAAAGAAAGGAAAAAAAATTAAACCTAAACGTGTATTGTTAAATAGTAAAAAAAATTCAAGTGGCATTTTGTGAAAGTTGAGACACAAATAAGGTAGGAAATGTAGGGATGTCAGTGGGTATGGTACTTGTTAATTTTGAGATATCTGAACCTAAACCTGAGCTTAATCAATAAATGAGGTACTCGAACCCTATATACTTGAATATTTTTAAAATTTACTATCCTAACCTAAATCTTAATGCATACTTACAACCCGATAATTACCTGAACTCATTTAAAAATCCGATTATCTAAAAAAAATATATTAAAATGCTCTTCATGAGTACCCAATTACCCGAACCCAAATTTGTACCCATATCTATATATAATAATATTTTCATCCATATTCCATATAATTGACTAATAATTAAATTTATAAAAGCACACAAACAATAAATTTACATTTAAAAAATAAAAAACAAATATCTCAAATATAAACTTAAATAACTAAAAACAAATATTCAAATAACAACTTAAACATTACAAGTTTAATTAACTATATGGGTTTGTCCCTGAATTAAAAAAAAAATAACTAGGTTCCAAAATTATTCTAATCTCACAACTTTGTTTTATGTATATATTTTATAAGTTTATAAAACAAAGGTATTATATTATAACTAATAATTTTATAAGTTATAATTTTTGTAACATTAATGTAAAATAGAAAGTAAATATGTTTATATTTAAAGTATATATACTAAGAGTATATATATAATAATAATTATATTCCTTATAAATTAGTATAATATATAGAGTATATGCATTAAAAGATATTATAAGTTAATAATCATAATTTCATAAATTAATTTAATTAATAATACGAGTTTATCTTTAATTACATAAAATTAAAAAAAAAAACATAATTGAGTTCAGGTATTGAATACTCAAGGAGTGGTATCCAAACTCGATATAGATAATAAAATTACTATCCAAACTTTATTTTAACCTGATTATACCATATCCTAATTCTATATAATCGAGTTCGATACTTGTAGATACATTGTAGCAAATTTCCCATTGCCATCCCTAAGAAAATGGAAGGATTTGGATTTTGATTTTGACGGCTGGACTGGGGACGGTAAAGCCTGGATGAAGAACTGATCCAGTGGGGGAACCAGAAGCAAGAAGATGAAGGTCCAAAGCTCTCCGCTCGTGACCAAAGCTACCTACAGGCAACAGATCAGGCACTATGTCCAGTCTGAGTCCAAGGCAACTGAAGAAAGGACAAAAACTGCAGATTTCTATCCCCAATAGAATTAAACAAAGGCCAAGCCCAAGTGGTCAGTGGAATCCTGATTGCAATAATTTAGTTCACCTGCCCGGTCCATCCTTGTCGTGTTGCTCCTGTACACTACACTCAAACCATCCAAAAGCATGCCAAGCTCAACAACTACTACTTTGCTAAATCAAGAGTAAGAAACAACATTGTTGACTTCTTGAAGAACCCAGGCTGACACTGCGAAGCAGATGGATAGCAATTTTAAGGCAACCTCTTTCAACATTCCAGAATGCGTTTTGGCCTCCAGTGGCCGGCGAATGCCGCTTTTGGGCTTTGGCACTGCAGCTTCTCCACCTGTAGGATCAGAACTTACGAAAACGGCGATTTTCCAAGCAATGGAACTTGGTTACAGGCACTTTGATACAGCTTGCTTGTACGGGACAGAGCAGCCACTTGGTGAAGCAATCGCAGAAGCATTTTCGGTTGGCTTAATTAAATGTAGAGACGAGCTCTTCATCACTTCCAAGCTTTGGTGCGGCGATGCCCATGGGGAACTTGTTCTCCCTGCCCTTCAGAGGAGCTTACGGTAAATTAGTGCCAACTTATATTTCCTCTTTTAGCTTCTTTCTTTACACAAAATTTTCTGTAAACTATGTCAAAATGAAAGTTCTTTGGTTTAAACTGTTTGTCCTGCAGAAATCTCAAGCTTGAGTATCTTGATCTTTATCTTATTCATTGGCCAGTGAGCTCAAAACCAGGGACTTATGAATTCCCCATAAAGCAGGAAGATTTCCTCCCAGTGGATTTCAATTCGGTATGGAAAGCCATGGAAGATTGCCAAAGGCTTGGCCTCACAAAGTCTGTTGGTGTTAGCAATTTTTCCTGCAAAAAGTTGGCTGACATTCTAGCCTTTGCAAAGATCCCTCCAGCTGTTAATCAGGTTACTCTCCTTTCAAAAGCATTTCATTCTGGTTTGAACTTTGAACAGTGATAAGGAAGTTGTTACAATTTGTGCAAGGTGGAATTGAACCCACTGTGGCAACAAAAGAAGCTAAGAGAGTTTTGCAGGGCAAATGGTATCCTCTTGACAGCTTACGCTCCATTGGGAGCCAAAGGTACCATATGGGGCAGCAACAGAGTTCTGGAGTGTGAATTGCTCCAAGAAATAGCTAAGGAAAAAGGAAAGACCGTTGCTCAGGTACTTCCCCAAATTAAAAGAAAAAATTGTGCTCTTTCTTTTCTCCAATATTTCGTTGTGAAAAAAGAACAAAAATAAAAAAAGTCAACACACAACAATTCTACATCCAAAAACAGATTTGTCTGAGATGGGCATATGAGCAAGGGATAAGTATATTAGTGAAGAGTTTCAACAAGGACAGGATGAAAAGCAACCTTGAGATATTCAGCTGGACTTTGAGCGAAGACGAGGTGAAAACGATCAATGAGATCCCACAAAGCAGACTTTGCGGCGGTGAAGATTACATCTCCAAATATGGGCCTTTCAGGACTGCTGAGGAACTTTGGGATGGAGAAATTTGATTAATTTAATCAAAAAATTTTAGCTACAGGTCAGTAATCTGTTAAATTTTATTTTTAATAAAATATATTGAATCCAGGACATGTTGTAGTTGATATTTAGATCACAAAAGCATATTTGATTCTTAATATATGATTTGACAATAAAAATAATACTCATCAGATTAACTATTAGAATTTAGTGTATTGCAATCTTCTTTCTCCTTAATTTATAACTTTTCAATGAGTGAGATTTTTAATGTTCTTTGCAAAGAGGAGAGAAGAATTATCATTTCCTTTATATAATAAATCGTTAGTTCTATTTAAAGTTTTCTAAATAAACCTACACTAAGAAATCCACAAATAACATTTGAGTGTAATTCATTTTATTAGATCATATTATGGATTATAATATTATCATTTTATAAAGATTAAATTAAATTAGCTTGACTTTTACAAAACCCAAAAAGTAAATTAAATAATGTAAGTCTACCCTTCAATTATTAGGGAAAATCTAACAATCTTCGACTTGAACTACATTATTTAAATTTAAATTTTGAAAAATAAATTTTCTTACTACCGACTCATAGGCTAGGACAATAGAAAAATTTATGGGTCTAATTCCTTTATTTTTTTAAAAAATCATCCTGAGACTATTCCAAACATCAATCTATCCAATAAAATTTTGTGACATTGAAAAATAATAGTAACTATGTCTATAAAGACACAACACTACTATAATCACATATATCACTTGATCTAATAGATGTGAACTCAATGTAGCAATGTAGTTGTGAATAATCTTGATGATTTGTTTTATGTGCTGTATTAATTTATCAATCATTAATTTATTCTCTACTTTATGCTGCCCAAGCGTGCAAGGGATATATTTTATGATTTATTCAATATACTTGTATGTTTACCTTACATATCTAGAAATATACTTCACATGTCAAAGACGATATATCTTCAAGGCTATTAATTTATGCCTCAACCTATGTTCAAGACTAACCCAAGTCTTAAGTCCTCACTCTTCACATATACAAAATGTATATATACATAAATACTTTATGACTAAATATCCTTAAATAATTATTATTAATAATAAATTCAAATACATCATTAGTGATATACTCCACATAAAATTAAGAATAAAGCATAAAACAATGACAAATCCTCCCACTAACTAAGTGCATCAAAAGGTTCCACGATATTCATGTTAATAATATGTTTCTTGAAAGTGAGAAGGCGCAATCCCTTGATTAGAGGCTCAACTATTTTATCATCAGTCCCAATATGCCATATTGAAATGTCACTTTTTTTTATAGTTAGGAAAAGCCATCCAAACAATTTAAAAAACATAACAAAAACTTAAAACTTTTCCCTCAAGTAAAATCATCCTTGGTTATTAAATATTGACTTAATCTTACCAATTTGGTAGAAGTTTGTTTTACCTTTGTGGCTTTGTTTTCTTAATTAATAAGCCCACAACAATTTGTGCTTCAAAGAACCTCCTACCAAGCTTGGGTTTTTACAAACTGTAAGCTACCCAATTGTGCAGCCTCCAATATTGATCCATATAAGAAGCAATCTTAAAAAACCACCAAAGGTGGTTTTGCAGTTTGCTTAATACCAAGGCTAGTGCTAGCTAGGTATGTGAGGTGTTGATTGCTCATTCTTCAGTCAAGGAAAGACGAAAGCTGAGAAGGAGAATGAGAAAAAGGGAAACATAAGCGAAAACATAAGGTAAAGGGAGGTGAAAAGATTCTAGGGTTTCGTTGAACACCTTTTTCTTTGTTTTCATGCCTCTCAAATGGTCACACATAATCACAACCACTTTTAAAGTAGGCTTTAATATATCTCTTATATTAATTACAAAAATTACCCTAATTTATAAAAATATTCAATTAAGTCCTTAAGGTCCATAGCTTCTTCAATTAAATCCAACTAAATCCCTTACTTTTACATCCTTAAATAGACATTTTAACTATGTATGACTCATTAGATTTCTAACATATTAGCAATAAATACCAATTATAATCTAGAACAAATTCGGATTAGATGAATCAAACACATTTGTATTCATCATCAATTCCCAAATTGGTTAGCTCATATTTATAAGTCAAGATTGACATCAAACAACGTGTCATGACTAACCAAATGTTAAGAAGAGCCAACCTTTCAATGAACAATCTTTCCATGTAATTAATATCTCTTCATTTACTAAATCTTGAGAAGACATAAAACTTGGCTCAACGGCTATTATTTATTATCTTTCTTAGAGTAGCACTTGATACTTGTAATCAACTCCATAATAAGATTCGAAAAACTCCTTTTCCAATCCCATTCTAAGTTGGTCAAGGACTCCTTGAGTTATTGCTTATCAAGAAGGAATTGGGATATTCTCTTTAGTATCACTTAAGGTGATGAATCTTCAATCGATCATTCATTTGCCTTCATATACCTCATGCTATACCCAACAACTATCTTTTATGAGCATCTTTGATTAGGATCACTAAAAATAGTATCAAAGTATAACTTTCCATACATAAGGAAACTTGATGATCTCAAGTTGAAGGATCACTTACACAATTGTCATATGAGAATTTGTTCCATAGACATTTGGGTGAAATACCAAATGATGTTCTCATTTTGGATCATATTCAGTGTACTTGTTCACGTAACAAGCATCCACATGTTAGGTCAAATATCCTAATACTTCAATCTATGAGATTGATAGCTCACTTCATAAATAAGGAACATAACCATGTGTTTGTCTCTTGCCTTTATAAATGTCCAATCTTGATAAGGCATTGATTAGGAAAATTTTTGGAATAGTGCTTTGATGCAACAAAAATCTCATAATTACAAATAGAACTTATTCCATGTACTTCATCTTATTAGTTAATAACATTCATAATTACAAACATAAAGATAAAGAGAGCTTTATATTAAAATTAAGTACAAAAAATAACATAATATATCTCTACAACCAACTGAATGGCTTATATGGCATACCATTTGCACTTTCAATTACAAGTTCTTCAACTGTCAAATATTTTATCTCCATATGATTAAGCCCTTCGTTAGGAATGTTAGCTCAATAATAATGAGGAAATATCTAAGAGGGGGAAGTTGAATTGGATTTAGAAAAAAAATTTTCAATAAATTAAACTTTTAATGAAGGCAAGCTTGAAGACAAGTTTCTTAAATTTTTTTTCACTTTAAAACATACCAAAGGAAATTTAATTAGCAACTTAACGAACAAACAAGTTGAAAACAAATTTTTTAAACTCTTTAATGTAAAATGCACAAGTGTAAAAGTGAAGAATAAGTAAGTTGTAGACAAATTTCTAAAACTTCTTCAAGATGAAATGCAAAAGTTAAAAGAGTTAAAGGTAAAGAAAAAAGACACAAAATTTATAGAGGTTCAACACTCCTTGTAGGTGCCTACATCTCTTTCCTTAGCAAGCTAAGGAGTTTCAAATTCAGTATGAAAATACTTTTTAAGGCTCAAGTATAACCTTTACAATGCATTTCAATGATCAAGCACAATCTCTCAATATAATGCCTTTTATGGATCAAGCACAACCTTTCAACATAATGCCTTTTATGGATCAAGCACAACCTTTGCAACACTACCTTTTAGAGGCTATGACATAACCTTTTTCTCTTTTATAAGATTGAAGCAAATGTATGTTTTTAAGGTGGATTTTGCTAAGTAAATACAAAGTTGGAAGAGTATGATAATGATAAGAAAGTTTACAAAAGATGGGAATGAAGGCACAAATGAATTATATAGCATAAGAAAGCTTAAAAGCTTGGTGGAAGAATTGAGTTTGCTTGTTCTAGCTTGGTTTCTCCCTCTTTTTCTTCTTTTTCTTCATAAGGTTTTATTCTTGTTCAAATGATGTTTTTCTTTACTCTTTTAACCTTCTAAATGTGTTGGAGAAATCCCTTTTATAGTTGGAAAAGCTTTAGAGCTGTTGGAGAAAGTTTGGTGAAGAAACTATCCATTTTCCTTTTGAATTTTGTGTCGAATGGTCGTTATCTATTGATAGTTCATGTATATTTATTGATAGCTACTAGGCAGAACCACCATTATCAATAGATGAAGAACATCTATGGATAGATAAGAGACAGAAAGCGCTCTGAAGGTTCTTTTGAGTTGGTTTGTGCTGTACACACCTTAGCCTCTTTACTTGATGAACCTACCTTAGAAATTGAACACTTTAACATCTCAAGAATAAGTGTTAGAGAGATTATAAAGCTTATTTAAAAAAATTTAACACTCATCATCTAAATCAAGCTTGTAGACTTTTAAGGATCACTCAAACAATGTTTAAGCAAGTTTGAAACTTTTTCACATGGAAACAC
>NW_018397266.1:6397883-6400590 GCF_002168275.2 Theobroma umbraticum
CAAAACTTATTTAAACAAGTTTAAAGTATACTCAAACAAGTTCAAAAACTCATTCAAACAACTTCAAAAATAATTCAAACAAGTTGAAAGATCATTCAAGTAATCTTGATCATTTTTCAAATGGAAACACTTAGGCACTTCAAAAGCAAATGTATGGAAGTTTTTAACATCAACAAATTAGGTTCAAAAACACATTCAAACAACTTCAAAAATATTCAAACAAGTTCAATGATCACTCAAACAAGTTCAGAGATCATTCAAGCAATTTTGATTATCTTGTCATTTCAAAACTATAGTTATTTTGAAGCTGATAAAGCTAACAATTTTCTTTTTTCTGATATGACAAAACTTTGAGCAAAATTTGTTTGTATACTCCCTCTAAGTTTAATCATGAGGTACCTTGTTTGGAAATGTTAAGCTTTTACAAAACTATGAGAAAGGTTAAATATTTTGAAAGATTTGAAAACTCCCCCTCAATAGTTGCAAGGTTCAAAACTTAAGTCAAGCAAGCTACAAGGCTATTCCTTTTTGAAGATCCAAAGTTTCTCAATATCTTTCTCCTTTTTTGTTATATCAATAAAGAAGATAGAAACACAACAAGCACAATTTGTAAAACACAATAAACATAATAAGGAAAATACCATTATAAAAGCAGATATTTAACCTTATTTGCTTATTAATCATTATAAGCACATTATAAAAGCAAATACTTATAAGGAAAATGAATAAACAAATATTTAATAAGCAAATATTTAACCTTATTTAAACAAAGTAAGGAAGATATAAGTAAAAGCTCCCTTTTTATAAAAGTAAATAAGCACCAAATCAATTGTGAGGGATAGAATCATTTTAAAGTTCATTATACCAAATGGCAAAACACTAGTAAAGGCTCCCCCTTTTAAAAGGAAATTAAGCATACCAAACATATTAATTTGTTAATTACAAAACTCAAACACATTTAAGAAAGATATAATCAATTTTAAAGCTCAAGTGAGATATAATCAATATAAAGCTTGATGTCAATTTAAAGCTAGATACCAATTGAAAATACCTAAAGCTTGATACCAATAGTTGGAATGAACTTCAAAACTTGATATTAATTGTTAATTTCAACATTCAAGCATAAATGAGAAGCATTATAAAGCATAATAATGATTATTATGTTAAAGGATATTACCAATAGTGAAAAACACCAATTTTGATTGAATGAAACATGGGACATGTAAATATCAATGATAAACTACCTTTTAAGAAATCATAAGATCAACAACAATAGTTGATGAAGAAAACATGATATAAAGAGGAGAAGGGATAAACAAGATAATCACTTTAAAGCATAATTTTACTCCCTCTTAAAGAAATCGTGAAACCAATATGTTACCAATTGTTAGGAGAGGAATCACGAGCTTAGAATAAATGAGTATTCAAGTAGTTATTCAACATGTTCATCTAATAATCAAGTATTCATGGAACTGGATAAGTATGAAAATTTAAATAGATATTAAACATATGCATCAAATACTCGTAATTTCAAGAAATATTTGCAAAATAGTTTATAATCATGTCTGAGGTATCATTAGTCAACAAGTATCATTCCTAATCAGTTCAAGCATCCTTATGTATTCTTAAGTTTCATCAAGCCTTACAAAGCTATATCAAACCAAGCAAAGAATTCTCTAATTCATATGACAACTCAAGGAGAATTTCCACAATAAGAATATATCATCATTAAGCATTTTTAGCAAGTCTTCTTCTAAATAATTTTCAAGCAATCACTTTTCCGAATTATTTCCAAGCAAGCATTTCAATAAATATTCTCCAAATCATATATGAAACTATCAATTTAAGGAGAATTTTATCATCAAGAAAATATCATTATTAATGAAGCATTACCAAAGCATTTTGCACTTGTTGCGATCAGGAAATAAAATGTTATGATCAAAAGAGCATACACATGTTTACAAGAAATAGTATGGCTTTGATTCTAATTTGTTTCACGAAATGCAAGCATGATTTCACTTTTCCTAAAAATATATAGACATATACCAATCCAAAATATGTAAGCATTGAAATTCAATGTGGTACATGATATTTCTCAATAACCCACAATTCATGAGTGATATTCATTTTTTTGGGATATTGAAAATAAAGCACTCAACTGATGGAGTTAGATCAAAGTGGATTGATGTGTTTGTGTAAAGCATGGATTTCAAAAAAAAATTTTATAAAGGAAACAAGCAATCCAATTACACAAGTGGAAAAACACATCATTCATATTGCAAGTAACATAATTACATCCTAAAAACTAAGAATCTATTAAAGTAAGATAAAATGTACCATTTATTTTGAGATTCTTATTTACATACACTACCACACCAATGATTGATTTCTCAACCAAACAAGCTTACCACTTATTCTTCAATAATGCTTTCAAATTGAACCTTGAGTGGACAAAGTATGGAATGCTAGCCTACTAAATGGCAACCGATTTTGTCTCTCGTTTTTTCCTAAAAATTAATGGTTAGTTTTCTTTCAAGAAATCAGCTAACAATGGGAGAGAGGAAGAAAAGAGTGACAAAGTTAAGAGGAAGATGAGAGAAATAACGACTGAAACTTTTTCAAGAAAGATATGCATGTTTCTTTTCTTCTAATCTCTTTTCTTTTTGTTAAAACTCTTACCTCAAAAGGTTTAATCAAAATCAAATAC
>NW_018397266.1:6400600-6401316 GCF_002168275.2 Theobroma umbraticum
ATCTTGACCATCCATTTAGAGTTAGGGAAGCATTAAACATGCTTCATAATTATCAAAATTAAAATTAGAGAATAAATAATTAAATTTTTAATTATTTTTTAGAATTCATGATAAAACAAAACTCCTTATTGAATAATAACTCTTATTTTACTATTATCCATCTTTTTTTAAAAAGAATTAATAATAAATAAAAGAGTGGTAGTCAAACATGGAGTCTCATTTTATTAATATAGATGTCTAGATTGATTTGCAAGAATCCTCCTAGCATTATCTTAATTTAAGACAACTATTTTCTTTAATTAAGACAAAACATGTTATTTTGTCTAAATTGAGAAAAACTTGTTTTCTTGTTTTTCTTGTCTTAAATTAAGACAAACATGTTTTTTTGTCAAAATTAAAATAAAACATGTTTGCTTGCCTAAATTAAGACAAACATGTTTTCTTGTTTAAATTAAGACAAAACATGTAAAAGCTACCATTTTTGTAGATAATTTAATTAATCAAATCAAACATGCATTTCAACTTAAACAAGTTGAATTCTACAAAGTTAAGTGGAGAATCTTTTTGGACATAAATATTCTAAGCTCCAATAAACTTAGAATTATTCTTAATCTCATTAAAATAATTCAAGCTTATTAATCATGAAATCACTTCACTATAGCTTCATGGTTGCACTCTTGGATTAACTATAATTATAAGAAATGATTCAATACTTG
>NW_018397266.1:6401416-6402839 GCF_002168275.2 Theobroma umbraticum
ATTATTTATTTATTTTATTCATTATTATCATTATTTATTATATTTTTTCAATGTTTGAATGAAATCTTCTTCTTAGAGAAATTTTTTAAGACTATCTCAACTCTTTGGTGAAGACTAAGAATTTCTTGTCACTTAGGGAATTTTTTGAGAAAGCTTGTCCTTACAAGCTTCTCAAGAAGATCCCATCGTCAAAGATTGTCACTTATGAATCAAATTTCTTATTAATGCACATGATGCAACCATGAAATTGTGGTATGAATTTTCAATTTTAAATAATGATAAACAAAAACCTTGTATAGAAAAAATCATTCATAGACTATCTCAATGTTTTAGTGAAGTCTAAAAGTTTTTACTCATCTAGAAAGATTCCTGAGAAAACTCATTCCTACAAGCTTCTCGAGAAAATCCTATCATCGGGGCTTTCATACCCATTGGCAAAATAATCATTTATAAATGATGCAAAATCATAGATGATGCAAAATGAATACATTTATAAATGTATTATTTGATCTAGAACTTTGCAATTATATAATTGATATTATTATTTAATTGAATACTTTTTTTATTCTTATTAAATTTCAAAATATCTATTTGAACTAATGGAGTTTCAAAATATAAAATTAGGACTTTCCCAATGCTTTGGTGAAAATCCTAATTAAATGTTTCATCTAGGAAATCCAACTCGAAAATGTGACTCTTTACATATTTGTGAGAGATTCTATCATTGAAGATTGGTTGAAGACAATTTACCTCGATCTTTAAATTACCTTTTAATCAAGTAAATAAATTGACTTCAAAATTCTCTTATTTAGAATAATTACTTGAATTAATTGTTGATTACTATATTAATTTTTAATTAGTTAATTTTAACTAAAATATTTAATAAATTAATTCCCTTAAATTATTATTCCTATTAAGATAATTATTTGAATTAACAAAAAATTAGAATATAAAGATTAGGATTCATCTTGACGCTTCAATGAAAACCTTAATCCAATTCCTCACTTAAGAATGTAGTCTTGAAAATGTGACTCTTCATAATCTCGGGTGAAATTCCATCATTAAAAATTAATTCAAAATAATTAATCTAATATTATGTATATACATATTTAATAAATTTATTTCCTTTTACTTTAAAACCCTTTTTATCATTATTATTTTAAAAAAAGATGTTTAAAATGGTTATTTGAGTAAGAAGGCCATTGGAACATAATGTTAGGTTTTTCCAGTGCTTTGGTGAAAGAACTAATTAAGCTTCTTGCCTTAGAAGTTCAACCATAAAGTGCGACTTTTCACACTCTCGAGTGAAGTTTCATCATTAGGTTAACTCAAAATAACCATTTTATTTCTATTTTTAATTTTTTTATTCCTATCACATTTCTCTTGTTTTTTGTATACACACACACACACACACACACACACA
>NW_018397266.1:6402939-6430318 GCF_002168275.2 Theobroma umbraticum
GGTTGCACTCTTGGATTAACTATAATTATAAGAAATGATTCAATACTTGATATTGATTATTAGTTGTCAAATTGCAAACTTTTTATTGTGAACCATCATAACCATCAAATGATAAAAGGTGAAATTACTATTTTACCCTTTATGTCAATTTTATCCTCTAATCTCAAATCTCATCTAATTAGTGATGTAATACTTAAGATCTAATCTTTTGAGTATCAAGATGTGATGAGTAACTAATTCATCAATCCACTAGGCCTAAATTAATCACTAATCTTCCTGAAACCGCTAGAAGTGATGTTAATGATATGAACTCCATTATTTTGATATATGTTCCCAAATGTTCATCTCAATTATAATCTCAACATGTAGAATCTAGATCAATGCTTTATGATGATCATGCCCATGATTTATCAAATATTATAAGGAGATAAAACATGAGTCCACTATTTATCAAGATTTCGATTCTATTATAAGCAAATGCATAAATGTCACATCCAGATTTAAGTAACAGTTAAACTTAAATTTGATACTCACATGATTCCAGTTCATGTTATAGTATCATTACTAGAAGTCAATCATTTCAATGATTTGAGACTTATCATTCTCTTGAAGTGAATCACATTTGTTTCATTAGAAGTAATTTGGACAATACAACCTTAAAACAATAAAGTTACTAACTTTATTATATGGTTGTGAACAATTTTAAGATTCAATTAACATACATGTCTCTTATGTATGACTCTTCGCATAAATGTATTTTAATATCTCAATAGAATCATGACACCTTAATAACTGGATAATGAATGCTCACTTAAAACAAACTCCTAGTCTTATGATCAAAATGTACTTTCATTAAATGAAATTAAACATGAGAATATACTTATTTTCCAATGCACCATAGTCTTAAATTCCTAACAATCTCCCACTTGCTTAAAGCAAGTATGACATATCCCTCATTCCAAGACCTTCAAAGTGACTATCGAAACTCTTTTGTGTTAAAGTCTTTGTAAATGGATTGAGGAGGTTCTGCTCTATTGGAATTTTCTTCACAAGTACTTTTCCACTTTGTATGATCTCTCGAATAAGATAATACTTCCCTTCAAGATGTTTTGCTGTTTTATGATTGCAAGGTTATTTTCAGTTAGCCATTGCTCCATTATTATTGTAATAGAGTGTAATGGGCTTGTTTGCATTAGGAATTATATTAAGGTCCATAAGGAACTTATGGAGCCATATAGCTTCCTTTGCTACTTCATAAGCTGCAACATTCTTTGCCACCATAGCAGAGTCTGCAATATAAAATTGTTTTACACTCCTCTAAATTATGGCTCCTTATTTTATGGTGAAAACAGATCCTGATGTCAACTTTTTAGAATCAACATCAGATTAAAAATCTAAATCAATGTACCCTATTGCTACAAGGTCACTTCCAGAATATACAAGCATATAATTTTTCATTTTATGAAGATATTTAAAAATGCACTTGACTGTAGTCTAGTGTTTCAAGCCTAGTTTGATTGAAATATACTAATCAATCCAATTGCATAGCAGATATCTAGCCTAGTGCAAAGCATAGCATACATGAGACTTCCAACAATAAATGCATATGGAATCTGTCTCATGTTTTCAACTTCCTTTGGAGTTTTAGGCAACATCTCCTTAGAAAGTTTGATTCCATGTCTAGAGTGCACAAACCATGTCAAGTTATTTTGATAATCTAGAAGCTAAAGTTAGATGTAGATAAAATCTTTACATCATGTAAACATTTAAGCTCATGAAAGATAGTTAACATTCAACTTCATGCTCAAAAGCATTTCAACTATGGCAACATAATATATGTTAACTTTAATAGCTTGAAAATTATTAGAGTTTTGACATGACTAAAGAGATCAAAATTTCTTGTCTAAGTGATCCTTGAATGCTTTTGATGTGCTTTTATATTTCTTTACTTGATTGACTTTTAAACTTGTATTTGAAATTATTTTGTCAAAAAAAGATATTGGTCTTGTTAGAGTGTTAGAAGAGGGTGAATGGCACTAAAAATTTTAAGATCAGTCTTTTTAAATTGTAGAACTTTGACTTAGTTGGAAGGAGAAAGATTTAAAGCTTGTAGTTACTAAAAGACACCAAGTAAGGAGGGGTAAAGAAAAGTGGATGATGTAAGAGTATTTATAGCGGTTCGGTCTTCTTGATCTACATCTATTAGCAATGAAATTGACAACTTCCACCAAGCTTTGACAAGGTGAGCTTCTAACCTAAGCTTTCCTTTACAACAAGCTCTAGAGTGCTTCCCATACTCTAATTCCTAAGAAAGAAAAGATAAAGAAATACTATTAGAAGTCTTTACAAATCTAGAAAGATTACAAGGAAGCTTAAACATTATTTTTGAATTAAGAATGGAGGACAAGTGCTTTTGGTGAAAGATATTTGGCTTTTTGCTCAAAATGGCTTTTTTCTTATTCAATGTATTTCCTTTTATCGTTGGAGCTTTCTTTTATACATGGGGAGTCAAAATTTTCTATTGTAGACAATTTTTAGTCATTGGAGATAACGCTGATGCCATTTTAACCATTATTTTATCCTTTAGTGCTTAAATTCAAATGAATAGACAGAGTTCGGCTAACTAGTTATAGGCAACTCTAACCAATTACAACTTTTTTACCTTGTACCGTCTTGCTATTGTGTACTTTGCGTTAACCGACTATAAGAGACTCTAACCGATTAGGAGATCTCTATCTTTAGGCTTTCATTCTTCAGTAGTCTTCTTTTAACCTTAACCAATTAATACAAGCTATAATCAATTAAAAATTCTTCAAATTTACACTTATTCATTTTGGCTCCATTTAACGATCAACTTCATTTTGAATTTGAATTTTGGCGCTTGGAGATTCTTTAAGTCTTATGCTTTAACCAATTAACTTCATCCCATAACCGATTAGCACACATTTGTTTTTCTTTGTCTAGCACATTCTTAATCAGTTAAGCCTAATGCTAACTGATTAAGATTTTTCTGCTTTACTTCAACTTGTATCTTAGCCATTCCTTAAATGATTAAGGCTTTTTGATAATCAATTACAAAATCCTTGTCTTCAGTAACTCTTTTCATCTTTCCCACTTTAATTGATTAACTTATCTATTATATGATCTTGTTTTTAATCAGTCATTTTACTGAGGGAATTAACTTTATTCTGTACACTTAAATAGTGAAGTTAGACATTAATAAATAAAAAATGTTTTGTTATCATCAAAAAATATGAAGTTAATATTTTTCTTATTTTGATGATGACAAAACACTTCTAGATTAAGAGTGTAATGTTTATAAAAAAGAATTTATGTGCAGATTTAGAGATTGTACCGTTTAAATATGTGCCCTAATAAAATTATCCAATATAAAGGCATGGAAAATAAAGGCATTCAACCATAAAAGCATATATATGTATATATATATATAACCATTGTTCAGCTATTTAACACAATTCTATCATAAAGACATAAACTTCAACCATTGTTCATAACATAGCATAAAACATTGTTCAATCATAAAACACACCAAGAAAAAAAGACATAGCTTAAAGACTGAGTTTGTCTGTCCTATTAGCTTACTTCATACTCTACTTTCTTACCCTTCTCCCTCTTTTGTCATCATTCAAAAAAAGGGCCTAAAGTTGAAATTCATCTAATCAGGTTTAGAAGAGGACTCATTTAAGACAGATTCAATAGTTCCTAAGTGATCATTAAGAGGTTCAATGTGGATGGAATGAAATGATTTACGTTTAAAAGATTAGGAAGATCCAGAAGAGATAACTTGAGGTGATGTAGGTTGAAAACTGGCTTGGTTGTGGACTCAGCTATTTTGGTAGATTTTCTTCTTTTGTAGACTTTGGTTTTAGTGGCCATTGTTTTTGTACCTCTTCTAGTAGTTTTCTTTGCAATTCGATCATGATCAGCTTCTTTTCCCTTACCTTGACCCACTTGCAATTTGTTCTTTGCCTTGTTAAGTTAACTGAACTTCTTATTCCATCTTTGGCTTTTGTTTAATTTGGTCAGCTTTAGCTTCTTGAGAACTAACTTTGATAAAGTCAGAAGTTGGGATACCTTCAAATTCTTCATGGTGATTTTCATCTCCTTTTACAGTAGCTGAGTGTTCCTCATTTAAGTTTTCTTCTTCACCTTGTGTTTCCTTCTCCACTTCTCTTTCTTGTTCATTTTTTTTTCAACTTCTTCATCTTCCTTATCTTTTCTTCTTATTTAGATGTGTGTGGACCAAACTATTTAGTAGCAGTCCTTTCACTGGACATACTTGCAATAGTGGCTTGAGCTTCAAAGGTAGGGAATTTGGTTTCTTTAGCTTGATGGGGGATTCAAGCTGTCAAAGTTTTGTCTTAATTTTTGTTATCTTCACAACTTGTTCGATTAATTTCCCATCAATCTTCATGAAAAGGTTAATGATCATTTCATTTTGGTGTGGAGGTTGGCTGACTTTTGACTAAGTGGTGGAAGGAGTTTCAGTGATGAAGGAAGTGGTGTGCCTCTCATGGATTTTATGCATTCATTTTTTTCTAGTTGTATCTTCTCTTCAAAACACTCCCTAAAAAGATTCCCCGATCTTTGTTTTTTGTTAAGCCAGCTTGGAACCTTATAATCTAGATCCCTTTCTTTTTCACAAAACTTGAAATAATGTTGCCATATGGCAAGTTAGCCTTATCTTTTAGTAATGTTCCCCTAATTCTCTTAACCATGTACCTCCCTACATTCAGTGGAATATCATTAAACACAGATTCTATCAGCCGTAAGTCTTAAGCACTAATGTAGCTAAAGCTACTACTCCTGCCATGTAGTGTAGTTGTAATAAAATAGTGTAGGATTCTCAATTGTGCATTTTCTATGTCATTTGCATAGCTTCTGGATGGAAATTTTTCTTTTCTTCCTATCACAATTTCCCAAATGTGACTAGGATCATACTTTTCTAGTACTTTAAATTCTCCTACTTCAAACTCTATTTTTAAAACTTCTCCTAGGTCCTTAGCACTGATCTAAAATTCTTTACCACACAGAAAAACATTCAAACCATCTTCTATATATTCCTCTTGATTAACTAATTTAGTTTTATCCACTGCAATACTAGAATAAAACTCTTTTACAAATAAGGGGCTAAACATTTGATCCCTAAAAGTACTCAGGTTCTTCAATTTTAATTTTTCAAAATATCTTTCTAATTCTTTCTTTATTATTGATGCTTTATCAAACTAGGCCAATCAAAGAACTTTCCACATGAAATTGTTCTATTATATCTATTCGCGTGTAACTTATTTCTAAATCTAGTGGTAGAACTAATACCTATTCCTGTGAAAATGCCTGCAGCAACCATTCTTTTCACCTTTTTGAAAGTTTTCTTTTTACTTTCTTTGACTTTCATTAACTAATTAGGGACGCCTTTAACTGATTAAGAGTTCACTGACTTAGTTTGGCTAACTTAGGACAAAGATATTTTAATTGATTAAAGGGGGTTTTAACTGATTAATGTGAGTCTTATTTCCCTTTTTAACATCCCATTAACTACTCAAAACATTCTCTAATCAATTACATCAAGAAGTGAACATGATTATCATAAAGTATATCATCAAAAACATGATTAATTTAGCATAATTTAGACTTCATTGACATCAATCATATCTAGATTTCTCTTGATTCTACTAAATTGTTTTTCACTCAATGGTTTGGTGAAAATGTTAGCCAATTGATGGAAGGTGTTTACAAAATCTATTTCAATATCTCCCTTAAGCACATGATCTCTAATGACATGATGTCTAACTTCTTTGTGCTTTGTTCTAAAGTGTTTAACAGGATTTTTGGAGATATTTATGGCATTTATATGATCACAATATAACTTGTTGCATAGCCATTCCGAAATCATTTATTTGCTGCCTAATCCATAGTATTTGTGAACAACAACTTCCTATTGATATAGTCAACTTTAGTAGTTGATAGAGGAATAGAATTTTGTTTCTTGCAAGACCAAGACACAAGCATGTTTCTAAGAAATTGACAAGTATCGCTAGTGTTTTTTCTATCAGTGTTTCTAAGAAATTGGCAAACTTAGCATTGAAATAGCCAAAGAGATTAAAATATGAAGTTTTCGGATACCATAGGCCTAAGCTTTGAGTATCAAAGAGATATCTAAAACTTTTTTTCATTACAGTCAAATGTGATTCCTTGGGACATGATTGGAATCTTGCACATAGGCAAACACTAAATAAGATAACAGGTCTACTTGCGGTTAGATAAAGAAGTGAACCAATCACACCTTTATAGAGCTTTTGATCCACATTTTCCTTTTATCATCTTTGTCAAGCTTTGTGGAAGGGCTTATAAGAGTTCCAATTAATTTCATATTCAGCACACTGAATTTCTTTAACATTTCTTTGGTATACATTTCTTGGTTAATGAATATTCCATCCTTACATTGCTTAATTTGTAAACCAAAAAAGAACTTTAACTATTCTATCATGCTCATTTCAAATTTTCCTTAGCAAAATTCTCACACAACTTTTCATTAATAGCATCAAATACTATATCATCTACATAAATCTGAAATCCAATTAAATCAGTCTCAATTTTCTTGATGAATAGAGTATTATATACATTCCCCTTAGAATATCCTTTTTCAATTAAAAACTTAAAAAGTCTTTCACTTCAAGCTCTAGGAGCTTGTTTTTATCCATATAGGGCTTTATGCAATTTATATACATAATCAATTTTATCAAAAACATTAAAATCAGGGGGTTGTTCAACATATACCTCTTATTGTATAAAGCCATTAAGAAATGCACTTTCAACTTCCATTTGAAACAATTTAAAGTTCATAAAGCATGCATAGGCAAGTAAAACTGTAAGAGTTTCTAATTTAGCTATTGGGGCAAAGGTTTCATCATAATTAATACTTTCGTCTTGATTGTACATTTGAGCAATTGACCTTGCCTTATTTCTTACTACATTTCCCAACTCATCTATCTTGTTTTTGAATACTTATTTTGTACAAAGAATTGGATGGTTTGTTGGCCTTGGAACTAAAGTCCAAACCTTGTTCCTTTCAAATTGGCCTAGCTTTTCTTGCATAGCTACCATCCAACTCTTTTTTTTTCAACTTCCTCAAAGTTTTTTGGTTTCACTTATGATATGAATGCAAGATAATCACAAGCTTCTCTTAATTTTCTTCTAGTTTTAACACTTTCTGAAAGATCTCCAATGAGTAGTTCTTAAGGATGATTCCTTACAAATCTGTAGCTTTTAGGAAGATAATTATGCTGTTCTTCAGTTCTTTGCAAATCTTCTAATGGTGGTTCTTCATCATCTTTCTCATTCGAGCTCTCTTCATCATTTTCTTTGTCATCTAAGCTCATTTTCTCCATTTTCTTCTTAATGTCATCATCATCATCAAACTTTACCTTCCTTTGTGCAGCATTAGTTTCATCAAAGACAATATGAATTGACTTTTCTATAACTAAATTTCTTTTATTAAAAGCTCAATATGCTTTATAGTTCAATGCATAGCTTAAGAAAATTACGTCATCCCTTCTATCATCAAATTTTCCCAAGGTGTGTTTTCCATTGTTCAAAACAAAGCATTTGCATCCAAAACTTCTTAAGTGAGAAATATTTGGTTTTCTTCCTTTGTAAAACTTATAAGGGGTTTTGGAAATCATGGCTCTAATGGAAACTTTGTTCACAGCTTTAGCCCAAAAATATTTTGGCAAATTGTTTTCACAAAGCATTGTTCTATCCATTGCTTTTAAAGTTCTATTCTTTCTTTCAACAACAACATTTTGTTGTGGAGTTCTAGGAGTAGAGAAATTGTGATTGAATCCATTTTCATTACAAACTATTTCAAAATTGTCGTTTTCAAATTCACCACCATGGTCACTCCTAACACTAACAATAGAAAAGGCCTTTTCATTTTGAATTCTTTGACAATGCTTAACAAAAATTGGTAATGCATCATCTTTATTAGCAAGAAAATTTACCCACATATATCTAGAGTAATCATCTACGATAACAAAACTATATGGCTTGCCTTCTAGACTAGCAATAGTGATTGGTCCAAACAAGTCAACATGTAATAATTGAAATGGCCTAAAAGTTGATATGACTTTCTTAGATTTAAATGAAATTCCAACTTTTTTCTTAAATTGACATGCACTACAAACCTTGTCATTTTCAAATGATATCTTTGGAAGTCCAATTACAAATTCTTTTCTTAAAAGCTTTGAAATATTGTGCATGCTCACATGTCCTAGTCTTCTATGCCAAAACCAATAATCATATACATCATTGGCAATAAAATAGGATTCACTAGACTTAATCTCATCAACGAAGATAACATACATATTCTTGATTTTTTGCCAATGAATGCTATTTTGTTAGTGTTAAAATCAATCACTTGACATCTATGTGAATCAAAGCATACTCTAAAGCCTTTATCATAAAGCAAAATTTTCACTTTGAATTTAATTTTGGCGCTTGACGATTTTTCAAGTCTTGTGCTCTAACCTATTAACCCCATGCCTTAACCAATTAGCACATCTCTATTTTTCTTTGTCCAGCACCTTCTTAATCAGTTAAGCCTAGTACCAACTAATTAAGATTTTTCTATTTTGCTTTAACTTAGATCCCAACCATTCTTTAATTGATTAAGGCTTTTTGATAATCAGTTACAAAAGCCGTGTCTTCACTAACTCTTTTCATCTTTTCCACTTTAACTAATTAACCTATCTATTATATGATCTTCTTTTTAATCAGTCATTTTACTGAGGGAATTAACTTTATCCTGCATACTCAAATAATGAAGTTAGACATTAACGAATGAAGAATGTTTTGTTATTATGAAAAACATATGGAGTCAACAGAAGAATCTTTTATACACTTTAAATCTCAAGTTCAAGGAAAAGGAATCAATTACTAAAAGGAAACATCAATTCTTGCAAGATGGAATACTTAGACAAGATTTTGGAAGCTCAAAAATTGATTCCATATAGTCAAGAAGTCAATTCTCGCAAGTTTGGGTTGAAAAATATGCACAAAGAATCAATTCTTGGAAAAGCAAGTGTTGATTCTTGAAGCAAGAAGAATTGATATTCAAGGAGGCTAGAATCAATTCTTCATATAAGAAGAACTAATATTTAGAAAGGCGAGAATTGATTCTCAAATAAGAAGAACTGATATCTCAAGAATGAAGAATCGATTCACAAAAGCAGAAAGCCCCAGACCGAAGAAAAATTGATATTTGAAGAAAGAAGAATTGTTTCTCAAGCTCCAAAAGCAATCGTTAGACACGAAAAAGACAAGAAAAATGACTAAATTCTTTACCAAGTCATCCCCAACAACTAGGTATAAAAGGGATTTCTCCAACACATTTTAGAAAAAAGAAGCTGAAAAAAATTATTTGATCAAGGATCAAATGAAATACAAAAAAAAGAAAATGAGAGAAAAACCAAGCTAGAACAAGCCATTCATATTCTTTCAAAAGCTTATGAGCTACATTGTGCTTCAAATTCTTTATGCTTTCACTCGCATTTTTTGTAATTATTCTTTATCTCTAGCGAACTCTTCCTCCATGTACGTACTAAGCAAAACCTAACTTCAAGAGGTATCATTTGCTTTGAGCTTGTAAGAGATAAAGGCTATGCCTTAACCTTTAAAAGTGTTGTTGGATATACCACACAAGTGTAATTATCTTTAACAAGTAATATAATGAAAAATAGAGTATTGTTTCACGAGGAATTGCACCAAAATCTTTTGCTAACTAATTATATTAACACAACTCAATCTTATCCAAATAACTAATTTTTTAAACTACTAAAAACTACAGCAACTAAAAGTAATAGCAAGAATCGCAAAATAACTAGATAACTTCAACTAAACAAAAGTCTAGAATCACAAAATCCCCTCGACACTTCATTTAAATCTTTTCTACTTTCTTTCTACTTGGTAGACAACTAAGTTGTTAACATAGAGTTCTAATGTATTTATAAGTCTTTTCCAATATTCTTATAAAAATATTTTTCTTAACCAATCTACTATATTCCTATGCAAATTGCAATTAATAAAGACTCATTAAGTTTAGACTCTAATTTTGGCTATATATGACATGTAAGGGTATTCCTACCCTATACGTGAATTAAATCAATCATCTTATGCAATTGAAATTGAACATATGCTATTTCATCCAAGGCTTACATTAAACTCTTTTTTCTAGTTCTGTTTAAGTTACCCTATCCATCTAATTAGTGATCAGGCAATCAGATGCATTAATCACAAAACTGAAATAAACAAATCAAACACTATCAGTCATAAGTAAGAAAGAGTATTAAAATTCAAACTACATGTTGGGTTCAATTATAGTTCTAGATAAAAAATTTAGTTACTCATAACTACTAAAAACATTATCAAAAAAAGTTTAACTATTATCACAAAACAAGGAAAATATAAAAAGAATAAAAAAAAAAACTAAGATTTGTAAGGTCTTCGATCTTCAATGTTCAAGAATTTTTCCTCATGTTCTTGCTTGCTTTATAACTTTTTTTCTTTAAAGAAAATCTATCTTGATTGTTGCCTTCGAGTGCCCTGAAGGACCTTTAAATAGGGCTTAGAATCCTACTCGAAATCAACTCCCAAAATTTGCTCTGCTCGAGATATCATGTCGATGCCGCAACGCCACTTTCTCACCACTGTGGCACCAAGCTCACTCTTTTGTTGGCTTGTCCACTTCTCTTCACAGTGCCACGACACACATGCATCCATGGCCACAATGCCCAATGTTCTGTCTTGTCTTTTCTACTGCACTCCTTTAAATTGTGATGCAAGTTTCTCTTTCTTCTAAGCTGAAATGGGAAAAATGATAAACATAAAAGTTGTATCCTTTTATCTTAGCTTTCTGTTAGCTCAAGAATCACATAGATTGGACTTCTAGAATAAATGTTATGCTCAAAATACTGGAACATGAGCAAGAGAAGCATGGAACTTTTATGCATTCTTCTTTACCAATTGAAGCCCTTTTCATTTGCACACTTACAAAAGTAACAAACTAACTCAATAATAACTAAACTAAAACTAAACTATCATCAAATTAAAATAAAATAACTTAAATCTAATCAGCCCTACATGATTTACTAAACTAAGACAAATAAATACAAATAGTTAATTCCTAGACTAAAGCTCAAGAACTTAGCCAATTTAATACTCCAAATATGATAAAATAACTGTATATCATAGAGTTATCATAACCCCAAGCTTAAGATTTCACTAGTCCTTGAGCAAAAATATAAAGAAAACTTTAATCAAAATAAAACATGTAAATGATTAAAACAATTTAAATAAAGAAAACAACTACATAGAACAACTAGCTAGAGATAGGTTTCACCAAATCAATGATCTCCCATAATTTCCTTAAAAGTAATCTCGAAATCTTAATTCAAGATAAATTAGTGGTATCATTCATATTCATAATTCAATTCAAATGCAAGCACATTCTCGATCAGATTTTTGTGTGTATGTACAATCTTTTACAAAGAATATCATGCAATCTGGATAAGTTTATGCTCATGCAAATTCAAACAAGTACAAGAATCCCATAGGTTTGCTTTTCATATCTCTTTCCACTAATGTAGACTAACACTTAATCAAGAATCCTTAGGACTTTATTTGCCTTGTAATGAATGGTTAAGGCCAAGGTAGGATAAAGGATATTTATAAGTCTTAAATCACCTTAAGCACATAATCATTTTAGGACCTATATGGAACTCTAGTCATACTCCAAGTAACACCCTTCTTTGAGACTTCAAACTTTTCTTTTATTTAACAGTTTATTCTTTTTCCTTTCTTTTTCTTCTTTTTTTTTTCATCACAATTCTACATCCAAAAACTTATTCTTTTTAATATAGATGGTGGAGTGAATACTAAGCACAATTGAATTTTTCAACAAGTCCACCCTTTTTACCTTATTCATTATTTAGCTCAATCCATTTCCTAAATGATTAACATATTTAAGAGTGATGGATGCAAAATAGGAAATTTATTATAGGCTAAGCTAAATTAAATAGGTGCTTGACAAAGAAAAGGTAATATAAGGCTCAAAGGGGCATTACTAGGGATAAAAATATATCAAGTTAGGCTCGAAAGGCTCAGACGATCCAAAGATGGCTTAATTCATTTATTTGACTAAGTATTGCCTAAGATTTTACCTCGGGAGAGAATCAAACAAATTCTAGTATTCATGACATAATCCAAAATTTACATTAACATAAGCCTTCTCTAGATATGTACAACAATTCTAAGCAAAAGATCAAGCGCTCAATTTATGAAAACCTCATTCTAACAATGATACTAAACATAAGAATTTCACACAAACTCAAACAATATGCATATTTACCAAAAGCCAAAAACAAAAAGATAACAAAGTTCTCATCATTGGATAGGGAAAATATTAAAATATTAGCACAACCAACTCTAGCTTAAAATTCTTCCAATGAAACAAAAAGAAAAGTAATTGATAAACAACTAAATAAGCTTAAAACCTAAAAACATAAATGCAAATAAATAAATAAAAACATAACTCAAAAGAAATGAAACTATAGCTCATAAAAAAAATTCGAACTCCACCCCCCTAAATTTAAGTTCAACATTGTCTTAAGCTAAATTGAACTTTGGTGAATATGACTATATTTATAGGTGTATGACTATGAATGTTTTTATAAAGGAGAGTTTTTAATGGAATTATGCATATGTTTGGCATTTTGACTCTTAAATACGACATTAAGGCAAATATCAATAAAAATGATGAATTAATCCTATAGCTTAAGGATTTGATTTAATTTTATGTATATTTGAGAATATATGTATGAGGATTTGAATTATATGAGTTATTTGAGGTATGAGATTAATAGGGATAAGATATGGGGTGTTAAGTTGGATTTTTAGAAGTTGAAAAAGACATAAATTGCCTAAAAGGGAAAATGTATCAATACATCCCCTCCTGTGTTGATATATTATTGGCAAGAAGAACAATATGAGGTATTTTGGAGGAATTCTATTAATACATTGAAGGATGTATAGATAAATTTGAAAATTTGATGAACATGTATCAATACATTGTCCCAATGTATTGATACATTTGAAGCAGAAAGCACCCAAGACCAATTTGTCTAAAATGTATAGATACATTTAGTCAAAATATGAGAAAATTTTTTGATACATTGTCAAATGTATCGATACATCCCTATATGAAGGAAAAAATAAAAAGAGGATCTAGGCCATTCGACCATTTAAAATAAAACCCCCAAACCCTTTCTCTCTTTACCATTTTAAAACCTTAAGCCCTAATTGAATTCTTAGAGCAATTTAGAGCTAATCTAAGCTTGGGAAACACCTCTAAAAAAATCTAATTTTTCCAGCTTTGGTGAATCTTTCCTCATTTGGCTAGAATTTAGAGCTAAGATTCATGCAATCTAGCTTACAAGGTATGGGTTTAGCTCATTATAGATGGATTTGAGCTTAAATAGTTAGATTGCTAAGATTCAGTTAATTGTTAAAAAGTTGACATTTTTCGAAAGCTAGGAATAATTAATATTTTGATGTTCTAATGTGTTTAAAGGAGAAAATGAAGTAATTGGATATGTTGGTAAGCTAAAGGACAATTAGAGGTTGAAGTTGAGCTTGATAATGGGATTACCTCTAATTTGTGACTGTCAGTGGATTTAGGTAAAATGCATGTGATGCATAACACCTTGATGAAGGCGCTGCCATGGTATTAGAATGTATGTATGTATATATATATGATTGCCACATGGGTGCCTAGGCTAGATAACCAAATTGTGAATTTGGTGTTTGTGTGCTATGATGTGAGCCACATGGGTGGCTTATGATGTGTGTGCCAAGACAAGGATGTCTAGAGGTTATAATAAACCCCAAGAGTAGATCTCCCTAGGTAAAGGATATGTTAAAAGAATTTAATCTAATGATGCCTTCGAGATTTAAAGGCACTTAGAACCTGACCAAGCTTAAAGACGATTGAAGCTCGATAAATATCAATTAAAGTTTGACTAGGAAAATGTGAATGATAAAAGCATGATAGCCTTATTTATGGATTTGTGTTTCTGTCCGAAGGATGAATTCTGAACATTGATTTGATTTATGGATGAGTGGAGTTCTAATCCCCTATGACTATGTGTGTGCTTCCAGGGATAGTGGTATTAGTCCCGCTTGTGATTCTTACTTGTAGTGCTTTAATGCCACCCGTCTGAGATTACTCCGAGTGATGCCAACCATCGAGAGATTACTCTGGTCTATGATATGATTCTCCACCAGCTGCTTTAACACTGTGCGTGATTTGTTCTTCGCTTGTTGTTTCGGCAAACGCGTGATTTGTTCTCTACTAGCAGGTTTGCCCTAAGCATGATTTTACTCTTCATTGATGGGCCATCAAGTGTGATTTGATTATGTCCAGGGGAAGACAACTCATTGATTTGATTTGTATATGACATGAGATAATTGTGGAGAGGCTTAGATAAATATGAGATGAATCTGATGTATACTCTAGCGACTAGGGTGTGCCATAGAGAATAATTTAAATAACTTTGATCAGTTTCAAGAGCAAGTCTAATGATGATTATGAAAATCTCTGGAGATATTGACGACGATGATATGCCCTAACATTAGAGACCTTAGGGATAATGATGTGCCCTATAGTTGGAGATGTTTGTTAGAACATTCAGATGCACGGATGTTGCATATATTATGTATATGTTTAATATATCTGATTTTGTTTATCTACACCATTCACTGAGTATTATTGTACTTACCCATTTGTATACCATGTGTAGATAAATAGGCCATAGATCTATGTAGCAAAGGTCATCCAATGACAGATTGATTTTGGCATCCGGTAAATTTCCATCCACTATGTCACTTTGCTGTATCATTCACGAGCTTCCGTTTCATACTATATTTGTTATGGATGTAGGCACAATGAGCCATATGAACTTGTGTAAACCCACCTTCGACGACCCATGTGTGGCCTTATGAATGTTTGTATGGAATATGAGCCAAGGATGATGTATTATATTTGAATTTTATTATGAATAGTTGACTATTAATTGCCTTGGCTTTATGTTATGTGATTTTAGACTCTGAGGTTTGCTCGAGTCTAGTGGGCTTGCTTGCTGTGCTCGTATGCTGGTCACGGACATTCAAGTTTGTGTCATGACATTCTCATTAATCATAGTTGAATGACTAGCTTGTATCCTATTCTCTAATCTTGATGGATGATCTACCACTTGATCTTCAATGCCTTTTCTATCTCAAATTTATAAGTCAAATTCTTGTAGCAAAAGCACTTATTTTATTAAGTGTGGTTTGACATCTTTCTTTTCCAATCAAATTTTTGATTGCAAAATAATTAGTATGAACAATGTGTTTAATGCCAACAAGGTCATAGTGAAATTTATCAAGTGCAAACATTACAACAAGTACCTCGTTTTTTATGGTGGTGTAATTTAACTAGGCATCAGTCAATGTTCTATTGGCATAATAAATTGGATGAAGTATTTTCTATTTTCATTGGCCTAGGACTGTAGCAACCACATAATCACTTGCATCACACATAATCTCAAATAGAAGACTCCAATCTGCAACTATGATAATAGGTGTAGAAACCAATCTCTTTTTTAGCTCCATAAGGCATGCATCATTAAAGTCGAAAGGCATGTCCTTCTTTGAAAGGTTACATAGTGGCTTGGAGATTTTAGAAAAACTTTGATGAACTGCATATAAAAACTAGCATGTCCAAGAAAATATCAAATACCTTTCATTGATGTTGGATGTGGAAGTTTGTCAATTGTCTCAATCTTTGCCTTATCTACTTTTAAACCTTTACTAAAAACTCTATTTCTAAAACTATACCTTCTTACACCTTGAAGTGACATTTTCCCAATTTAGCACCAGGTTAGTTTCTACACATCTTTTAAGCACTTTGGCAAGATTATGTAAACAATCATCAAAAAAATCTCCAAAAATTGAAAAATCATCCATAACCATATTAGTGAAAATAACCATCATGCATTTATGAAAAGTAGCTGGAGCATTACAAAGTTCAAATGGTATTCTTCGAAAGTAAAAGTCCCATTAAGAGAAGTGAAGGTGGTTTTCTCTTGATCCTTAAGTGTAATTTTATTAAAAAGATAAGCTTAAAGTAAAAGAACCAAGAGAGTGTGAATTGGTTATGAATTAGTAGTTCCCTTTTTTAAAAAAGAACTTCAAAAATGTAGCATAAATATACCAAAAGTAGAGTATAAACTGAGCAAGTAAAATCCAAAAAAGTTAAAAAGTATTTAACTAGATTTTTATAGAGGTTCAACTTTTAATGCTTACATACTTTCCCTTGATAGCACATAGAGTTTGAATCCAGTCTCAATCTTGCCTTTTCAACAAGGTTAGGCGTAACCTTTACAACTTGCCTTTTAATAAGATCAGGCATAACCGTTACAACATGTCTATCCGTAAGATTAGGTGTAACCTTAACTAAACCATTACCTTTTTTAGGTTCAAGCACAACCTTTACACAAGACACAACTTTTTAAGGATAAAAAAAAACCCTTCTATCTTTAACTGGGAGTATAACCAATACAATAGTGGATCTCAAAAGTGTAAGCTTAAAACCTTTATGAAGGCCAATAGGATGTTTAGGTTCAAAAAGATGGGAGCTTTCTCAAGAGATATGAATAGTGAAAGAAAGTTTAGTCTTAAAGAATATCAGCCGAAAAATAAAAATGTGATCTTTAGGTTTTACTTTTGCTCAAAGATGGGACTTTTCTATGTTTTTCTCTCTTGCTTGTTTTCCCTCTTTTTGGCATTTCACAATTTTCAAAATCATTTAAGATCACACCTTTAATGTCCTCAAGTTGAATATTTATAGACTTTGTGATTTCTTGCATGTTGGAGTCAAATTTGAATAAACTTTCATACATTTTAGCTAGGTAGCAAATTTTTGTCGCGCATGGAGAATTGATTCTTTGCTCATTAGTTATTGGTTCTTCATAAAGTTTGAAACTTTTTTGTCTTTGAAGAATCGATTCTTCTTTTTAATATATCAGTTCTTCATAAAGTCTAGAACATTCTATTTCTAGAGAATCGATTCTTCTTTCTTAAGATGTTGGTTCTTCTTCAACTTGGTTCAAAGATGACAACTTTGCATTTTTGGAGAATCGATTCTTCTACCTCAAGGTGTCAATTCTTCACTATTAACTAGCACCAAAATTTGAATTTTGCTTAACCTTTGACACTCTAATCTTATCCATTCACACCATCTTTTTCTTGTTCACCAAGTTTCCAATTTTTGCTTTCAGTGCTTCAAGAACTGACATCATTTTCATGTAGAATTGACTCTTTAAGTCCAAACTTATGCTTTTTAGTTCATTCTTTACTTAGAACTGACTTTTGCTATATGGAGAATCGATTATTCCTTTTTGCATTTCTACTTTCTGCATTTTGTTCTTCTAGAATCAATTTTTTCTTTCTGAGGTGTCGATTTTTCTCAATTCCAGTAGTTTCTGTTTTCCAAGAACTAACTTCTTCTTTTAGAATCGATTATTCTCTCTTTTTGCCTATTAAGAACTTACTTCTCCTAATTTAAGAATTGATTCTTCTTGTGATAAAGAAATAATTTTTATTTCTTTTCATTTAATAATCAAATATTTACTTTTGAGAATTTGATTCTTAGGTTGGCATTTTGAGTTTGAAAACAAAAACTCTTTAAGAAAACTTAGAAGTATGTCTCGGAGATCAAGAGCATTATCATTCACTTCCAAAGCATATTCAATCAATCTTAGTATTTCAAGATATCTCTCTTTTTAAGATCAACTTCAAATATCCTTGATGATTTTCTTCAGATTAAAAAACATCTTTCATTCATTTTCAAAGCATATTTAGTTCAATCAATTTTGTCATTTTAAAAACAAGGATAAAGTTAACAAATAGCAATTTGGTTGTACCCAAAAGAACCATCCAAAAAGTAACAAAAATACTTACTAGCAACTCTATTAAGCATCTAATCAATAAATGGAATAAGAAAGTGATCCTTTCAAGTAGCATTGTTGAGCTTTTGATAATCCATACAAGCCCTCCAACCAGTCACAATTCTAGTAAGAATGAGTCCATTGTTAAAGTTGGAAACTACAATCATACCTTCTTTCTTTAGCACACATTGGACAAGACTTACTTGTGTACTATCTTAGATAGGATATACAATAAAAGTATCTAACCACTTGAAAATCTCTTTCTTAACCACTTGTTGCATGATTGGATTCAACTGACGTTGATGCTCAATGGTTGCTTTGTAGCTGTCCTCAAGAAGGATCTAATGCATGCAAATAAATTGAATAATTCCTTTTATGTTTGCAATGGTACACCTTATTGCCTTTTTATACTCTTTTAGCACACGAATGAGTTTGTTTTCCTGCACATTAGTAAGACAAGTAGAAATAAAGACTGGTAAAGTAGATGAATTTCCTAGAAAAGCATACCGTAGATAATGAGTGATGTTAATACTTAAAGGCTCGGTTAGTGATGACAAAGAAGCTGCTAATTCCAAGGACTCAAATTAAGGTTTAATGAAGCGTGGTGGGGCATCCAATAATTTTGCACATTCAAGAACTCTATCATCATCACTTTCACAAGTAGAAATTAAAGAAGTCTCAAGTGGATTATTATAATAATTCTCAATAAATATCTCCTTGGTGATGTTATTCACCACATTAACTATAAAAGACTTATCAAAATCTTTTGAAAATTTTAAAGCTCTAAAATATTAAAAGTTACCTCTTGGTCTTGAACCCCACAAGTAAGTTCACCTTTTTAAACATCAATAAAAACTCCACAAGTAGCTAAGAATGGTCTCTCAAGAATGATCAGTATTTCACTATCTTCCTCCATGTCAAGCACAATAAAATTTATTGAAAAAATAAACTTACCAACTTTTACCCAAACATCTTCCATAACACCTTTTAGGTAAGAGAGAGTATGATTAGCAAATTGTAAAGTCACAGAAGTAGCTTTAATCTCTCTCAAACTATGTTATACTTGCACCCAAATCACATAAAGGTTTCGCAAAACACAATGTACCAATAGTGTGTGGAATGGTAAAAACTACCTAGATCTTTAAGCTTTGGCATAAGCTTGTTCTGAATTATGGCACTACACTCTTCAATAAGTGCAATAGTTTCAAATTCACCTAATTTCCTTTTTTTGGCCAAAATATCTTTCAAGACCTTCACATAACTTGGCATGTTTTCCAAAGCTTCGGCAAAAGGAATATTAACATAAAGCTTTTTCAATACCTCAAGAAATCTTTGAAATTATTTGTCAAGCTTCTACTTCATAAAACGTTGAGGGAAGGGTGTTGTGATTGTAATGGATTTAATTGAGATTTTTTTCCTTGAAATTGTTCATCAGAATTTTCAACCACAATTTCCTCTTTAACATTGTCACTTTCCACCTCTATTTCAACAAGCTTAATTGGATCATCAGATTGTAGACTACTATATTTTACCTTTTTACCACTCTTGAGTGTAATTGCCTTACAATGCTCCATACCTTTTCTTCTATGGTTAGGTTCAGTGTCACTAGGTCAAGTAACCTAAGGTCTACTATTAATGTCATTAGCTAACTAACCCATTTGTGTCTCAAGGTTCTTAAGTGATACTATTTGACTTTGGATGATAGCATCATTCTTAGCCATGTACTGCATGAACATCTCTTCCATTAAGATGATTCTTTAACCAGGATTGTAGTTGTTGGAGTACGGATTATTCTATGCTCTATTAAAATTTCCAACAAATTGTACAGATTCAACATTAATAGGACACTAATCACTGGAATGTCTATCTCCACATAAATCACATGTTGCAAAAGGACTCTGAATAGCATGGACACTAAGTGTATCAATTTTCTTAATGAAAGCAATCATTTGTGAGGTCAAGGCATTAATTGCATCAAGCTCATGAATACTGGCAACTTTTCTTGGACTCAATCTCTTAAATGACCATTAGCAATTTTTGAAAGCCATCTCCTTTAACAAGTCATGTGCCCCATCAATAGATTTACCCATCAATACTCCTCCTGCTACAGCATCAACAGTGGTTTTAATTAGTCCTAGCAAACCATTATAAAAAGTTTGTACATGCAGCCATTTAGGTAACCTACGGTGAGTACATCTTCTAAGTAAATCCGTGTTCCTCTCCTAAGTCTCATACATTAATTCTGAATCAAATTGCATAAAAGAGGTGATATCATTCCGCATTTTTGTTGTCTTAACTAGTGGAAAAAACTTAGCCAAGAATCTCTAAGCCATATCATCCCATGTACTAATGGAACCAATTGGAAGCAAATTCAACCCAATCTTTGCCTTATCTCTTAGTCAAAATGGAAAGAGCCGTAATCTACTAACATCATCAGAAATGCCATTGGTCTTAAATATAACGTAAATCTCTAGAAAATTCATAATATGTGCATTAGGATCATCATTTGACAATCTCCCAAACTGAATTCAAATCTGAATCATTTAAACGATTGTTGGCTTAATCTCAAAGTTGGTAAGTTTATTTTTCTAATAAATTTTATTATTCTTGATATAGAAGAAGATCATGAAATACTAATCATTCTTGGGAGACCATTCTTAAGAACTACTTAAGTTTTAATTGATGTGGAAAGAGGTGAGCTTCCTTTAAGGGTTGAAGATCAATAAGTAACATTTAGTATTTTCAGAGCTTTAAAATTTTCCAATGAACATGATGAATGTTGCTCAATTAATGTGGTGGATGACATAACTAATAATGTGTTTATTAAGAATCATCATGATCCACTGGAAACTTCTTTGAATTCTTCATGTGATATTATTAATGAAAAAGTTCTTAAATATGCTAACCATCTTGATGCCCCATCACATCTCCCAAAATCCCAATTTGAGTCTTTGGAATTATCAATTACAAATTTCACCAATCAAGCCTTCCATTGAGGAACCTCTTTCACTTGAGCTTAAACCACTGCTTAATCATTTAAGATATGCTTTTTTGGGAAATTCTTTGACACGACAAGTAATTATTTGTTCTTCTCTTTTTGATAAACAAGAATACAAACTCCTTCGAGTTTTAAGAAACTACCATAAAGCAATTAGGTGAACCATTGCAGACATCAAAGGAATTAGGCCATCAATTTGCATGCATAAAATTCTTTTGGAAGAAAATCACAAAGCAACCATTGAGCATCGACAAAGAATGAATTCGATCATGAAAGAGGTGGTAAAGAAAGAAATTATCAACTGACAAAATGTAAGTATTAACTATCCTATTTCTGATAGTTCATGGGTAAGTCCAGTCCAATGTGTCTGTAAGAAAAGAAGAACGATTGTAGTTTCTAATGAAAATAATGAGCTCGTTCCCACTAGAATTGTGAATGGATGAAGGGTACGTATGGACTAAAGAAAATTGAACAAAGTCATTAAAAAAGATCACTTTCCATTCCCTTTTATGGATCAAATGCTTAATAGACTAACAAGTAAAGATTTTTATTGCTTTTTGGATGGTTATGTTGGTTACAATCAAATAGCCATTACATCTGAAGACCAAGAAAAACCACCTTTACTTGTCTTAATGGAACTTTTATTTTTTGCAGAATGCCTTTTAGACTTTGTAATGCTCCAGCCACTTTTCAAAGATGTATGATGGCAATTTTTTTGATATGGTCGAAACGTTTTGGAAGTATTTAAGGATGATTTTCAATTTTTGGAAATAATTTTAATGCTTGTTGTCACAAGCCAAACCTGAGGGTCCGTGATCAACGCACGAGCCTATAAAGCAAGCCCACTAGACCCCAACAAGCCTTAGAATCCAAAATCATATAACACAAATGCTAAGGGATTTATGAACAAATATTCATAATAAATTCAAATATAATACATTATCCCTGGTGCATATTCCATACAAATGTTCAATAGCCATACATTAGCCATTGAATTGGGTTCATACATAACAACTCCTATAGAATTCGAATGGCACATCGTGCCTAATATAGTTTACATCTAACCAGAATTGAAGGCGAGAGGCCCTCACAGATTCAATGGAGTGACATGATGAGAGGGAGAACTATCGGATGCTAATTACGTGTTTGTCAAATCGACGACACTTGCCATGTAACCTCATAGGTTCTCTTATCTGCACATGGTATAAAAAAGGGGTGAGTCATCTAATACTCAGTGAAGGGATATTATCATAATATAATATTTCATATATAAAATACATATTTAGGTCTATCTAGCTATAAAACTTTCATATTCGAACATCTTTAATTCAAAGGTGCAAGGATCATCCTAATATCCTACATGCACAATTAATCATATCAAGTCTTACCGATTCACATCTCAATAGTGTTTTATATCCACAATTCAAAAGTTTCGTGTCATCATATCACATCATATCAAATCAAGGCTTACCCTTAAAGTTGTTACCATCAAACTAGGCTTCATAAGCACACCTTAGTTGTAGACCCCAAACTTAAATCTCATTTTCAAGTGATTTGATTATCTCTAAGCTTTTCATCAAATCTCATTCATAGTGGTCTCCACAAATTCACATTTCAAATTAAATCTTGCAATCCCCAATGCGTGTTATCATAGTCAAACGAAATCAAATGAGTGGTCTTGCCTTGGACATCATCAAATCACACAAGGTGGCCAACCGGAGGAGAAAGAAATCAAGCGCAGGGCAAAGCCGGTGGGCCAAGAAATAGATCACGTGTGTGCTAAAGCAACCAACAGTAACGACCACTCCTCGATTTCTACCGACATGTGAGTCTCTCGAGAAAACTTGTCAAGTCTTGAACAAGCCTTACTTAAAATGTTAGCTATTACTCCATATTCATGCCATCATTCTATGAAATTACTTTGATCCATAAAACTCTTTGAAATAAGAATTGAACAATAATCTTTATAAATTGACTAAACCTTTATTCCACATAATTGTAAAAATAATACATCAAAACTTATAATCTCCAAATATACATTCGTATTAACACTGATGTCTAATTTCATAACAAATTATACTATGACAACTCAACCTCTAGCAGCGGAGTAACTCGGAATAAAGTGCTATAAGATGCCTTTACCAATCCACGATGGACTGAAAATGCCGATGACTGCACTCTAGGCTTATCACTATCTGTAAAAGAGAGTTAAGGGGGTGAGTCTCACAAACTCAGTGATCATCAACTTCGTGAGCAGGGCATAGATGGGAAACAAGCTTAAAGTAGATAAGTTGAATAATAAAACTAGAATATCAAATTATAATCTTAAGAAACCAAATCATAAGTATGATATTTGTGCCTTGTAAAAATAATGCCATAAAATCATAATGCAATATCTCACTTGGCAAAACGGTACCGAAAACAAGTGTAGCAAAACAGAATTTAATCATCAAAAACATCACTTACCATCAAAATATGAATAACAGTATAAAAGTATGCATGCTCTCAAAATGTGTGGCATGTAAAGAAATCAAAGTGTATAGCCACATAAACCATTTCATGATCATCAAGTAAGCACTGAAAGCTTTTATTCAAATAAAAGGAGCTGTAAAAAAATCTTAACTTTCCACCATGCAAAAGAGTATGCATCCAAAACTCACAAGGCTCTTGGGTAGGTAAGTATCGTAATCACTCGTGGACCCACTTTCACGTAATAACATCCGAGAGCTCTGCTCCATCAGATCCCCACAGCCATGGTAGTCTCAATGATGTTGGTCGACATCGACGAATCAAGCGATCGCAACTGCGAATATCACTTGTGGCTTAGCCACATATAACAACTCGTGGCCTTGCCACGCATATCATAGACTATGGCCCTAATCATATCTAACAGCCCAACGGTGATCCAAAAGTTCTTCAGCTAGAGTTCACTTGTGCACAAGGGTCACAGTTGACCAAAGTGACAGCCGGCATACTCTCAATGCTCTCGATTTTTTAAAACTGTTTTCGAAACCAAATCAAGTTTTTAAAGGCTTTCCTTTTAAATCATTTGAAATCAAAGTTCAATAACCCTTCAAATTGCTTTTCACTTTAAACTGCATGGTGGAAACACTTTGTACAAAGATCGAAATAAAACTGGTGCTCAAAACTTGCATTTTAAATCATCTAACAAATGCATTAAGCTATGCATATCACACAAAAATATAAGGCACGAATTTTGATGTAAACATCGTGAAAGGCTTATTTCCCGGCTTCTAAAACTCTTTACATATATAGCTTATCTATAGATATATCCAAATCACTTTAAAAACACTTGCACTTACAATTTCCTACGATTTCTATGAGCTCATGCTTTCCACAATAGCTATATATAAATCATTGTAAATCCGTTTTAAAATTACCTATCAAGGCTAACAGCTCATGCTATCTACAAATGCATTTAAGAAAAACCAATCATATTTATTAACCTAAAATAATATATAGTACGAGATTTTAAAATCGACACCCCTTACTCACTTTACAATAGCAGGACAGTACATCGCTATCAATTCAGGTGCATGTTTAGCTAATTCTACTCGCCGATTACCCATTACCTCCTCCGGCTCGCCACCATAGCACATATTCTTTACTTATACACTTCTTAGCAACCATATAAACTCAATACACTTAATTATTCACATGCATGGCAGCACATCAATCAAAAAATCCGTAGCCTAATTTCATAGCTTTCATCAACCTTACTCACAATCATTTAATACACAATCCACATACTATCAACTAAACAAAGCCAACCCAACACCATGCATTGACATTGCATGCTTACTTTTCGATTTTAGCTTGAGTTCCACATATAATCCGGCATTCCTCACATTCTCGGTCACCATTACTGCCATAAGCATAAACAATTAGCACACATCTCATTTCTCTTGTCTATTTGTGAATTCAAAACTAAAGTACCCACCCATTGCTTATCTAGCTCCAAAATCAACATGCATTCCAAGTTTAACCCACATGGATGCATCTATTTCTTACAAATCTTGGAGGACCCTTGCTGCCAAAAACATTCTCACACAATTACCCACTCATTTCCTTAAGAAATCATAACCAAAATCAAAGTTCCACTTACCTTCCTTAGCTTAGAACCACTAGGTCAAACCTTCCTTGTCTTTTTCTTCTTTCTCCTTTCTTGTGAAATCTTCTTTTTCTTTCCTTTTCTTCTCTGATGGGCTGACCTCTAGAGGTTAAAGGCTTGAAAATGGTTTTCATCTTCTCATTTTACTCCCACATGGGTGGATTGCCCAAGGTTGCTTACTTTTTCTTTTTTATCTTTCCTTTACGTGTCAGACCATGTAATTTTCTTTCTAGTTATTATCGCCACTCCCATTGGTGGCTTGTTCATGCTATGTTTCCTTATCCATTCCTTTATCGTTTGGTTAGATTGCCTTTTCCATGCATTGGTCCACATGGCATTCTCTTTTGATTTATTTTATTTGCATTTCATTCCACATGTGTTTCTACGCATTTCATTTTTATTTTCCTTTTAATGCCACATTATTCCTCCAATCACACTCCATGTACAAGCTTTACTTTACATTTTATTTGGCCATTTATCCAACCAATCAAGTCTCATGCAACCCACATTTCATTTTCCTCATTTGATCACCTAACCAATCACATTACATGCAAATCAACTTAACTTTATCTTTCATTTTTCTTCACATGGTGGGGGTCTCACATGTTTCCCACTAACTTCTCTTTTTGCCTGCTATATTTTACATGTAATAGTGAATTCATGTGTACATCTCATCATCCCACATAACCTAACTTCCCTTGGTTAATTAATTTCCATTTAACTTCAAATATTGTAATTGCATATAAATCCTCCTCAAACTTTGCCTTATTTACCATGTGACCCTGCGAAATTTTCTCCTTAGTAAATTTAAAGGAGAGGACTTAGGTGAGGAGGCCAAACTTCTATAAAAACTTTTGTATTGTTTTCTCTTCTATTCTTCTCAAATTTACTTATGTTCTTAGCTTCTTTCTCTGCACAAAAAAAAAATTATTGTTTTGCTCAATTTTAAAAGAAGGGATTTAGTTTTAAAAAAATTTTATTTCTCTCAAATTTAAAAAGAAATTTCAAAAATTTCCAATTCATCCCTCTCTTGAAAATATTCATATTAAACTTATTGCATTAACAGCTTAAATGCTAGGTTATTTCTATCATAGTGGTCATTTGTAGGTCCTACTCTAAGGTTATGTTTGGCTGGTGGAATAGGCAGGAATGGAATAGAATAGTTATTATATGAGAATAGAATGAGGTGAGAATAGAATATAATAGTTATTACTTTGTTTGGTACGACAAATGGAATATGACATAAATAGTTATTATAACTTATTACAGTGTTTGGTTGGTAACAATAATTTTGGAATAAGAAAGGAATAGAAAATAAAAAGACAAAAACATCTTTTATTATTTATATGACTATTTATTTTTATTAGATTTTTAAAATATTAATAATCTAGAATTTAATTAAAATATTAATAGTTAATCATTTAAATATAAATATTTCATTTATAATTTAATCATTAATATTTTATTTAATTTAAACATTATTATGATCAATTATTTTATTTTATTTTATTTTTAAATATTAATAATTGATAATTTCAATATTAATATTTTATTTGTAATTTAATCATTAATATTTTAAAATATTAATATTTTTTAATTTAAATATTATTGTGATTAATTATTTTATTTTATTTTTTAAATATGAATAATTGATAGTTTATTTAAAATATTAATAATTGACCATTTAAATATTAATATTTATTTATAATTTAGTCATTAAAATATTAAAATATTAATATTTAATTTAATTTAAATATTATTATGATAAATTATTTTATATTTATTTTTAAATATTAATAATTGATTATTTATTTAAAATATTAATAATTTAATAATTAATATTTTAAATTATTAATATTTTATTTAATTTAAGTATTATTATGATTAATTTTTTATTTTATTTCTTTTTATTTTATTTTTAAATATTAATAATTGGTAATTTATTTAAAATATAAATAATTGATCATTTAACTATTAATATTTTATATATAATTTAAATGATATTATGCTTATTTATTTTTAATTTATTTTTTAAATAGGAATAATTTATAAGTTATTTTATTAATAATTTATATTTTAAATATTAATATTTTATTTATAATTTAATATTTATTATTTTAAACTATTAATATTTTATTAAAAATTGGAATCAAGGTAGAGGAAGAGGAGAGAGAAAAAATAATATTT
>NW_018397266.1:6430328-6508617 GCF_002168275.2 Theobroma umbraticum
GAGTTGTAATTTTTTAAACTTGTAAAAGGTATTTTGGTCTTTATGATTTTTTGAGTTTATTCCTCAAATTATGGAATAGCTAATACCATAGGGGAGGATGGTATTAACTATTCCTTAGTTTTGGAGGATTTTGAAGAATAGCCATTTCTATGGAAGGGCTATTCTTTGGATTATATCTCAATCAAATAAAGGAATCAAAATTCCTTGAGAATTAAGCCATTCTCCCAACCAAACATGCTAAGTGCTTGACAAATACCGCCAAAGACTAATGCTGCAATTTCTTTTTTTTTTTCTTTAAAAAGGACAATTCAATTTTAGACGACGTTCTCTCCACTTCATTGGAGGAATGCCACGTCACCTTTTCACAAGACTATAGGTTGAAATTCAATCTGAAATCACTAGCATATCTCTACCACCAGATGGGGTTAAAGGAATAAGCGGTCCACATAAATTAATAGAGAGTTGCTCTAATAATTAAAAATCAATTACATTAATGTGACGTCAATACTCAAGTTCAGGTGTGGTGTGCATGATACCGTAACCATCCAAAGTAACCGACGAGCTCAGCCTTTAAAAACCAAGGCTCAAATTTTGCTCTTCATTCATACCGAAGGAAAAGAGAATTTTGAGTTCTTGCAAAAAGGGGAAAACACTAGATTAATACGGCGAAGAAGATGGACGCCAGTTTGGAAGCAACTTCTTTTGGTATTCCAGAGTACATTTTGAGCTCAAGTGGGCAGAGAATGCCGCTTTTGGGCTTTGGCACCGCAGCCTACCCACCTGTAGCCCCAGAAGTTACAAAGCGGGCAATTCTCCAAGCAATTGAGCTTGGTTATAGGCACTTTGATACGGCTTCTTTATACGGAACAGAGCAACCCCTTGGAGAAGCAATCATCGAAGCAATTTCGCTTGGCTTGATTAAATCTCGAGACGAACTCTTCATCGCTTCCAAGCTGTGGTGCAGCGATGCTCATGGAGAACTTGTTCTACCTGCCCTTCGGAGGAGCTTGCAGTAAGATACTTTCCTCTCGTATTTCCTCCATCTCGATATATTGTCCACTGACATGGTAAATTCTTTAGTCTAAACTCTACATTCTAAACTGTTTGTCCTGTAGAAATCTCAAGTTAGAGTACCTCGATCTCTATATTATTCACTGGCCTTTGAGCTTAAAACCAGGAATTTACGAATTCTCAATAAAGAAGGAAGACCTCCTCCCCATGGATTTTGGTTCCGTATGGGCAGCCTTGGAAGAGTGCCAGAGGCTCGGCCTTACAAAGTCTATTGGTGTCAGCAATTTTTCCAGCAAAAAGTTAGCAGACATCCTTGCCTTTGCGAAGATCCCCCCAGCAGTTAACCAGGTACAACTCTCCCTTTTCTGTCTGGCATACACCACCTGGCCTTCAATTTGGTCTGAACTTGGGGGTAGGGATAGTGAAGTTGTTACAATTTTTGCAAGGTGGAACTGAACCCACTGTGGAATCAGAAGAAGCTTAGAGAGTTTTCCAATGCAAATGGAATCCTGTTGACAGCTTACTCTCCGCTGGGAGCCACAGGGACCGTTTGGGGAAGCAGCAGAGTTCTGGAGAATCAGGTGCTGAAGGAAATTGCCACGGTAAAAGGGAAGACCATTGCTCAGGTGCTTTTATCCTTAAAATGAAAATTTTAGTACTGCTTTGTTTTTTTATATTTTTCCCTTTCATGTTTCGAGATTTTAGACCAATGAAAGACAAATTAAAGGCTGGTTACTAATCCAAAAACAGATATGTCTGAGATGGGCATATGAACAAGGTGTGAGTATGATAGTGAAGAGCTTCAACGGTGAGAGGATGAAGCAAAACCTCGATATATTCAGTTGGTCATTGAGCGAGGACGAGCTGCAGAGGATCAATGACATCCCACAAAGCAGGGCCAGCAATGGTGAAATTTTTACCTCCGAATATGGACCTTTCAAGACAATTGAGGAGCTTTGGGATGGAGAAATTTGATTTGTAATATTATTTCGGCTGCTACGAAATTTGTTTCTCCAAATATTTCCTTTGCTCTTTGCTGCCAGTATGATGAACACTTATTTCTAGTGCTTCACGGTTCTCTAGCAGAATCAGATAGTAGAAAACATTTAAAATTGTTCAGGGTTTAGAAAGATGAAAAAGCAGGCCTACATATAAAATATGGCTGGCATCTTACTGCTGTATAATAGAATAAGGATTTGATACTTATCATATTTGCCAAAATATTTTTTTACAATAATTATTTAGATTCAAACTCAAAATTAACGCTTATCCTAGAAAAGATTAAAAAAAAAAGGGATTTGATACTTATCATAAAATACATTTTGCTATTCTATTGCTACGCCTTCTGTTTTTTTTTAATAGTATTTGTCAAGAGAGATAATAGAGAGAGAGATCGCAATTTTGCATTGGATAAGGGTGATTTGCAAAAAAGGGAAAAAGATAGGCATATTTCTTAAAAAGATGATGTATTTTTAGAAAAAGAAAGGAGAAAGCTCTTCTCTAGAACTTTTCTTAAGCTCTTTTTTTAAAAAAAATTTAGTTCTTTAAAAAAATTTACTTTTTTAAAGAGCTTTTTAAAAATTCTGTTTGGTCTGACTTTTATTGTTAAAAGATAGATAAGCTAAAAGAAAAAAAGTTAAGCCAAATAGGCACTTACTTATACTTTAATCAAATTTAAAAAAAAATTAATGCTGTCAACATCCAATATTCTTATTTTAGTTCATATTTAAACTTAAAATACTAAACATAAAACTATAATACATAAAATATAAATAGTTAAATAAGATACATAAGATTTTACACAATGGTTCAACATATAAATAGTTTAATAATATTAACAAAAAGAAGAAGACAAAAGAAAACTTTATCTCCTCTTGATTTCACACAATAGTAATAGGTTGTCCTTGTCCTTCCTTATCCAAGCTCACAAGCTCATAAATTTTCTTTTAAGAATGACGTGTGTTTTATTGTTGATTTCTCACACAAGTGCGCGTGTCATTAACAAGTAATAAGTAGAAAGTAGGATTCATTCCTACAAAGAATTCAATTAATTCCCAATTGCTAACTACTAAAACTATAACACCCTAATCTTATGCAAACAACCTAATTATTAGAAAAAAAAATTAAAACTAATAACTAAAACTAATTTAAAATCTATCAACAAAATTATTTCTTAAATTCGAGTGACTACTGGACCTAAGATTATAATGTCCCTTAATATTTCACTTGATTATTGTCTCTCTCTCTCTCTACTTAGTTTAATGGATTAAATTGTTAACCTAGAGTCCTAATTTATTTACAAGTCTCTATCGAGTTTTTTATAAAAATATCTCTCTCAATTAATTTACTATACGTCTATGCATATTAAATTGAAGAAAATTCATTAAGTTCATGCTCTAATTTTAGCTACATATTGCTTATAGATGTATGTCTACCCTATATGCAGATCAAACCACCCAATCAACTAAGTACATTCAATTATAGGATATTCTATTTAAGGTCTATCTAAATTTCCTTCGTCAATGATTAACTTAGGTTTCCGATTCAATCTAATTGGTGGCCAATCAAATAGAAGCATTAAGAACATAATAGAATAAACAACTTAAATTCATCAAACATAAGAATTCATCAAACATAAGCAAAAGAAAGAAATAAATCAGACTACGTATTGAGTTCAATCATAATCTTAGATAAATAACTTAGTTCCCTTTCAAGTCACACATCATCATCAAATTAAGTTTAAACATTAAAATCAAACTAAGAAAATAAAAGAATAACAAAAAGATAATAAAACCCAAGAACTGTAATCTTGATCTTCCAAATCTTCTTAAGTCCTTCAAATTCTTCTCATCTTCAATGACTTTCTAGCTTGATTCTCAACCCTTAATCTTGTATTTCATTCTTTTCTTTAAAAGTCCTCCAAAAGGTTTTTTTATGGGGCTTTGAAGTCAGGCCAAGTGGAATAAAGAATGAAATCAATTCCGACTAAGATTTCCTCATCAAACTACATGAGCCACAGTTTAGCTCCACGAAAGCTACTGCCTTGACCAATTAATTAGCAGAAATCGTAATTGCTCTAGAACTGCTGCAGTGACAAGATTTTTAACCACCTTTCAAGCCAAACTGGATGAAGTGGTAAACATGAAAGTTGTAGCTTTTTTTTCTTAGCTTTCCAATGGTCCAAGAATCATCTCATTTAGAGTTTTGTAGAGAGAGTTATGGTTGAAATACCGAGACGTGTGAAGTGGAAGTCTGCACCTTCAAATTGCTCTTCTTCTTCCATCAAAATTCTTCCTTCACTAAACACATACAAAAGCACAAATAAATCAAGAACAACCTTTCTTAATCACATTAACACCAAATTAAGCATAAAATTAACTAAGATTATATTGACTCACCTAAATTAATTAACTTAAAATAATTTAAATAAAATCTACTAATTTTTATACATTACTGTAAGACCTAAGCTAAATTACTATTAAAAATAAGCCTAAATAACACCATATCATAGAGTTTTTTTTTTCAACACCATATCATAGAGTTATTATGTTTCAGTGGTAAGTTATAGAGAAGAAAGTGAAGTAAAAAGTATGTTTCTGTGGTAAGTTACAAAAAAAAAGGAGTAAAATAAAAATAAAAAGACAAATGAGATGGGAAAAAGAAAAAGAAAGAAAGAGAAAGAGGTGTGGAGAAACTTAAGAATTAAGGTAAAATTGAGTAAGGCTTGTGGGACCATTTTATTATTTTTTATTTATATTAATTACTAAATAAAAAATCATTTTGAGAGGGCTATTAAAATAATATATAAAAAATAAAAAATTTCAAAAATGTTGGGGAGGCCACAACCTCATAAATATACTACTCTCCGAGGCCATCAAAAAAATATAATAAATAAAAATGTTCAAAATTTTTCCAAAAGTATATGACCCTCCACCACTAATGCCTTTCACTTTTAGTTTCAAACTCTTGGTAAAACAAAGTAAGCAAAAGGCCAAAGCACCTTTCTTATATAATCATATATGAAATATCTAAAAATTACAAAGCAGATGAAGGAAAGAGGGTTCTTGACTTGTTTTTTCTTGTATGCTACCAACCACATTTGGGTACTTTGATAAACAAAAAAGCAAAATAACACTAGTATTGGAAGAAACAGTGACAAAGAAAAAAGGAAAAGAAAACATTATATACGAAGGGATTCTTATGATAGAGAGAGGTGTGTTGCAAATAGGTGAAAAAAATGTGTTAAAGATGACTAAGAGGAAGACTAGAGCAATACTTAAAGTATTGAATGTTGTGACAGACGAGAAAGAATAGGTAAGGGACAAAGTAACATAATAAAGTTGAGAATGGGGTAGAGAATGTGCAAAGAATAGGTATGCAAAGAGTGTTAAATAAACGGTAATTTGAAAGATAATATTTAGAGAGTGTGAAGTCAATTTGCCTCAGCCTCAGAAATCTTGTTTTAGTAAAACTTTATATATAAAGCAAGAAGAAACAGCTACTTAAACAAAGACTTTAATGCACAAAATGAGTAATAGTATAAAAAAAACTTTAATATAGGACATAATAGGTAGCAGTTACTGAAAATTGTTTTAATGTAAATAATGGGTAATAGTTATTAGAACCTCGTTTTGTGGCCATTTCAATTTTTCTAACAAATGGCTATTAATAGTGTAATGAGACTTGTTCTTGAGTAAAAAGGAAGAGGTAAAAGATAAAAGGAAAACATTTGTACTTCAAGAAAAGATTAAGAAGAAAACCTCTTAACTATCTTTATATCCGAGCCACCAAATCAAGCTCTCTAAACGTCCCAAAAGTGAAACTAATCCCTGAACCCTGTCACATATTTCGAATCACTTTCACTATTATTCACGTGATATAGTTGTTCTATTTGTTTTGGCTGCTCCCATTGCTCTTTATATAGCATTACTATAAAACAACTCTTAGAGAAATAATAAGTTAATAATCAAAAGCAAGGATCTACATTATACCTCTAACATGAGAATTCTCGGTGAAAGAGGTTCTCACAAATTGCCACTGAGACAAAATAAAAAGATAATTTAGAATATAAAAATAAAGTAATTTCATTTCATTTCTATGAACATGTCTGGGTGAGACTTATTTTGAGAGGCATGTATCGGGCCTTAAGGAGTAGTAATTGCTCTATGCATATTGATTATGCTTGTTTCACCATCACTATTAGAGGAGAAAAATTGTTTCGCTAGCAAAATAATTTTATAATAATTAAAGAAATTAGCTAAAGTTAATGCACTATCTTGTGATTAATGGTATTAAATTCCTACAATAGTTCAAAATATTATTTTAGTTTTTTTTTATTTCTTGATTTTGCCTTCTACATAGAATTCCTTGCAAAAGGGTTTTCATGCATTTATAATAAAGAAAAAATATGCAATACTCATGAAATATATTAAATGATTTCCAATGTTACTCATGGAGTGATTACGTTATGCGGTTTTGTTCCTTACACATGTTGCAAGAATTATTCTGTCTGTGCGCGTAAAGCAATTGCTTGCCCATGGTAAGTGGTACATAGGTTGCTTGCATGAAACAAGCTGGCACTTGACAAACATCAAGCTTGTGCGTGACAAGTGACAAATGGCAAGCATAAATCAAGCTTGTGCATAAAAAGCATCAATCTTGCATGTGGAAAGTCAAAAGCTTGTGTGCGAAAAGTCACGAGCAACAAGCCGTAATGTTGCCTGTGACAAGCTTCAAGTTTGTGCGTCACTGATGACCAACGTAAGCTTGCACACAGCTAACAATTACCTACAAGCTTGCATGTGGCTACTAGCAAGCGACAAGATATTATGTTGTGACAATCATTAGAAAATACTTATAAAAGATGCTTTACATCTCCATAAAAATAAATTTGTTCAAGAAAGACTTGAGAAGATGTTCATCATGAATGTTGTTACCCCCTACGTGGAAAAAAATTTCTTTTATCAAAAGATTTATAAATTTTCTATGCATCAAGGTGGTGTAGTAAAAAAATAGGAAGAAAAAAAGTGAAGAACAATTTTATAGTCCACTTTCATGGTTTTCATTTTTGTGACAACATGTAGACAATTTGGAGTGTATTTGCAAGCACATGCACTTTTCAAAGTGTAGATTTCTTCTCTATTGTGTTGGAAATCTTAAGTAAGGCTTTGGCAATTGTAGATATTTCATGGATAAGTAAGTATTTCTCTAGAAGAATTGAAGCTGATGTCACAGCTCATGGATAGTTTACTAGACCTTTACTTACATTGAAGAAATTGCTAAAGAGTTTGTTTCATTAAAGAATTGTGAAAGGAGTTGCAAGAATAATTGAATGCTTTCTCCAATATCAAAACTATCGGCTTTTCTCCATAGGACTACATAGTAAACTAGACCTTTAGTTACATTGTCGTTGCTTTAATTTACTCCTTTATTAGTTTTGTAGGCTAATCTGAGTAATGCTATTCATATAAATATTACAAATTGCTCGCACTTCACATTACTATATGCGGCCAAAGTAAAACTCTCAACTTTAATTAAGGAGCTTTGCTTTTAACCTGATGTAAAGAAAATTATTTAAACAAGTTTAAAACTTGTTGGGGAAAAGGCATGCAATCAAATTAAAACACGCAATGAAACTTGAGTGATATACTAAAAGGAATTTTTCCATAGAAACACTAGGTGTGCGGATGGAAGCTAAAACTCAAGTTGATGCTATCTGAGACTTTGTTTTGAGCTACTACATGAACAAGGTGATGGTTACACTATCTGAGATGCTTAATATTTTACAGCAACAGAGGATTTGATAAAGAAAGATAAGCCTGTTATCATATTGACTGAAGAGGCAAATGGCTTTAAGTTCAAGCCCAAGGGCAATAACAAGAAATAGAAGTTTAATGGCTCCAAGTTCTCCGAGCAGAGTAAAGGTGGAAATTTGAAGGTTATTAAGATAAAAAAAGGCAAAATAAATTATTTCCATTTCAGCAAGCTTGGTCATTGGAAGAAGACTTTCCATCAATACTTGTCAACTTTGAGAAAGGAAAAACCTTCATTAAGTATGTTAATTATGCTTATTATATTTAGACTAATTTGAATATTGGTCCTTTTAATGACTAATGTGTAGATTTTGGCATAACTTCAACATTTTCAATATGTTATAGGGATTCAAGGTAATCTGGCAGCTAAATGAAGAAAAGGTGATCATGAAGTTAGGAATGGGTGCAATAGTTGTAATAATTTCCATAAGAACCTTGTCATACTAGAAAGATAGTTCAACCTCCAACTATATACTTCATTAAATGAGATTTATCAAATAGAATTGGGTGAACAAATGATGGTCTTTTACACATAAAAAAACTATGAAAGAAAAAGATGTTGCTCAGTGGTGAAAGGTCATCAAATTAGAGATAGACTCAATGTATTCAAATAGGGTATAAACCCTAATGGATACACTGAAAGGTGTAATGTTAATCAATTGTAATAGATATTTAAAAGAAAATTATGACCTAGTTGAAAAGGTAAGGCCCTATAAAGCATGGCTAATGGAAAAAGTTTATTCTTAATAAGTTGAAAGTGATTATGAGGAAACTTTTTCACCTATAGCCAAGCTAAAGTCCACAAGGATTATGTTGCCAGTTGCAGTACACTATGATCATCAAGTTTAGTAAATAGATATGAAAATCATTTTCATGAGTGGATATCTTCAAGAAGAAATTTACTTGGATCTATCTAAAGGCTTTGTATTCAAAGGTTAATGATAACTCTATTTTATAGAGCTACTTGGTCATAATTTTCAATATATTTTGTTTAAGTTCTTAAGATTTAATTTAAACATTATGAGTTTATAGCTATTTATTTTATTTAATTTAAATTGGGTTCAACTGTGTTAAGTTATTTTATGTTAATTTTAGTTATTATTTAAGTTAAGTTTTATGTTTTTGAAGATGTGCTTTAAAAATAAGGCCTATTTAGTGAAAAAGATGCATTTTGTATAACACCCCTAATTTTTTTATGTAAATTAAGTAAACTAAAGATGATTTATGAATATGTGAAGTCTTGAGGACATTCATGATATGTTATGTATGCCAAGTGTTTGAGGCTGAATATATGACACTTAGGTAAAATTTTGAGGAAATATGCGATAAATCTCATAGTTTGAGGTTTTGATCTAAGTTTGATGTTATGTTGTGAAATTATGTCTATGGGATTAAGTTAATCAATAATTTGAGGTGTGATATTAAAAGGATGATCTTAGAGTATTAAACTTGGATTTTTGAAAAGTTTTGGAAGCGTAAAACTACCTATGGGGGAAAATGAATCAATACATCCCCCTTTATATCAATACATTCTTGGTAAGAACAACAATATGAGGTGTTCCAAAGGAATTCTATCGATATATTTTAGGATGTACCATTAGATTTGGCAAAGGATGAACATGTATCAATACATTGCCTTAATGTATTGATACAATAAAAGTAGAGAACACCCAAGACCATTCTACCCAAAATGTATTGATACATTTCCTCAATGTATCAATACATTCACTCAAAATTAGGGCAAATGTTGTTAGTATAAGCCTTACAAGGCAATCTATGGTTGTATGGGAATTGTACTTTTGAGATGTTCATGTATGACATTTTGTTATTCATAATAACATTGAGGTAGTTCTTTATCCATAAGTTTGTGATTTAATTACTTTTTGTCCTTATGTAGATAAAGTCCATGGAACTATATATGCATTGCAAAGGAATTGTATTGGGATACAATTATGAGATCCTTATGCATTAAAGTATTGTTCTTAAAAGTTTTTGATCATTGTATTATTGAGACAAGGCATCAATAATGCTCAAAGACTGGCATATGTTATGTTCCTTACTTATGAAGTAAGCAATCGCTTTCATAGGTTGAAGTATAGAGATATTTGGAGCTAGCATGTGGGTGCTTGCCATGGGAGAGCGAGTTCACTAAACATGACCAGCCATGAGAAGTGCATTTGATACCTCACTCAAGTGCCTATGCAATAGTTTTCATATGTCAGTTGTGTAACTACTCTCTAGACTTAAGACACCAGGTTATTTTGTATGTGGAATACTATATTTTGATTTCATCCTTATGGGTGCCTAATCAAAGATGCCAAAACAGGATGTTTTTTAGTACAATATAAAGCATATAAAGACAAATGAGTGGTCAAAATAAAAATCATCACCCCAAGTGATCCAAGGATCATATCCCATTAGTTTTTGGTTGACATTAGCTTAATCAAATCCTTGACCAAGGTGATTAGGAGATTATAAAATGAGTTTCAGAAGTCTCTATAAAGCTAATGATCTAACTACAAGAACAAATATGGAGATCAATAAAGTAGGCACTGCACTGAGCTCTTATCATCTTTGAGATATATGATGAGGGAATGAATTACATTGAAAAACTATTCACTGAAAGGTTGTTAAAGAACCCTTTGACTCTCCTAACAATTGGGTGGCCATGATACATTGTTAGATGCCAATCAGTCTACGGAATTGAAATAATTAATTTAAAATTGAATATGATTCATTTGAATTAATAAATAATATTATAATTCAATTCCATTACCAACATGTTACGAATCTAATGGGTCGCACACAAAGGTTGCAATTTGGATTAAATTGAGAGTGTGATGATTTAAATTAAACTTAAATCAAATTCTAGGTTTTAACTACTAATGACCTAATTAAAAGAGTTCAATTTTATTGGTTAAATATTATAATTGTTATAACATTAAGGACTTATTTTGTAAATTTTAATAAGTTAAGTGTACATATAAATATCACATTATAGCCACTCTTTTTTTTTCGAAAGGAAGGAAACAAGAAAAGAAAAATGGTTTTTCTCTTGAGTGCTACCACTCTTGAAAAGTTTTTTTTTTTTTTTGAAAACTTCTCCTTTGATTCTTTGCTAGAAATCAAAGAAGAAAAGAGGACAAATTGTTGTCCACTTGCTAGCACAAGTCCGTGGCATAAAGCTTTTTTCTTGAGAAGGATCTTTTGCAATCGTGTGTGCATCATTGGAGGCCAAGCAATTGAGTAGCAAGGATTCTTTCACACAAAAGGTGTTCATGTTTTGTCACCAAAAGGAATCCATTTGATTATGATATCACTTGGAAAGGTATTTTTTTTTTTATTTGATGTGGTGCTTAACTTTGCATTAAACAACCAAAGTGATCCAAAGGTAGGAGGCATGGTTTTTATTTTATTTCAATTTTTGTTATTTCGCTAAGTTATTGCTTTAATCATGTTGTTCCTAGCAGTGGTATCAAAGCCTCCCTTAGCTCATTTTAATGCAAACGTATGTCTTATTATTGTTTAATTTCAATTCTGATTGAATATGGGGTATTTGGAAGAGAGCAAGTAAGTGTTAAATTTCGATTATGTTTTAAAGTAGTTTATCACTTATTCGAGTTTTGATTTTTAATACTTATTTGTTTCAGCAACTAATCTTGTTTAAGTGTTTCAATTTTGCAGAAAAATATGTGCATGAGATGCACAAAAGAGTTTGGCAGGAAAAGGATTAGAATTTATGGGAAATAAGATACGGTTTAGTGATAGAATTCAATTTTGTCTAGATTTGCATATGGTTCAATTTTTAGTTTTTAATGGGGGCCTAAAACCTCTAAAAATTCTAAAAAAAATTGAAAGTAATCTACATTGAAATTTTTTCAATATGATTAATTACCAGCTAAAAACGGTGAAGGAAAGGTCATGAAATCATGGTTGAAACCATTGTTGCCAGTGGTAGTTTCAGGTCATGATTCTGCTGAAAAAATCATCTTCAAAGAGTCCTAAAATTGTGCAATTGTTGTACCTTTTTGGATAAATTATGAAGTTTGAATATGTTCAAAAGATTCCTGGAAAAATTACTAAAATTAAGGGATTTAATCCCTTGATTTATGCCATCATAATGCCACATATGCAACTCAAAAACTACAACTATGTACAAGATATATAAGCTATGCTTTTTTGGGGTTTTGATAAGCTAAATCAAGTCAAAAATAAGAAAATCCCTCAAAAAATATTGAGTCACATGCCATGCATGATTAAGTTACCTCCTACCATATAGCAAGATAACTTGGCCACTCTTTTAATTAGAGACTTGTTGAGCACACTTAAGGTCACACTTTTATACGAGTATATTTGAGCTATTGGTGGGTCTTAGTCAACTAGTTTTATAAAATTCAGATACTTGGAAACTTGATTATTATGGAAACTAGAGGCAATGGCTAGGCAAAACATATATGATATGTTTAGGCAATGTGTTGTCACCTAGCTGATCTACAAGCTGTATAAAGATATAATTGGTAAAATTGGTTACCTACCTAATCCACCTATCATGGTTTGTTGAGCACACTCAAGGTCATGATTAGAATGGACAAGGATCCTAACCCACTAAGAAAATCCTTGTAGAGATCTCTGGAGGTGATATGGAGGGTTGTTATCTTGAAGAAAATAGTGGAAGCAATCAATTTAAGATTTACTATGTTATCTTAATTGATTATAATACACAATTACTCATAAATGTTCTTTAAATGTCTAGGTTGTTAGAATACGAATACACATTACTTTGCATACTTGATGTCATCATGAAATTTGGGCCAAAATGTTTAGACTGGTATCTCAAGTTGAGAAACGTTCTCAAATATATATTAAGAATAGATGTCATTAAGGAAGACATCCTAGCCTTCTTGACAAGGTCAAAGAATGGGAACCTTGTAGAAGTTTCACCTTTGACCATGTATATGATTGAAGTAAATCTGTCCACTATTGATCCGTCATCATGGGTATTAGATACTAGATATGGGTCACACTTATGTAATGACATAAAAGTGTTGTAAACGAGTAGAAGATTAACGAAGGGAGAGGTGGTCCTAAGAGTAGGAAATGGAGCAAATGTTACTACATCGGTTGTGGGGACAGTTACCATATCTTTACCTTCTGGGTTGATCTTGGAATTAAGAGACTGCTACTATGTTCCTTTCATATCTCAAAATATAATATATGTTGCATACTTTGCATTATATGATGATATTGAATTTTGCATTAAAGGCAATTGTTGATTTTTCTCAAAAAGAGAGATGCATTATGGTGCAGGGACACATTTGAACAGTGTCTATATTCTTGATCCTAAAAGCCCTATACTTAATATAGAGGTTAAGAAAGTAAAGAAAGAAGATCCAAAACTATCCTACATCTGGCATTATAGGCGTGGACACATCAAAGAGACTCGCTTAACCAAGTTACATAAATAAGGTTATATCGATCCATATAATTATGATCTTATGGAACAAGTTAGTGTTGTCTCCTTGGTAAGATGATCAAGCGGTCTTTCACCAAGAAGGGTGAACAAGCTAAGGTGTTACTAGGACTTGTACATTCGGATGTAGGTGGTCCTATGAATATTAGTGCTAGAGGAGGATACTCTTACTTCATCACCTTCATAAATGACCATTCTCATTATGGTTATGTATATTTGATGAAATATAAATCTGAATCCTTTAACAAGTTCAAAGAATACAGAGCAGAGGTTGAGAAACAAACTGGGAAAAGTATTTTCACTCTTAAATCTAACCAATGAGGAAAATATCTTATCCAAGAGTTTCAAGATTATTTGAAAGAGAATGGGATTCTCGCCCAATTGACTCCTTCAGGGACTCCACAGCACAATGGGGGTGTCTGAGAGAAAGAATCGAACATTATTGGACATGATTCGATCCTTGATGAGTCATGTAGATCTTCCTATATCTTTCTGGGGATATGCCGTAGAAACTACTACTCACATATTGAACCAAGTTTTTACCAAATCAGTTGATAAGACACCATATGAGATATGATGTAGGAAAAGAACCAACTTGTCTTATGCTAGGATTTGGGGACGTACTACTTATGTGAAATGTACAATGTTTGAAAAGCTAAAAGCGAGATTAGACAAATGTAAATTTGTGGGATATCCTAAAGAAACACGGGGATATTATTTCTATAATCCCATTGTGCAAAAGTATTTGTCTCAAGGCATACCACTTTTCTTGAGAAAAAGTTCTTAAATGAAAGGGCTAATAGGAGTAAAGTTGTACTCAAAGAAGTTTGAGACCTACAAATTGACATTCCATTGGAACTTAAGCCTGAGATTGTGACATCTGATGAACAACCACAATCTCAAAAGGCACAACCACTCAAAAGGTCTAGTAGAATACGTCAAGCTTCAAAGAGATATGGATTTCTCTTGAAAAAGGATGCATTGCCCATAAATGATGAGCCTACAACCTATGAGGTGGCGATGTTGGACATCGATTCTGAGAAAAGGCTAGAAGCCATGAAATCTAAAATAGATGCCATGGATACTAACCAAGTATGGACTTTGGTGAATCCACATGAAAGGATAAAACCCATTAGGTGTAAGTGGGTCTTTAAAAGAAAGATCGATGTAGATGCCAAGGTCCAAACCTTTAAAGCTAGACTGGTAGCAAAAGGTTACAAACAAAGAAAAGGTATTGACTTTGAAGAAATCTTTTCCCCAATTGTTGTTCTTAAATTCATTAGGATTTTGCTTGCAATTGCTGTATACCATGATTATGAAATATGACCAATGGATGTAAAAATTGCATTCCTTAATGTAAACCTGCGAGAGGAAGTGTACATGACACATCCTGAACGTTTTATATCCAATGCTAATGCTAATAAGGTGTGCAAGCTTCAAAAGTCCATTTATGGACTTAAGTAGGCTTCTCGGAGTTGGAACATCCATTTTGATGAAGTTGTAAAAAGGTTTGACTTCATCAAAAATGAAGATGAACCATGTGTCTATAAAAAGGTTAGTGGGAGTGCCATAATTTTCCTAATACTATATGTTGATGACATATTGCTCATAGGAAACGATATACCATTGCTGTAATCTACGAAGATTTGGCTATCCAAACAATTCTTCATAAAGGATTTGGGAGAAGCAACTTATATTCTACGAATAAAGATCTATAAAGATAGATCTAAAAGGTTGCTAGGTCTTTCTCAATCCACATACATAGACAAAGTGCTAAAGAGGTTTAGGATAATGGAGTCCAAGAAAGGACACTTGCCTATGTTGCAAAGCATCTATCTCTCCATGGACATGTGTCCAAAGAATCAAGAAGAGAAAGATCACATAGATAAGATCCCATATGCAATGCTTTGCAATAGACCAAATGTATCTTATACTCCAAGTCTCACTAGTAGATACCAAGCTAATATTGGTGAAAGTCATTGGATAGCTATGAAAAACATCCTGAAGTACTTACGAAGAACTAAGGATGTATTTTTGGTTTATGGAAGAGGTGAACTCTAAGTTAGGGGTTATACGGATGCAAGCTTTCAAATTAACAAAAATGATAGCAAGTCGCAAAGTGGATATGTGTCACACTTAATGGAGGTGCAGTGAGTTAGAAGAGTTCTAAACAAGAAACGAATGTGAATTATACAATCGAGGCTGAATACATCTCTGTGTTTGAGGCAGCGAAAGAGGTAGTTGGGATTAAGAAGTTCATTACTGAACTAGAGTGGTTCCTAGCATTGTTGATCTAATACCTTTGTATTGTGATAACAATGAAGCCATTGCACAAGCAAAGGAACCAAGGTCTCATAAAAAATACAAACATGTATTGCGGCGTTACCATGTGATCAGGGAGATTATTGAAAAAAGAGACATTTGCATAAAGTGTATACCCATTGAGGATAATATTGTTGATCTTCTCACTAAAGCATTGTCCCAACAGAAGCATAATCTTCATGTTGAGAACATTGGTATTAGATACATAGGCAATTGGCTTTAGTGCTAATAGAAGATTGTCAATATAAACCCTACAAGCTAATATGTGGTTGTATAGGAATTGCAATTTTGAGATATTCATGTACGACATTTTGTTGTTCCTAATAACATTAAGGTAGTTATTTATCCATAAGTTTGTGATTTAATTACTTTTTGTACTTATGTAGATAAAGCTCATGTAACTATATATGCCTTGCAAAGGAATTGTATTGAGATATAATTATGAGATCCTTATACATTAAAGCATTATTCCTAAAAGTTCCTGATTATCGCATTATTGAAACAAGGCATCAATAATGCTCAAAGATTGGCACATGTTATGTTCCTTACTTGTGAAGTAAGCAATCGCTTTCATAGGTTAAAGTATAGAAATACTCTGAACTAGCATGTGGGTGCTTGCGATGGCAGAGCAAGTTCATTAAATATGACATGCTAGGAGAAGTGCATTTGGTACCTCACTCAAGTGTCTATGCAATACTTATCATGTGTCAGTTGTATTACTATTTCCCTTGACTTGAGACATCAGGTTATTTTGCATATAGAGTACTATACTTTGATTTCATCTTTATGGGTGCCTAATCAAGAATGCCAAAATAAGATGTTTTTTAGTATAGTATGAAGCATATGAAAGCAAATAAGTGGTCAAGATAAGAATCATCACCCCAAGTGATTCAAGAGAAAATATCTCATTAGTCCTTGATTGACATTAGCTTAATCAAATCTTTGGCCAAGGTGATTAGGAGATTATAAAATGAGTTTCATAAATCTCCACAAAGCTAATGATCTAACTACAAGAACAAATGTAGAGATCAATAAGAGTAGGCACTGCACCAAGCTCTTATCATCTTCGAGATATATGATGAGGGAATGAATTACATTGAAAAACTGTATACTAAAAGGTTATTAAAGAATCCGTTGACTCTCTAAGCAATTTGGTGGTCATGATGCATTGCTAGACGCCAATCATGATCAATGGAATTAAAATAGTTAATTTAAAATTGAATATGATTGATTTAAATTAATTAATTAATAATATGATAATTTAATTCTATTACCAACATGTTAGGAACCTAATAGGTGAAACACAAAGGTTGCAATTTGGATTAAATTAAGAGTGTGATGATTTAAGTTAGATTAAAATTAAATTCTAATTTTTAACTACTAAGGACGTAATTAAAAGAGTTTAATTAGGTATTGGTTAAATATTATAATTAGTATAATATTAAGGACTTATTTTGTAAATTTTAATAAGTTAAACCTAGATATAAATATCACATTATAGCCACTTTTTTTTTGAAAGGAAGGAAACAAAAAAAGAAAAAGGGGTTTTCTCTTAAGTGCTACCACTCTTGAGAAGTTTATTTTTTTATTGTTTCGAAAACTTCTCCTTTGATTCTTTGCTGGAAATCAAAGGAGAAAAGTGGACAAATCGTTGTCCACTTGCTAGCACAAGCTTGTGGCATAAAGCTCTTTCCTTGAAAAGGATCCATTACAATCATGTGTGCATCATTAAAGGCTAAGTGATTGAGTGGCTGGGATTCTTTCACACAAAAGGTGTTCACGTTTTATCACTAAAAGGAATCCATTTGATTACGATATCACTTGAAAAGGGAAAATTTTTTTTCTGATTTTATGTGGTGCTTAACTTTGCATTAAACAACCAAGGTGATCTAAAGGAGGCAAGGTTCTTATTTTATTTCAATTTTTGTTATTCCACTGTGTTGATGCTCTAATCATGCCATTCCTAGCAAATTTATCGATGAATTGCTAAATGTATTGATACATCACAAAGAAAAGGCATAAATAGAAAGGGGTTCAAGCCATTTTGCCCCATCTCCTTCTCTCAACTCTTTCTTTCCCTTTCTCTTTATAAACCCAAAACCTTAACCCCTCAAGTTGAATTTTAGAGCCATTTGAGGCCATTTGGAGCTTGGAAAACTATCTTAAAGGTAATATTTAATGATTTTACTAATTATTTTTTATTTAATCGATTAATAACTTTAAAATCTGATTTTCTCCAAATTGGGTGTTTTTTCTTTTTTGGTTTGGATTAGGGAATTTGGAGCTAGGACTTGTGCAATCCAACTTTAAAAGTATGAGTTTAGCTCATTAATGAAAGATTTGAACTTAACTAGTTAGATTACTAAGATTTGGTTAATTATGTAAAAGCTGGTATTTTCAAAAGCTAAGAATAATTCACATTTCTATGTTCTGATGTGTTGGAAGGGGAAACAAAGTTAAGTCAACTCATTAGCAAGCTGGACGACAATTGAAGGTGAAGGATCGAAGCTTGGCAATGAGTACTTCTAATTTGTCACTGTGAGTGGGTTTAAATAAAATGCATGACGCATGATAAATGCACTACCATGGTATTAGGATGAAATATGTATGCCTAGACAAATGAACCTAGGCTAAAGAATAATATATGCGTATATGTATATAAGTGAATTGTCTATGATTATATGCTGTGATGTGAGCCATAGAGATGGCCTATGTTGTGTATGTCTAGAGGCTATAATCAACCCCTAGAAGTAGATTACCCTAGCTGAATAATATGTTGAGATGATTTGATTAAATGATGCCTTGGTGATTTAAAGACACTTAAAACCTAATCGAGCTTAAGACAATTGAAGCTCGATAAATGTTAATTGAGTTTTAATGAGGAAATTGTGAATGAAAAAGGCATGATGGCTTTATTTGTGGATTCGTGTTTTCGTCCGAAGGATGAATACCAGATGTTGAATTGATTTGTGGTTGAGTGGATTTCTATCCCCCTATGATTATATATGTGCTTGCAATAATGGTGGTAAATAGGGATGGTGGCACTAATCCCCTTTTTGATTCCCACCTACAATGTTTTGATGCCATCCGTTTCAAAGTACTTTGGGGGATGCCGACGTCGAGAGTTTACTCCAATTGATGATCTGATTCTCCACTAGTTGCTTCAATGCTATGCGTGATCTTTCTCTGCCCGTTGCTTAGACACACTAGTGATTATTTTCTCCACCAACGACTTTGCCTTAAGTGTGATCTAATTCTCTGTCGGTTGGCCACCGTGCATGATTTGACTATGTTCAGGGGAGGACCACTCATTAATTTGATTTGCATATGAGGTGAGATAGCCACAAAAAGGCTTAGATAAATATGATGTGATACTTCGACCATTAGAGTGTGCCATGAAAGATGAGTCAATTAACTTTGATTACCTTTGAGGGTAAGCTGTTGATATGTGGAATGATCTTTGGAGACATTGAGGATGATGATATGCCCTCACATTCGAGATTTTTGGGATAATAATATACCATATATTCAGATATGTCTACTAGAACATCTAGATGCACGGATGGCGCATATATTTTATACGTGTTTAACATATATATAAATATATATATGATTTTGTTTATCTGCACCACTTACTAAATATTATAGTACTCACCCATTTGTATACCATATGTAGATAAATAAGCTACAGAGTTTGTGGTAAAGGTCATCCCATGATAGAGAGGTTTTGGCAGCTTTTAAGCCATTGTTTTGATATTTTCACTCCACTGAGTCTGTCACAAGCTTCCACTTATGGTTGGCTTTGATGTATGTAGGCACGATGTGGAACTTGTGTAAACATTGGTATGAACTCGATTTGACTAGCCAATGCATTGCCTTATGTACATTTGAATGAATTATGTGCCAAGGATAATGTAGAACAATTGTTTTTATTATAAATATATGTTTTATGAAATCCCTTAGCTATGTGTTATATGATTTTGGACTTTCAGGCTTGCTTGCTGGGCTCGTGCGTTAATCATAGTCCTGAGTTTGGGTTGTGATAAAATTAGTATCTATGCGTCTAGCTTTTATAGTGTTTTAGGTCATTCTATGTGTATTAGCAAAGTGTTAGGAATTAGTGCAGAGTCTTGTTCATGGTTGGTGACTGCAACACTAATCATGAATAGGAAGCTGCATGAACTCTCAAAGTGTTAATAAGCCTACCCTTTAGATTTATGATCATGAACATGGTTTTGCTTAATCTTAGTACAGGATGTCGTCTAAGATGAAAGCTGCTTCAAGGGCCACGGGAGAGCAAGATGCCCCAAATAAGCCTATGGAACCACCATAAGTGTCCACTTGAAGGAGTCATGGTAAGAGTAGAGCAACAAGATGCACTTAAAATGCAAAACCAAGTTATATGTACACTAGTGATCAAATGTGGGAATAGGGGATGATTACCTTATAGGAAAAGGTGTCCCCCTAAAGGATTTGGCAGCAGGGCTGTAAAGTTTGGCTCACAAATTTGTTAAGTTCCTCAATGAAAACAAGGCACCATCTAAGGAATGGGTTGATTCTGGTTCGCAAGATCCGAACTATGTGCCTTAGTGTGAAAACCAAAGAGAGTCTATTAAAGTCTTTTTAGTGAATTTTATGAAATTAAAGCCGCCATCATTTCTTTGTGAGACAACTGGCGACTATCTCACCTAGGATGGCACAAATTAGGAGGAATGCCAAAGGTGACAAAGGTAAAGGTATGGCCTCATCATCTCATGGTAGATCAACATAACCATGAAAATGAAAGTCTAGCACGTGTATTTTCTTTGATACAGCAAGATGCTCAAGCTTCCAATGTAGTGGTCACAGGTACACTTCTTATTTATGGTACCAAAGCACTAATTCTATTTAATCCCGGATCGACACATTTTTTTGTGTCCCAGCACTTTGTGTCGAAATTAGACTAATTTTGTACTAACACAGAGTAACCCTTAATTATGAAAAATCCTTTAGAGGAGATATTTGTGGCAGAGTAAGTGTAAAAATCATGTGTGATCCATATAAGGGATAAGGACACATTAACAAACCTAGTGTTGTTGATAACTTTGGACTTTGATATGATTTGGGCATGGATTGGTTAGTGTCCTATTTTGCCAAGGTAGAATGCTATCATAAATTGGTGAAGTTTAAGCTCCTAAGGGAATCCTCATTTGTGATATACGAGCATGGTAGCCTAGTGTCTGTGAAAGTTGTATCAAATGTAGTCATTGGACTAATGCCAAGGCAAGAAGGCCAAGGGTACTTTGTGATCATAAGAGATGCTTCAATGGAAAAAAGGAGTGTGGATTTTGTACCAATAGTGGGTGAGTATCCGAATGTATTTCTAGATGAATTGCCTGGATTGCCTCTTGAGAGGGAAATTAATACCTCTTTATCGAATGTATCCGAATGTATTTCTATAGATCTAATTTCGGGTACATAGCCAATTTCAATACCTCTTTATCGAATGGCATCAACTGAGTTAAGGGAGCTAAAAGGGCAATTGGAAGACTTATTAAATAAGGGTTTTATTCGTCTCAATGTTTCGCCTTGGGGAGGTCTAATGCTATTCGTGAAAAAGAAGGATGGTAGCCTTTAGTTATGCATTGACTATCGACAATTGAATAAAGTTGCTGTGAAGAATAAATATCCACTCTTGAGGATTGATGATTTGTTTGATTAGTTATAGGATGTCATGTGCTTCTCTAAGATTGACTTATGCTTGAGGTATCACCAATTGAGAATAAGAAAATATGATATACCCAAGATAGTGTTCCACACACGTTATGGACATTATGAATTTTTAGTAATGTTGTTTAGAATCACTAAAACACCTGCAGCATTTATGGACTTGATGAATAGAGTCTTTCAAACATATTTGGATAAATTTGTGGTTGTACTCATAGACAACATATTGGTGTATTCTAAGAGCCTAAAGGAACATGCACAACATTTCAGGATTATACTTCAGACTTGAGAGAGTGTAGGTTATATGCTAAGTTTTCAAAATGTCACTTTGGACTAAGTAAAGTCAATTTCTTAGGACATAGTATGTTTGAACAAAGGGGGCATGTGGATCCTAGTAAGGTGGAAGCTATGGAGAATTGGCCAAAGTCAACATCTATAACTAAAGTTAGAAGTTTTTTGGGTTTAGTCGAACATTATAGATGATCTATGCCAGATTGCTCTAAGATCGCATCCTTTTTGACAAGACTAACTCAAAAAGGAGTCAAGTTCGACCAATCTGATGTTTGTGAGGCTAGTTTTCAAAAGCTTAAAGCCTACCTTACTTCTGCACCTGTGTTAAGCCTATCATATGGATCTGGAAGCTACACCGTGTATTGCGATGCATCACAAGTTGGATTAGGTTACGTATTGATGCAACATGGGAAGCTTATAACATACAAATCACAACAATTAAAAAGGCATGAACAGAATTACCCTATGCACGATCCAGATATGGTAGTGATCATATTTGCCTTAAAGATTTAGAGACATTACTTGTGTAGGGAGACCTGTGAAATATATACAAACCACAAGAGCTCGAAAAATATATTTCAATAGAGATATTTGAATCTAAGGCAGCGTACATGGTTAGAGTTATTGAAAGATTATGACTATGCCATACTTTACCATCACAACAAAGCTAATGTTGTAATAGATGCTCTAAGTCAGAAGTCGATGGCAAGTTTGGCACATGTGACTGTGGAAAGACAATCTTTGGTGCAGAGTTTATATTATCTAGGCAATATGGGAATACATTTAGAGATTAATCACATGAATGCCTTGTTGGCGCACTTTAGAATTCAACTAATGATATTAGATCGGATTAAGAATGCCTAAGATCAAGATGAATATTTGGTTAAAATATTTAGAGATATGAGCAACAATAGAACTCGAGACTTTGTGTAAGGCATAGATAATTTGATGAGATATAGATCATGAGTCTATCTGCTAAATATGGACAATTTGAGAAATAAGATTTTGGAAAAGGCGCATGTTACAGCCTATGCAATACACCCTGGAGCCACTAAGATGTATCATGACTTGAAGTCTATGTTTTGGTGGCTAAGATTAAAAAAAGACATGGTTGAGTATGTCTCTAAGTGTTTTACTTGCCAGCAAGTGAAAACTGAGCATTAGAGACAATCAGGACTATTGCAACCGTTATCGATACCCGAATGGAAGTGGGAAAATGTAGCAATGGAATTTGTGATGGGTTTAGCATGAGCTAAAGGTGGCTATAATGCCATTTAGGTGATAATTGATCGGCTAACTAAGTCAGCTCACTTTTTTCTAGTCTAAACTAAGTATTGAGCAGCTCGATATGCCTAAATTTACATTAATGAGATTGTGAAGCTACATGTTGTTCCAGTAACAATAGTGTTTGATAAGGGACCACAGTTTACAAACTGATTTTGGAGGAAATTACAATAGGCCATAGGCACAAGGTTGGATTTTAGTACATCCTTCCATCCACAAATGGCTGGCCAATCTAAGCATACCATTCAGACGCTCAAGGATATGCTAACAACTATTGTGCTTGACTTTTAAGTTTTGTGAAAATAATATTTTCCTTTGGCTAAGTTTGCATATAATAATAGTTATCAAGCCATAATCGTTATGGCTCCTTATGAGGTTTTGCATGTAGATCGACTATTGGTTGGCTTGAAGTTGGGGAATGAAAGCTCTTGGGACCAAAGATGGTTTAAGAAACCAAGCGAGGTGTCCAAGTAATTCGAGAAAGGATGCTCGTAGCGTGAAGTTTTCAGAAATCTTATGTTGATAATAAGCAAAAGCCTTTACAGTTTGAAGTTAGTGACTACATGTTTTCAAAGGTTTTGCCAACTAAAAAGGTTAAGAGATTTGGAAAGAAAAGGAAGTTAAACCCTAAATACATCAAACTTTTTTAGGTACTAAGGCATGTGAGTGCAGTTGCTTATCATTTAGCATTACCGCCCAATTAACCGATGTTTATTTGATTTTTTTATGTGTTCATACTTAGAAAGTATGTCTCAAATCCTTTATATGTGATACAATATGATAAAGTCTAGCTGCAAGATGGACTTAACTATGAGGTGCAGCCCATAGCCATTTTAGATCAACAAGTGAAATGGCTCTGCTCTAAGGACATTGCTATGGTGAAAGTATTGTGGCAAAGCCATTTGGTTGCAAAAGCCACATTGGGTTGAAATATGATAGAATTATCCCCATTTACTTGAGGATTAATAATCGCAACTTGCGAAGTATGGTTTGAAATTCTAAGATGAATTTTCTATAAGGAGGGGAGAATGTAACACCTTCAATTTTTTATGTAAATTAAGTAAACTAAAGATAATTTATGAATATGTGAAGTCTTGAGGACTTTGATGATATTTTTGTTGGCCTCGTTAGAGTGCTAAAGGGAGGTGAATAGCACTAAAAATTTTCTATTCAGCCCTTTAGCGCTTGTAGAGCTCTTAATCAACAAGATGAAGGGAAGGACTAGAACTTGTAAAAATTACAATACACCAAGTAATGAAGGGTAAAGAGAAGTGGACAATGCAAGAGTATTTATAGTGGTTTGATCCCCTTGATCTATATCCAATACCTTGTTCTCCTAATCAAAGATTTTCAACTAACTTCACTATAATAGTGGAATTAACAGCTTCCACCAAGTTTTTATAATGTGAGCTTTTAACCGAAGCTCTAATCCCTTACAACAAGCTTTTGAGTCCTTCCTACATTCTAATTTCTCAAGAAAAAAAAGAAAACGAAGTACAACTAAGTACTTTTACAAGTCTGGATAGGTTACAATCAAGTTTAAACATTTTTTCTAGATTTGGAATGAAAACAAGTATTTTTGGTGAAAAATATTTTGCTTTTTTCTCAAAATGGCTCTTTTTTCTTCGAATCTATCTTTTTTTACCGTTGAAGCTTCCTTTTATACCTGAGGAGTCAAATTTTTTTATTGGAGACAATTTCTAGTTGCTAAAAACAACTCTGATGCGTTTCTAGCTATTATTTTATCCTCTAGTGTTTAAATTCAAAAAAAAAAGACAGACTTTAGGTAACCAATTACAGGTAGCTTTAACTTATTACAACTTCTCTGCCTTGCACTGTCTTGCTACTGTGATCTCTGCTTTAACTAATTACAGGAGGCTCTAATTGATTAAGAGTTCTCTGTCTTCAAGCTTCTCTTTTTCAGCAAACTTCTTCTAACTGGTTATGGCAGGCTTTAACCAATTACAAACTTTCTGTTTTCACTTCTCTATACATTAGTTTTTCTCTAATTGGTTAGCTCTTCCCTTAACTGATTGAAGCTTTACTTCCTTCAATCATAACTGACTAAAATCAACTTTAATCGACTAGAAGATTTTTGAATTTTGAACTTCTTCATTTTGGCTCCCTTCAACAGTCAACTATATTTTCATACTTGTTTTTTATGTTTAAAGATATTAGAGCATTATGCTCTAACTGATTAACTAGACCTTTTAATCGATTAGCATTTTTCTATTTTACTTCAGCTTATCACGTAGCCATTCTTTAACTGATTAAGGTCCCTTGATAATCAATTACTAATGTTCTGTTTTTAATTCATTACTTGCTCTTTCCCTCTTAATTGATTAACTCTTCATTAAACTTAGCAAGCTTCTTAACTTTCCTTTAATTAACCACTTTGTTAGGGATATTAAATTAAATTCTATACACTTAAATAACAAAATTAGACGTTAATGCATAAGAAACACTTTGTTATTATCAAAAACATATGGAGTCAACAATGCTATGTATGCCAAGTGTTTGAAAGTGCATATATTAACACTTAGGTGAAATTTTGAGGCAATATGTGATAAATCTTATAGTTTGAGATTTTGATCTAAGTTTGATGTTATGTTGTGAGATTATGTGTACAGGATTAAGTTAAATCAATTATTTGAGGTGTGATATTAACAAGGAATGATTTTGGGGTGTTAAACTTGGATTTTTAGAAAGTTTCGGAAACTTAAAACTGCGTACAAGGGAAAATCTATCAATACAACCTTTTATGTATCAACGCAATCTTGGTAGGAAGAATGATATGAGGTGTTTTAGAGGAATTCTATATATACATTTTAGAATGTATCAATAGATTTGACAAAGGATGAACATGTATCGATACATTGCCTCAATGCCTGGATACATTTGAAACAGAGAACACCCAAGATCATTCTGCTCGAAATATATCAAAACATTCACTCAAAATTAAGGCAGATGTATCGATGCATTGCTCTATGTATTATACATCACAAAGAAAAGGCAAAAATAAAAAGACGTTTAGGCCATTTTACCTTGTCTCTTTCTCTCAGCTCTTTCTCTCTTTTTCTATCTTTAGAAACCTAAAACCCTAACCCCTAAATTGAATTTCTAAGCTATTTGAATCAATTTAGAGCTTAGGAAATCATCCTGTAGGTAAGATTTAACGTTTTTACCGATTATTTTTTGATTTCATTGGTTAATAACTTTGAAATCTGGTTTTTTCTAAATTTAGTATTTTTCCTTCTTTGGCTTAGATTACGGAATTTGAAGCTAAGACTCATGCAATCCAGCTTCTACGATATAGGTTTAGCTTGTTAATGAAAGATTTGAGCTTAACAAGTTGGATTGCTAAGATTTGGTTAATTGTTCAAAAGTTGGCATTTTTCAAAAGCTAGGAATAATTAACATTTCGATGTTTTGATGTCTTGGAAAGGGAAACAGAGTTAAGCAACTCATTGGCAAGCTAGACGACAATTGGAGGATAAGGATCGAAACTTAACTGGGAATACCTCCAATTTCTCACTGTGAGTGAGTTTAAATAAAATGTGTGTAATGCATGACACATGATAGATGCACTACCATATATTAGAATAAAATATGTATGCCTAGACAAATAAACCTAGGCTAGAGAACAATATATGTGTATATGTATATATATATATATATAAATTGTCTGTGATTGTGTGTTGTGATGTGAGCCACGTGGGTGGCCTATGTTGTACGTGTCTAGACTAGGATGAACCCCTAAGAGTAGATTACCTTATGTGAATGATAGGTTGAGATGATTTGATTAAATGATGCCTTAGAGATTTAAAGACACTTAGAACCTAACCGAGTTTAAGATGAGTGAAGCTTAATAAATGTGAATTGAGGTTTGATGAGGAAAATGTGAAAGAAAAAGGCATGATGGCCTTATTTGTGGATTCGTGTTTTCGTTCGAGGAATGAATATCGAATGTTGGTCTAATTTGTGGTTCAGTGGATTTCTATCCCCCTGTGACTATGTGTGTGCTTGCAGGGATGGTTGTAAGCAAGGACGGTGGCACTGATCTCATTTGTGATTCCCACCTTCAGTGCTTTAATGCCACCCATTTGAAAGTACTATGGGTGATGCCGACGTCAAGAGTTTACGCCAGTCGATGATTTGATTCTCTGTCAGCTGCTTTGACAATGTGCGTGATCTATTCTCCGCCAGTTGCTTCGACACTTGCATGATCTATTTCTCTATCAGCGGCTTTGCCTTTAGCGTGATCTGATTCTCCATCGATTGGCCACTGTGCACCACTCACTGAGTATTATAGTACTCACTCATTTGTATACCATGTGCAGATAAATAGGCCATAAAGCTGTGTGGTAAAGGTCATCAAGCAACAAACCAATTTTGGCATCTAGTAGGTCTCCATTTTGATGTTTTCACTCTATTAAGTCCGTCACGAGCATTTGCATATGATATGTATGTAGGCATGATGTGCCATTTGAACTTATGTAAGGGTTGATATGTATGAACCCTATTTAATTGGCCAATGCATGGCCTTATGTACATTTGTATGAATTATATGCCAAGGATAATGTAGTACATTCGATTTTATTATAAATATATGTTTGTGAAATCCCTTGGCTATGTGTTATATGATTTTTTACTCTGAGGCTTGGTCGAGTCTAGTGGGCTTGCCTACTAGGCTCGTGTGCCAGTCATGGCCCCGGGTTTGGGTCATGAATTTTTAAGTGCTGACTTCAACTACACATGTTAAGATATTTCAAGAATATCTTTTACTACAAAAGTCCAATTGACGTGATTTGTCAACCATTGGAAAGCTAAGAGGTAAAGCTACAAGTTTTTATGTTACTATATTGCCCAATTTAGTCTAAAAGGTGATAAAAATCATATCGAAGTCAAAGTAGCGTCACAAAGTCTGAATGAGTAATACAAAGCTTTAAGCACCGCCAACCATCATGGGACCAAAGCCATGACACCCTGATTAAGAAGTATGCTTGAAAGTGTATATGAGCCTCAACACTACAGCCACCAAGCACCGAGTGTCACAACTCCCAAATGTATACTCCAACAAAAAAATTAAAAGTGCTCAATACCGTAGTGCCTAACCAAGGAAAGCCACAATGCCCAATGAAGAAGAAATAATCTTTAAGCTGCTTGACTTCTATTTGGCCTTGAACTCAAGCTTTATTTATTCCCTTTTGAAAAGCACGAAAAAGCATAATTAAGCTAGAGTTTTCTGAAAAAAAAAAGAAAAGGCATTGAAGTTAGCAAGGAAAGCAATGAAGATTGCATATCAAAAACATGATAAATATTAGAATTCTTTCTTATCTTGTTATCTGTATACTTTCTTGTTTAGTTTTAATGGGTAAATTTCATTTTTGGATGATGTTTACATACATTATTTTGAGCTAAGTTTTTAATCTAGAATCTCAACTAAACTCAATATGTAGTCTGAGTTTTTAATATTCTTTCTTCCTTATAATTGATATGGTTTGAGTTGTTTATTTCAATCTTATTCTTAATGAGTCTGATTGACTAACCATTAATTAAATTGATTTGGAAACCTAAACGAAACTAAGAAAGAGACTTTAGAGTAAGCCATGGATGAAATAGCATATGTTTAATATCAATTTCATGAAATGATTGATTTGATTCGCATGTGGCGTAGACATACAATTTCATGTTATATGTAGCCAAAATCAGAGTATGTTCTTAATGAGTCTTTCTTAATTTCAAGTTGCATAGATATAAAATAAATTGGTTGAGATAGATATTTTTATAAGAAACTTGATGGAGACTTATAAATAAATTAGAACTCTAAGTTAACAACTCAAACTTATTTAGTATGTAAAGAGGGATAGAAGAAATTCAGATAAAACATTGAAGGAATATTGTGGTTCTAAACTTTTGATTAATTGATTCTAGTTAAATTGTTTATTTTGCTTTCAGTTTTAGTTTTTATCTTAGTTTATTTAAGTTTTAGTAGTTTTAAATTCGATTGTTTGGAGAAGATTAAGTTATTATAATTTTAGTAATTAGCAACAATATTTGGTCAATTCTCTGTGGGAACGAACTTTACTTTCTACTATATTACTTGTTTTTGATACGTGCACTTACATTATAAAATCGACAATAGTTAATAAACAAAAGTGTGCAAATTGACAAAATCAATTTATGACTTAGAGCAAGCATCTCAAATTTGAAATATTTGCCTTAATAAGGCAATCAAATCATTTGATTTTTTACAAAATTTGGCTGAATTATGTATACAAAAAAATGGGAGCAACGTTACATTTTTTGTTCTTTATGTTGATGCATTGTCATCAACAAATATTTGGTTATCTAATCACTTCGCTATGAAGGACCTTGGTGAAGCATCCTGTATGTTCTAATCAAATTGTTTAAAGGCCAAAAGTAAAGATTGTTTGGATTGTCTCAAACCAATTAATTGACAAGATATTGATCAAGTTTAGCATGCATAATTTCAAGAAAGAGTTGTTACCCTTTAGATATGGAATTCATCTCTCCAAAAGAATGTTATATAAATCCCAAGAGAAAATAGAGGAGATAAGAAACTATCTTTATGCATTAGTAGGAGGAATCTCATGTATGTCATGCTATGCACTAGATTGGATATTTCTTATGCAATTGTCATTTTGAGTAGATACCAATCTAATCCATACCTTAGATACTAGACAGTAGTAAAACACATATTGAAATATTTGAATTGAACTAAGTACTATTGTTTTATGTTTGGTGAAAAAGAAACAAGCTATTCAAATTTAGATTTTCAATTAGATGTGGATGATTAAAAACTCAACATCTAAGTTTGTTTTCACTTTGGGTAAGGTAGCAATAATGAGAAGTGGCCACCAAAATCCTAGTGCGAATTTCACCACTAAGTTATAGTATATCACTCCAAGTAAAGTTGCAATAAAAGTTATATGGATTTTGAAATTCGTACAGGAGTGTGGAGTTGTTCCCTCTATAAATTCTCCCATTCCTTAATATTAAGTAAAGCAATAGCACATGTAGTGGAGCCAAGAGTTCACCTGAACAAAGCACATTAAGCACAATTTCCACTTAATTCGTGGTGTTATACACAGAGGAGATGTTACAATAGCTAAGGTTGCTTCAGTCGAAAATGTGGCAGATCCATTGACCAAATTTTTGTCACAAAAAGTGTTTGAGAAGCACCTAGAATCAATTAGTATGAAGTATGTGTATGATTGGTTGTTAGCGCCGGTAGGAGATTGTTATACACATACCCCTAAAAACTAATTATTTATTTATTAGATAAATAAATTAGTGTATTAATTATTATTTCATGTATATTATATTTTAATAAATATTTTATTAATTTGTGATATACGATATGTTCATAAATTATTCGACGCCATTGAAGTAAAACTATGTTAATAGTAGTTTTTTTATTAAACTATGTTAATAGTAGTTGATGAACTATTGAGCAAAGAGTTATAATTCTTCAGCTATATGTTTACAAAAATTTTTCTAGGCTATAAATGGAACAAAATGTCCAAAGCCTACATATATTATACCTCTATCAAAAGATTAAAATGTTTTAACTTTGCTATTAGGATAATAACTTTAAAGAAAATGAGTTGGTATAATGTATTAGATACATATATTGATCAGAATCTAATTAAAAAACACTATATAAGCTTATCATTATCAATAATTAAAAAGAAGCTCTATTACAATTTATTAATTTTTCTTATACTTGAGAGTTTGATATATTTTATTCAGTATTTATATGACTTTGATGTTGCCATCAAATGATGTTGAATTTAACTAAAGGCTATACCTTGATACATTGGTTATATACATGCCAAATATATTATATTTGATACTTAATAAAGGATTCAATTAAATTTTTGAATCTTAAAATAGTTATCAAAATCAAGGCACATTAAAAGTTAAATACTAATCCAAAATCAGGTACGTCTAAGATGGGCTAATGAACAAGGGATTATTATAATAGTAAGAGCTTCAACGGTGAGAGAATGAAGCAAAACCTTAAGATATTTAATTGGTTATTGAGCGTAGGAATGTTTGTTCAGTTAAATCTATTAAAAAATTTTCTTAATTAAATTATTTAAATTTGTTGAAAAAATTAATCAAAACCATTGAAATTTTATTTAAACCAAAGCAACCACTTAATCGAATTAATTCAATTAAAATATTTAGAGTTAATGGGCATTAATACATTCGAGCAAAATTTTCAAATCTAATTTTTTTAGTTTCATTATTTGTATGCTAATTACATAGTAAATTAAATTAACTTATGAAATTTTAACAACACCATAAGCTAATAGCATTAAAATGTGTCAAACCTCCAACAAACATGGTTAAACACATTAAAATGTTAGAACAAACATAAATAAAAATAATAATACACTAAATGTTCCAAGAAAAGTGTAATCACAGTGATTGCCATATAATCGTTTTAATTATATATATTAGTTTAATTTCAAAGTTGACTTTTTTTACCTAAAATCACTATGATCAATTAAACTTTTATGTGGAATTTTTATGTTTTTTATTCTAATGTATAAGACAAGAATGCAATTGTATATACCTATTTAAGTGTATTAAGTTATGGTCCTTTGCATCCAAATTAAAGACAAAAACTCTTATATTAAGTTCTTAATTTTTCAAATTATTATAATGCAAGTATGTAATACTACCTTTTTGACCCAATTTTAATTTCCAATATCAAAATAAAATAAAAGGTAAACATTGTTTTAAGTTGTGTGTATTTTTCCCCTTTTATTTCTTTATTATTTTTTCATTCCTCACTTATTAATCTCAAAATTTTAAAAAACAATTTAAGTAGCAGATTATAAAGAGGAGAGTAAGTATCAATCAACTTATTTATCAATAGCAAAAGGAAAAAAAAAAGGAGAAAAGGTCAGAGTGACACAAAAAGAAACTATTTTGGTGATTTAATTTGTTAATAGTTTCTACATAATCTATCCTTCAATGAATATACAAAATATAAATGGTAATAATTGGATTTTGAGAGAACATAATTCTAATTTTCATCAACACTTTAACTACAACATGTCTATTATACAAGTACAAATTATTTAACAAGTTTTTTCCTTTTTCATTATTACCCGTTCTTGTCTAAGATGTTAGTATTTCATTTGATATCAAGCTCATGTGATTTAGTTTTGTATTTAATCTAAGATAAAGTTCCTTCAAAGTTTATATTCCTTCTTTTTTTTTTACTTTTTTTCTTTTTTTTACCTTAAATAACATATTGAATAAAGCTATAGCTCATTATCTCTTTTATATTTTTTTAAGATATTTAAGTAAAAAAAAATTATCAAATATTTCGATTATATGATGAATGTAACAAGTTTACAGTTACATGTAGTTAAGTGCTAATTATAGGAAGATTACCTTAAAATTTTGATCAATTAAATATAATAAAAGTTTATTCCTCAATTGTAAATTTTACTTTGACAATTATTATAAATTATATAGGGTAGCAACTTACAAATAACAAATTTTTTTAACTTAATTAGTAGAGTAGTTGACTTTTAAGTACGAGGTCCTGAGTTTGGTTAATTTGATTAATAGAAAAAGTAAAACCTCCAAAACAGCTGCTTTAACACACTTGAGGAATATGAAGATGAAAAAAGTTGAGTTGGAATATTAATTTATTTATATTTATATTTATACGTTAATGTTATATAAATATAAAATAATAAATTATTAATAATAATGAATAATAAAAATTTATTAGATTTAAAATAAAAATAAAAAATTTAATTAAATATAATGTATAAAAATTTTCAAATATTTTTTAATCTATTACTACTGTCACGCTTCCCAATTATTTGATTGCAACAGTAAACAGACAATAATTTGCATTAAATAAATGGTGGCCAATAATGTGGCAACTAGCACTCATTAATTTTTTATTTTTTTTAGATTAATATCAAAATTTAATGACTTTATAGTATATAAAATTCACTTTTATCCTATTAAATTTGTTTGCCAATATGATTGTGTTAGATGAATTCCATCCAAAGAAGATCTAAAAACATAACCACCGGCTTTGCCAAAGCCTGTGTTTCGAGTTGTTGACGCTAAGAAGATGGACAGCTGTGTGGGGCCAATTGCTTTCACTATTCCCGAACATGCGCTGGCCTGCAGCGGCAAGAGAATGCCGCTTTTGGGCTTGGGAACGGCAGCCTCCCCACCTGTTGGATCAGAAGCTACAAAAACGGCAATTCTCCAAGCAATCAAACTTGGTTGCAGACATTTTGATACAGCTGCTAAGAATGGGTCAGAGGAGCCGCTGGGTGCAGGAATCGCAGAAGCACTTTCCTTAGGATTGATTCAATCTCGAGATGAGCTCTTCATCACTACCAAGCTATGGTGCGGCGATGCTCATGGCGAACTTGTTGTCCCTGCCCTCAAGAGGAGCTTACAGTAAATATTGCTTTCTTTTTATTTTTTCCGTCAGGATATAATTATAATCTTAGTACATGAAATGTTTTCAATTCAGTCCATGGGACCATGATATATATCTCTAAAGTTTATATTCCTGCAGAAATCTCAAGTTAGAGTACCTTGATCTCTTTCTTATTCATTGGCCCGTGAGCGCAAAACCTGGGACATATGAATTTCCAATAAAGCAGGAAAACTTCCTCCCCATGGATTTCAAGTCGGTATGGGCAGCCATGGAAGATTGCCAGAGGCTTGGTCTCACAAAGGCTATTGGCGTCAGCAATTTTTCCTGCAAAAAGCTGAGAGGCATCGTCGCCATTGCAAAGATCCCTCCAGCTGTTAACCAGGTAACAGCTCTCTCGCTCTCTCTCTTTCACCGCAATTTGGTTTGGAGTAATGATAGTGAAGTTGTTACAATGTTTGCAAGGTGGAGATGAACCCACTGTGGCAACAGAAGAAGCTAAGAGAGTTTTGCCAAGCAAATGGGATCTTTTTGACAGCTTACTCTCCGTTGGGAGCCAATGGAACCAGGTGGGGTAGCAATAGAGTACTGGAGTGTGAGGTGCTGAAAGAAATTGCAAAGGCAAAAGGGAAAACTGTTGCTCAGGTGCCTTTTCCCCCATAAAAGTAGTTCTTGTTTTTTCTCATCACGACACATTGAATGTTTGATTACTGACTCCGAGAACAGATATCTCTGAGATGGGCGTATGAACAAGGGGTCGGTGTGATTGTGAAGAGCTTCAATGGGGAGAGAATGAAGCAAAACCTTGAGATATTCGATTGGTCACTGAATGAGGACGAGCTGAAAAAGATCAGTGAGATCCCCCAAAGCAGAGGTGTCCCTGGAGTGGATTACATCTCCAGATATGGACCGTTCAAGACAGTTGAGGAGATCTAGGATGGTGAAATGTAATTCGATCATCAATTCCTTCAATAGTTTAACTTTCAAAAAAACAAAAACCCTCCTTCATAGTTGCCACTTGCCATTAGTTAACGGATTTGCAGACCTAAGTCTAAACCAAATCCAGATTTCTCCTAGCAAGCTCTTCCATCCACTAATAAGTTCACTTTTGGGACACAACGATGCCTGTGTTGGAATGATATATGATTAAATGACAATTCTGCGGATATTTCTTAATGTGCAGCAATTTAACTATGATATTGGTCATTGTGATTTAAAAAAAAAAAGGCCTTGCCCCTACTATGACTTCCACCTCGCTTGAATATAGAACCAGTAGCAGCAATCGTGCATCAGATGTCAGAAATCACGAATGAAAACTTTTATTGAACTAGATTATACTAAAATAGAATACAATATTTACAGACTTGGATTATATCTAGCAGGAATTAGGATATATATATATATATATATATATATATATATATATATATTGTCCTTGTACAGTTGTGTAAATTTTCCATCAAGGCATCTTTGCACATCTTTGCATTTAATAAACGACGGAGCACTAGGCAACAAACAGATAGATATCAAACCTAACATCTCGTGGGCCTATCATAAATTGGAGGTAAGGACGGACAATTCTCATTCATATTGGCATATGGCTCTAAGGTGTTATAATGTGGCAATTCCATCCAATACTCACCAAGAATCTGACAGAATGGAAACCCGCCATCCTTGTGGTTGCACCAACTCGGCAGGCGTGTCTGGTTGTTCTCAAAAATCTTAAGCATGTAGGCATCACGAATCTATAACAAAAACTCATGTCACCACCCATAGGATCAAGTCAAACCAACATTGAAATGGAAAGACGACCAAAGCATTGAAACTTACAGTGAATTCAGTTACTTGAATAGAGTTAGCAATAGGACCAAAGACCCCAGCCTCTTTATACATCTCAAGGATAAAGGCAACGCATGTTGTTGATTTCCCATCACTGTATACCCACTCATCTTGTTCTGGAATGGTGAGTAATTGATCAAAGGCTATGCCACGCCTTTCAATCTCATCTAAAATGCCGTACAAATCCAAATCCTGAATAGGTAGAGTTCAAAGTAATAAATTCATCATATCACAGAAAGTTTCACCTCATCCAAACAAATCCATGACAACAGATTATCTAATTAACCTATATCTTCCAGTGTTCCTGCTCTAGTGAAAGTCCAAAATCATTTATTAGAGTGACAGAGAGAAAGAGGAGGAAGAGGGGGGGTTCACTTCTCATCATAAATTAATAATTATAGAATTATTGAAGAACCAAGAAATAAGCACAATACCTCAGTCCCTAACCGCTTATTTAGCGCTTCATTCCACATATTTGCAGCATATGCTGGCTGCACCCTAGTCCACATAGACATGACAGAAATGACCTGCAATCAAAATCGTCTAGTTAGGACTTGGGAAGCAAGCTTCATTAACGAGCTCAGTTCATCAACGTTTTGCCAGGAAAACCATCTGCTCCATCCAGAACACAACTTCAGCAGCGCATACTCAAGATGCACAGAGTGATCAGAGAATAAGCCTACCAAGTGAGCATCAAGAGGTGGTGGATAGTTGTCAGCTACAGTGTCTATCCAACTAAATATCATGTTGTGATAACCATATGGCTTGCCTGACATGCTCCGAGCATACTCCCATGCTGCAGTGGAGTTGAAATTTTCACGTACATCTGGATGTAAAGGAAGCAAGGCTATCTGCGGATTAGAGCTGTCTTTCAGTGACAGCTCCCACCATTCGTCCCATGGAATAACCACTATAATTTCTTCACCCTGCACAATTCATGCAAGCAAATGGGATATCTTCTCTAGGTAAAAGTGTGAACTTCAAAAGTATTAAAAGTGTATTACGTAAATACCCTATTAATTTACAAATTTATTATATTAAAAGATTATCACTTTTTTATTATCAATTAAATTATTTCAATAGTTTTATTTGTCTTATCCTAAATAATTTAACTTCTATTGAACTTTTTTTCTTTTAGATTCCATCATGAGAATCAAAATTAGTACTAACTAATAATCGCAACACACATGATCGGATAACTCAATCCCATTCAAATTAATTTAAACAATCAATTTAACTCACCTAATTACTTCACTAATTTCACTTAAAATACTTCTTCATCCTTTCGTAATTAACTTCAACTATAGTAATATAAGGTTTATTGGACATTTTGAAGTACAGCAACAATTATTCTTCTTGCACGCAAAATTGATTAGAGGTGACAAAGTTATTTTCCTTAAATTGTTATTTCCCTTTTGTTCTCATATTTATACATAAAGCTCCAAAGATATCCTTTTATTTCTTTTCCAATTTCTTAAATTATAGGTAGGTTTATCACTACCACTTTCATAATAAAGAATATGCTCTTTTATAAAACCAACTTTCATGAACCAAATCATGCACATGAATGCTCATCCGATAATCTTAGCCCACTGCACCCTTAAAAAAGTAAGAAAACTTAAAACTCACTCCACCCCAAATTCTTTGTCCTCATTTGACTTTCACAAGAATTAAGAAAACTTAGACTTTAGTATATTTTTTATTAAATTTTTTAAAAAATTTTACCAAATTTAAGTTTCATGACTTTTAACGCCAAAAGGTACAAAAATCATGAAAATAGTTTAATTTGTAATATAAAAAAAATAAGACTATTAGGTGCTCAAAATAGAAAGAGGATATAATTTTGAGATATTCAAAAAAGGATAGATGGACAAACAAAATGGGACGGAGGAGTAATGCATATAAACAAATTATGTTATAAGTCTCATAAAAGAAAATTTCAATTTGAAGAATATACAATTACATTCAAACAATTAAAGTACCAAATAGATTTCGAAAGAGAGATAGAAAGTAAAGATTGATTGGCTATGTATAGCGTTATCAGAATAAAAATATTAATGACAAATCATCTTGGAATAAAATATTGTAATTTCAAATTTTCAAATTAATATGGTACATTCTTTTCTATAAACGTAACATTGTATAGTCTTAGTTTGATTTCAAGGTTAGATGTAAAGCTCATATTAACCGTCTAAACAAAAGTGCAACACCCATAAAGAATAGTCATAGAAGAAGAAAAAAAAAAGAAGAATTTGATCTTATATTAATAGAGCATGATATACATGCATTCGTTAAATGGGTGGTTTGGGGGTGACATGGGTTAGGTTGATTGTGTTTTAGGTCAATTCTCATGTTCATGGTTTTTTTGATTAAAAGTCTTTTTCAATTCGAGTCATGGTTGTTTCGGGTTAGGCCATCTTCAGTCATGGTAATTTCATATTGGAAATGTCTTGAATCAATTTTGGTTCATTTTGTTTCAAATTTGGTTGTTTTAAGTAAGTCAATTCAAGTTCAAATGAGTTTCGAGTTATTTTAAGTTTACAGTTGTCCTAATTTAGTCTTTTTTTTTTTTTGGATCCAATAGAATGATTTTTTTACCTTAATTACATAATATATTAATTTGAATTATAAGGTTTAAATTTATTTACTTTTTTTTCTTTTTGAAAAGCAAAGCATTAAATTTATATAGTTAATAATGAACAAATACCTACCAATCCATACAAATTTTCCAAGACATCACTCACTCTAATTGAAACACCACCCACTTCCCTCCTACATACCCCTCACCCCAATGAAATGAAGAGGAGGAGAGGAAGAATGATGGAACAGTTAAAGTCAACTTGATAAGGTGTGATCAACATCTGATAATAGTTTAAAGGGAGTTACGTCATACATCAAATAGATAAGGTGTCAAAACTAAAAGTTAGTGAATCCTGGACAGCATTTTAACATCTTTGTGTGCACTTCCTTTTTCCTTTTTTTTTTTAATGAGCAATATATATTTCATCTGCAATCTATGTGTTATTTATAGCATACCTTTTCATTTTCATGTCCTGATTCAGCCACCCATAGATTACCGATTTCATCCTTCAAGCAGACCGCAGTATGACCAGCAAACGCCCCAGTCACCCATTTTTCTAGTGTCTCAAATCCCCCCCACCGACCACGGATCTTTGACACTGCCAAAAAGTCACCAGAATGCACATCTTCTGGATTTATTGCTGCACGCCATGGCTTAGGACGTTTTTCAAACGAAGCACCCATGTGCGTTTTCAAAAAAGCAAGGTTGGCATTCTGACCCCAAGCAGTATTAGAAAACAGAGGCAATACATCTACTAAAGAAAGCAATGTGCCAAGCATTCCTGATGGCATTAGAAATACAGAGATTCCGTGCTGCTTTACCTGCTCAATAATGATCCAGAACGTTATTTCCATGCATATACATTTTTTTTTTTTTGCTCAGTTTATACATACTAGCATTGATATTCAAAGAGACAAAATTAATCAGAACATACATATTCCAACTCTGCAGGTTCTTCCCAAGAATCAAATGTCAATGTGTGCTCTCGAGCTGAAAAGTAGTAATCCCAAGTAATCCTGTAAGGTGTTGCAAAAACATAAAGATCCATACAGGTCCAGCTGTGTGCTTCAGATGTCTGTAGAAGAAAAACATTTTGTAGTTCAAAACGAAAATCAGCACTCCAAACTTTAGCATAGTATGTAAAACAATCACAGTTTTCTTCAAGACTCAAGAGAAGAGATACCAACTAATTCTTCAATTCAGAATTTGAAGTCTACCAAAAAAAAATTTTCAAATTCATAAACTACTCAAAGTTGCTCAAACTTATTAAAATACCAATAATCACAGTCTACTGAACATAAACAAATAACCTTAAATAAATTCCACGATAAGCATAACAAAATTAGGAAGGAAAAAGAAAGTAATTTATTTAACACTCTAAAACAACTCAAGAAATATGTAATTCAACTCAAACCCCACCAATAAACAGACAATTAATTACATAAAATAAGTAAATAACTTGTCAACAACTGTAATTACGGTAAAAACTTCAAGTATAACGACAGTTATAGTGATTAAAAGGCCAAAGACACGAACCGTGAGATAAAGAACTCCACCGCCCAATCTCGAATCATTGCGATCGGTTTCGGTGAACTCGAGACGAGCCTCGTTGCCGTAAAAGCAAGCTCCTTTCCACTCAACTGACCCATTGTTTGGGGTAACCGATCCAACAAAAGCGGGCAACAAGTCAACGGGGGTGTGAAGATTGTTCAACACCGGCCAAGATATCTGGCGCGGAAGCACCGGGAGGACATCTTTAACCCTAAAGGGAACTTTGAAAGCTTGACCAAAATCAACGCCAAACCCTAACCCTAAAACACAGAAAAATAACGATAGAAGAAAACAATGGACGAATCGAGACATGGGACGGAAAGAAAGGGTGAATTGGGCTTGGATTGCGTTTCGGGATAGGGAGAGAATTGAAAATTTGCCCTAAAATTTGGTAGCCATTAGGGTTTTGAGTTGGATATTGAGGGAGCAAGGTCCGCTTGGGTTGTTGGGGAAAATTTGGGTCAGCTTTTTAAAAGTGACATTAGTTTTGTTGACAATGAGGAGGGGAAGGGGATCCTTTTCGTCTTGCCCGGCGATTTACAGCAACGTGGCGAGACGAGCTTTTAAAATTAGTAAGCGTACGCCCAAGACTTGTTCTTTTGTACCTGATTAACTACTTTTTGAATTGCAGTTGAGCTGCAATTTACTGTTTTTACGATGTAAACGCAAAATTGGACATTATTTTAGTATAAAAAATATATTATTTCGATTACAAGTAAAAAATATATAAAAATTTGAAACATATATACTTATCATTGAATTCGAATATTTAAAGTTTTTAAATTGTTATACATTCATTAGTAAAACCCATATTAACACAATGAGCTCGTATACAAAATTCTATAATTATTTTATTTTGTTGGTTTTTAATTTTAAATATTCTACTCATTTTCTTTTCTTAAATATCATAAAATGAATACTCTTCGTAATTTTTTTATTTTACTTTTATCTTATAATTGAAATTTTATATTAAACTTTGAAGATTAAAATAAATGAGATCCGAATTTATTACACTATTTAATAAAGAAAATTAAATTTAGCACTCATATGAACTATAACAAAATAAAATAATTATCCTTTTTACACCTACCATCTTTTTTTGATATTTTAACATGTTTGGAAAGTATTTTTGACTTATAAGTTCATTTTCTTTTTTCTTCCTCACCTCTCTCTTTGCGCCCATGCTTGAACAAGTTGTTGCCAAAAGCTAAATTGGAAACCTTTTTTCTATTTAGAATTTTGCCTTTTTCCCTTGTCTTTTCTTTTTGTCTTTTCTTTCACATTCAAAGACCCTTCGCTTAAACACTCTTTATCTCTTGTAGAAAACCCGTTTTTTTCCCCTTTTGCTTTCATTTTTTTTTTCTTTTAATTGACTATTATTGATTTTTTCTAATTTTTTTTTCAAATTTGATCGGTGTTCTTCACCTTTAAACGTTGGAAGACCACTAGAATAGTGCAATAGGTGAGTGAACAAAGGGGTGACTTTGATTCACTTTTTCTTATTGTTATTATTATTATTGTTTGTCCGTATAATTAGGAGATTGTGCTCATATGATTTTTGCAACTTAGCAATTGAGGTTGATCACACGTGGGTAATTATGATTGACATACAAGTACTCCTGATATGAGATTAACATGTAGAAGTGGAGTGTTGAGTAAATTTTTCTTTCTCATCTCTTTTTTGATCTTTTCACCACACTATTTTGTCTCCTTTGCTTGTTCTTCCTTCGTTCATCTTTTTTTTCTTCATTCTTTCTTTACTTCTTTTTCTCTCTTTTGGCTTCGGTCTTCCAATTTGTGCTTTCTTTTTGTTTTCTGTCTTGTTGCAAAGGTCAATCCACTGTGTAATTTTTTTTGTTTCCTGAGGTACTATTTTTACCTCTCTTTTGAGTAAATTTTTTATGGCAATAAGATTTCATGGGTTATTGACATGTACATTCTACCTCAAGTGTTTCAAAGGAGTATATGTCATCACTACATTCTTATTTATTTAGGAAACTACAAATCTTTAGACCAAGCTCCATTACTGCTTTTCTATTTGGTACCGTTTTGTCTTCTTTCGAGGTGTTTTGGTTGTATTTTAGAGGCAAATAAACGTAGATGAAAGATAAAAGTAGATGGGTTTTTTAGATTGATGAGAAATTTATCCTTTGAATTATTTTTCTATTAGAATAAGCTCAAAAGCTAATTACATAAATTATGGAGGGTATTTTTTTGTTAATTAATGTATTATGACATTTATTACAATGTAATAAAAGATATTTTTTTATTTATAAGTTACCTTGTAAATGGTTACTTTTCCTTAAGAATATAAAGCTTTTGGAACAAACGTGCCTCGTAAAGGAATTATAAGTGAGTTATAATTGTGAAATCCTTATGCATCAAAGCATTGTTCTCAAATAGTTTTTGACCATTGTATTATCAAGACAAAGCATTGATAATGCTCAAAGGTTTGGCACATGTTGTGTTTCTTCATTGTGAAGTAAGCAACTAATTTCATAAGTTGAAGTATAAAGATGCTTGAAGCTAACATTTGTGTGCTTGCATAAGATGCAAGTTCATTGAACATGATCTGCCACGAGAAATCCATTTGGTATATCACTCTAGTGTCTATAGAACATTTCTCATATGTTAGTCATGTAAGTACTCCCTAGACTTAAAACAGCAAGTTGTTTTATGTGTAAAGTACTATACTTTGACTTCATCTTTCCGAGTCCTAGCCAAAGATGCTTAAAAAATATGTATGTTCAATATAACATGAAGCAAAAGAAGAAATATGAATGGCTCAAGTTCTGCTCCTTTCTTATGGTATGTCGCGTGTTCAAAGAAAGAAAAGGGGTTGCCTTTATGATCACCACATTATTTGACTAGGTAATCTTATTTTCCAAAATAATCTTTTTTTATTATGCTAAAACACCAAGAAGATTCATGGGATAAGGCATAAGAAATTTCTGTTTTGTTTCATTTTTTATTGATCCATTTATTCCACTACATGTGTGTGATTCAATTACACTCTCATGCCACTTTCTTTCATTTTCCTCATACTCTTTTCAGGCCAGCATCAAGAACTTTTCCCCTGCACATTACTGGGTTAAGTCAAATCTAATCAAGTTGGAAGGTGAATGGTTGAAGTCATACATTACTATTAGCTATTGTATCAAAACCTTGGTGTAAAAGATCTTGTTGTCAGATTCGTGCTTTCAAATTTTCTTTTTCATAAAAATTTTGGTTTCAATTTTCTTTATTTTTACTTTGCTATTATAAAAGTATAATTTCTTCTCTCTTCAATAACAACAATTAATAGACAATCTAATTAGGAATAAAATAAAAGAGGCATTGCTTCTGTTAAGATTTATTTGATCACCACCACCAACATAGCTTTTTCAGTCTTTATGGTGTTTATCCTAATTACCAATATGTTACCGGTTCAAGAGATAAGTAGTATTGATTGTGGATGGTGTATTGAATCAAGAATTACCATGTTTAGTTTTCTTTTTTTTTTTGGGATTTGAGGAAAGTGGGAATCAAACCTTACTCTTTAATCATGCATCAACCAATAGCCAAATACTCGAGTGCTACTATGCTTAGGTTTCCTTTACAAAAATGATTACATGGTACATGTAATTTTGTTGAACTTTTTTTGGAATTGGCTACTTTTGCTCTTTGGGTCTTTTCCTTTCAAAATAAATGAACATGATATATAAATTTGTACCACTTTGCTTTCTAGTATAAATTTGTTGATTGTTATCTTACTATCAAAGATTTTCTTGCTAACAAGTCTACAAGTGAAGTTTAGGTATGCTTGCAACTTTATGAGAAGGAGTAGCTGACGAAGAATTCATATCTCCACATGTACTGGTTTATTACTTGCTCAACTAGTACACTGCATTGTTGCATGAAATTTTAAATGTCTTATGTAATTTCAAACTAAATAATGGCATTTATTCTGTATAGGTTGCAAGGGTTTGTTTCAATGCTAAACAGCTAGCTATTGTTGTAGTAAGTTTTTGTTGTTTCGTATGCTTTTAAATAATTTATGGATTGGTTGATAAATCATAAGAATTGTCTAATTTTAATTCAAATACACGTATTTGATACAAAGGAAGGCTCACTAATGAAAATAGATGAATGTGGTATCTTTTTTTAGGCTTATATTTCTCACTTAAATGGCGTACAAGCGCTTGTGAAAAGCTAGATATTATTGCTTGCATAGAAGATGAAAGTAGTGGTTACATATTGCTGAACAAAACACTTCTTAAAATTTGTAGGAACTTTTCAAGTTTTTATCAATTTCCAATGTGTTCTTGCTTTTAATAGTACTTATTGTTATTTTTTACTGGTAAAAGCCAAGCAAATGCTTGTAATCACTAGCAAGTTACATTCATTAATCTGAACACTCATATCTAGAGCAAAATCTTGGTTCAGCTATTAACATCATTAGGCATTCTATGCAAAATGTTATTGCATTTGAAGCTGTTGCTCAACAACTTAAGTGGGGCGTGTACTAAATGTAAGAGTCTAATATGATCATCCTCATGCATTTTTAATATATACCTAACATGTTTCCTAGTTGCTTCATAATCAAATAACTTTATTTGCAAAAGATCACTTGGTCCTTTTGATATCTTGACTTTAACCATTTTTCTGTTTTGATTAATAGACTTAAACCACACTTGGTGTAATCATGCTAAATTTGCATTGGCTCTGTTTGAGATTTCTAAATTTGGAACCTTGGCTCCCCTGACCCAAGTTTAACAGCATTTCCTACGCTAACTCAATGTTGTGTAATTTTTTTTAATAGGATCCTCTGTGCTAACGCTTCTCTATTTTAGTGGAATTAGATGAAATGATATGGGGAAAAAGTGGTCTTCTTAATGTAGGATCTTACTTAAGCAATAACTTTTTTACATATTTGGTGGTTTAATGTTTGAAGGATGATTAGAGGTCAAAAGTTCTATTGAGAATATATTAAGTTTAAATCTTAGGATTTTATGATAACGAAAACAAAAAGGTAATAAATTGTTAAATGCTATATCTGATCTTTTAATGAATTTTATTCCATTAAAGTTGAAAATGAACACTCCGTCTCAAAATCTCAAATGCCTTTTAATGAATTTTATTAAATGACTAAAATGCCAATCACATAAATAAGTCCTAATTGCATCATTTGGACACAAATTCATGAATCACTGACCATTATAAACTCCTTTTGCACCTTTTCATCCCCTCCAACCACCAATCATTTAAGGTTAGTGTTTTTTTAAGCTTCCAGATTTGTTAACTGATTATTTATTCATTCGACACCCAAAATGCTTAAAAGAAATATTGGTTCATTGATTGCCTTTAATTTGTTTGGTATTTCTGAAACCCTTAAACCATCTTTCAAAATCAACAGTGTTTATGAGTGAAACTCAAAAAAAACACTGTTGTTGTGCATCAATTTACCATTGTTGTGCATTTGTAGTAAGTATTTGTGTGTTTTTTGAGTTAGAGTTAAAGGTGTAAGGTTAAGGTTTCCTGCATGTATGGTTCGTGAAATAATTACAAATGAAATAAAATAGCTATTCTGCGAAAATAAAACAAAATAATTATTTTTAATTTGATGTGACGAATAAAATAGAGTAAAAATAGTTATTATAGCTTATTATAATATTTGGTTGGTAAAAATAACTTTGGAATAAGAAAAGAATAGAGGATAAAATAATAACAATATTATTTATTGTTTATATTATTATTTATTTTTATTTTTATTTTAAATATTAATATATTATTTATAATTTAATCATTAATATTATAAAATATTAATATATTATTTATAATTTAAATGTTATTACGATTATTTATTTTATTTTTAACTATTAATATTTTATAATTTATTTAAAATATTAATATTTTGATAATTTAAATATTAATATTTTATTAATAATTTAATCATTAAAATTTTAAAATATTAATATTTTATTTATGACTTAACTATAATTATTATTAAAATATTAAACTTTTAATTAATTTTTAAACTCAAAATATTTTTTAATATATAATTGAAAACATAAACTCTTTATTATAATAAGATTTATTTTCATAAAAAACAAAAATACTCTTTATATAATTTAGTAAAATTTATACCAAACGATAAAATTAAGTAAATTTTTTCTTTTTTTATCATTTAATTTTTATGTTTATTAAAATTAAAATTTAAACAATTTAATAATTTATTATTAAGTATTAGAATATTTTTTATATTTTTTTAATTTATATGTTCACTTAATAATTTTAAAATATTAATATTTTATTTAAAATATCAAAGGCATGCTGGTGCGATTTGGTATCAGAGCCATATCCGGATCAAGAGGTATTTATTTTGACTGAAAGTTTTTGATTTCAATTTTCTTTTCTGAGTTCTGGTTTTAAGTGATTGAATGCATATTGTGTTAATTCTTGCTGAGTCCCAGAGAAACAGTCCATTAGGAGCCGAGGTTAGGCATTGTTATGACACATTTCTCCTTGTAGGCAGAATTATTACAGTTATCATCAAACACATAGAAACCCACATATGTAGGAAAAGAAAATCTGTAACTCAAAATGTTTCCTTTCTTAAGAAACACCTCCTATTCTAGTTCTGATTTTAGTATTCAAAACTCAGAAGTCAATCAGGAAAATGTTTATTATGAAAATATAATCCAAGAAATTGATAATTGAAAGATACCTATGGTTCCCCAAACTAAATTTATAAAACATCAACATTTCATGCATTACGTTTAAACTCCTTTTGCGGATACCTTATACAAACCAAAAAAAAGAGAACTCCCATACAAAACCAGTATGAAAACATTCCATTGTTGGATCAAGAAACTATAAATAAATTAAGAACTCAAAATTATAAATACATTCACTTTGGATTAATCCAAGTAGGAGCAAAACAATTAACCAAAGAAGGGTTAGACACCTCAATATTAATTATTCTAAGAGATAAAAGGCATCTCCAATTTAATAATTCTTTGTTAGGAATAATAGAAACGAATCTGTGCAGAGGACCAATACATTTCAATTGTTTTCCAAATTTTATGGTTTCATTAAAAGACAAAAATATATTAAATTTTTTAACACTTCAAATACAAACACATAATTATAAAATGTTGCCTGGATCTGAACCTTTAACTGTTGTCTACAGATTATATTACAAAGCAATGTATTCTGTAATAAACACTAAAGCTTTAATCCACAGTCCTAAAGGAGAAACCTTGTTAATTCAAACAGACATGACTAGGTCCCATACCGTCATACCTAGAACAATACAATGGCATGAAGTCTAACTTCCAAATAGATGAAAACATATCTCAATATGGCTAACATTGAGGATTCATAACTTATTGTAATTTGTTGTAACATATCTCAATATGGCTAACATTTTCTAAGAATTGTTGATTCACTGTAACAGTGAAGTGCTAACCATAAGAAATGTTGATCCCGATCAATATTCTATCATAAAGTTGACCAATGACATATTGAAGGTTTGGTTGATGATTCCACTATTGGATAAGAATGGTTGTAACCATTAACGCACAGCATCTATAGTCTAAGGAATTATTTAAGTTGAGAACCGATAAGAATGTGCTCAAGTTGTTTGAAATTTATCAAGGTTGCAAGTAGATTCATCTGTACTTAGATCTTATACTTGCAATTCCTCTACGAATAATGAATTCTGTATCAAGCAAATATTCTATCAATGTTAATAAAGTTAATTGCTTAGATGAAAATATGCATGTTGCTTTAAATGTTGATGATGTAAATATTAATGCCACTAGGAACGTTGATGATAACGTAAATATTGATGATGTGCCTATTATAAATGGTACCCGTATAAGAAGAGTTTCTAGTTTAGAGAGAGGAAGAGGTAAAGGTAAAGACAAAGGCAAAGTCTAAGATAAAGTTGGTTTAGGTAGCCCTAGCAGTAAAGATTCAACTATTGTTGGTGGTGCCAATGTAAATAATGGTAGAGGTAAAAAATCTGTTGACCTTGGTGCTAATACTTCAACTAGTGATGGGGGTTTCAGCAATTTAGATGCAAGTTCTATTGTTTTTCAGGGGACATTAATTTGGTAAAAGAAATTGATGTCTTTACTGAGGATATTGATTCAATGCTTAAGACTCAGAGTGAAAAAAAAAAGTCGATCAAAAGGCAATGATAAGGGGAATGTTGAGGATAGGGCTACAAATAGTAATGTTGATGGTTTCTTTAATCTTGGAAGTGATGTTGAGAAGAGTAATCAAGCTAGTTTTGATCCTGATAAGGAGGGTAATGCTATTTATAGGTATATGACAAGCATTCCTTATGCACCTGATGAGTGTGGAAATGTGAGATTGGCCAAGAATATGTATTTTAACAGTGTTAGTGACTTTAGAGGTTATGATAGACTATATGATATAAGAAAGAATTGAATTATATAGAACTACGAATAAGAATACTAAGTATAAGACATACTGTGAAGGGAATGGTTGTAAATGAATGATTCATGCATCAATCTATTTGAATAGAAAGACATTCAAGATTAAAAGGCTCATGAGTGAACATAGTTGCATTAGAATCAACAATAACCATGTTGCTACAACAAGTGCGTAACTAACCAAGATGCTAGGTGCTCAGTTGCATTCTGAGCCCAATATGTCTTACAACTTACTGCAACATGAATTGACTCAAAAGTTTTCAATTTCCCATTAGAAATTAACATCAGACGTTAGGCATTTGGACAACTTACAATTTACTACAACTCAGTCTTGGTGGCAAGAGGATTTCAATACCCAAAGTATTATGGCCGTGAGATTTTAGCATTTAAGGCAAAAAGGTATATCAATCTTCTTCCTATTAGTTAGAACCGTCAATATTAAACAACTAAAGGTTTATCTTGTTAATGAGAAATTTTAAATATTCCATTGTATATGTAATTCGATTGCATAAAATTTCCGGATGATGGTATCAAAGGCTCCTTTGAACATGTTTAGAATAGAATTATGTTTAATTGCTACTGATTTCAGTATAAATTGATTGTATATTTGATTTAATGCAAAAAAAATTTTAGAAAATTTTCAAAAACTGTTTTGAAACTGTTTTTTGAAATCTGGATAGTAAGCTGTCTTGTTTTCTTTTTTGGCTTGTTTGGTTGTCAAATTTGTGCATATGATGCACAAACTTGTAGGCAACACATGGCAGCAAGTTGAGATTGATTTGATGGAACTCATGGGGACTTGTTCATGCCGCAAAAGAAAAACATATGAACTTAACTTAGTGCAACAGGCAGTTTCCTTTGTTGTATGATACATACATTTTTAAACGTTAGCAAAATCATATTAATATTAAGGATTACCTCTAGTCTCTTCATCATGATTTGCACACTAGAACTGGCACATGATCAGGCATTATTAAACCTGCAGAACCACCAAAGGAGAGATCCCGTACTACTTTGTCAGCAAATGTGACGTTCTATCAACCTTCAAAAGTAAATTGTACAATTTTCAGAAAAAAAAAATGTAAATTGTACAAGATTACCTTGGTTACATTCTCCTTTATTTTAAGACCTGAAAATATTTGCTTGAAGAAAATGAAATCGATTGAACAAATGTATAATGAGAGCAGATCATTTCCTACAGCAAATAGGAAGCAGTTTGAATAGCAAGGAACAATCAAGGTGCTGCTTCCACCTCCATTGCTACCTAAATGGATATAACTGAAAGCATCAATACAAATAATCAAATTAAACAAATACAGCTCCACAATATGTTTGAAACTATATGGGGAAGAGTACCTTGGTTACATTCTCCTTTGATGTAAGAGCAGCAAATATTTGCTTTAAGAAAATGAAATCTATTGAATAAATGTATAATAAAAGCAAATCACTTCACATAGCAAAAAGGAAGCAGTTTGAATAGCAAGGAAGAATCAAGGTGCTGTCTTCCACCACCATTGGCTGCCTAAATGGATTTAACTGAATCTACAGGACAGAAGCAACAATACCTCAAATTAAACAAATATGGCTCCACAATATGTTTGAAACTATATGGAGAAGCAGGTGGGAAGAGGCAATGGAAGGGGGATGTTAGGAGGGGGAGAGTGAGAGAAGAAGCAGCGATGTGAACATACAGGAAGTCTGAGAGGTTGGCTTGTCACAGTGTTTATGCAGCAAGCTGCAAGATGACAAGCTTCTTCACAATAATCAGAAAATACCGCAGGGACATTTATCTCCTTCAGTAGCTCCTGAAATGCTCATAAAAGAAATGGGAAAAACTTACTGAAATTCTCAAGCAGAAAGGACTGTATAGACTTAAAAGCTTTCTGTGTTATACTACAAACATAAATGGACACTTGTAGCGAACACTATGAATGATAAAGTGAAAAAAACTTGGGGTATATCAAAGACATACTATAGTTGGTAACCAACTTGTATAAGCTGCAATGCCAGCATTCGGAGCAATAACTAGATGGGGGAAGGAATTCTGTCACAGAACAAACATTCACAAGAAATGGCAATAGGCTAAGCCAATCAGATGAGAAAATTCCCAAGATGACAAGCTTTGAATGAACAGAAGGGGAACGGACAAAGTAACAAACAGGTATGAGAAAGAAACAGAGACCTCAGATATATCTCCGAAACGATCATGATAGAATCCTCTATGGAGCTGCAGTGTGACTGCAGAAGATATACAAGTGCCTATACCACAGCTGGTGCTCTCATTTTCAGATTTGCAGCTGCAATCTTTCTCAATGCAATGAGCATAGCTGTACAGATCAATCTTATCACCATCCCTATTCATCAAATTGAAACAGGAAGCTTCAGAAATGCCCAGCACAAGTTTGAGTTAAGCCATCAATCATCAAAAGTTGGAACATTTAGAAGAATAATAAAAGACCAAAGATCAGTTCCGAAAACAGCACCTGCTAGCTCAAATTACTTGCAAGAGAAAAATTTTAACAGTTCAAAGAGAAAGAGCCTATTTCTGATCAGGAAATCAGAACAAAGCAACCTGATCAATCCCAAGTCAACCTAGATATCATGACAACTAAGACTAATCAGAGACATAATGAATTGTAATCTAATGCAAGCAGACAATTGAATTGATTCCCATCCAAACCAACTAGTTTGCCTCGCACTTATAGCCCAGAGAAACCAAAATTAAAAGTTCAACAAACACTTAAGCGTAAGACCAACCTATGCTGCGGTACTGCAGGTCCAATAAGCTCAATATGGACATGAACCCCAGGAAAGAGTGCACGCAACTCTCCAAAGACAGCAAGTTGAAGGAGCTCTTTCTCAGGCCCTTTGAAAGTACAAATCACAAAGAAAACCTTAAATTTAGATAAACCTAACTAGGATATAGAAAGAAACCATGAGGAAGGTTACTGGTATTATACAAATGTAAATGAAAGTTTTTCATACATATAACACTAGCAGAATATATTAAAAAGAATAACAACAAAAAATAAATAGACAGCTCTGAAAAATTAGAGTACTCTTTTTGATGCATTATCACTTAATTGTAATATCCACTCTTTTCATTGAAAATCATCAGCAAGTGTTTGGAATCTAATGATCATTATCCCCCTAGCCGATCAAACACCTAAAGGCATGCACACCTCTCCTACAAGTGGTAAAGTTTCAAATTACAACGCATGGAGATTTAAAAGTTGAAAATCATAGTGTACCGAGATAGTGAATGCGCAGTTTACTAACTTCAAAGGTCAAGCTTCCTAATCCAGCAATTTGAATGGCATGATACACTGTAAGGGGCTGAGACAAAAACAAACAAATAAATATATATAATTAGTGCTAATATGAGGCAAAGTAAGAGAAGAGACAAATGAATATCTGTCTATGCTAGCTATAGCTATCTACAAAATATAGCATTTACTGAAGTTTGCATTTGAATTCAGTGATTGATTGATTTCCTTTAACCAAGTTTCTAACTTTTAGTCATTAAAATAATTGTTTTAGAATTTTATCAGAGCAGAAGATAGAACAAAAACCTCTCAAATTCAGGAGTAGGAGTAACAGCTAAGAGTTGTTTCTTAGTTATTACTCATACATAGGTATAAAGCACCTCAGAAGTTGAAAGATGTAAATCAGAAATGAAAGAAACAAATAAAATATCATCCTCAATTTCCACTGTGCAAGGATAAAGAAATTGCAGTTAAAAGATGTACCATAAACACCAGTTGATGATTAGAATTGAAAAGTTTATACTATGAACTGATTTTAAAACATGTCACACAGCTCATACCCAGTGAAGAAGCAAAGCAACAGGTGAATGTAGTGGTATGCACCTCCATTCGTAGTAATCCTTCCAAGTGCACAAAGATTTTCCTATTGGAGATGAAGGCCCTGCATTATCACACAGTCAATGCCTGAAACATCCATTAAACCAAACCAAAAGCTAGAAGCAAAAGAGATACCACGACATGGGCACAGGATACTTGAGAAATTCCAGGTATTATTTTCGGGCCTGCAAACAAAGTTTTTAAAGAGAAAAAAACAAGTGACAAAAATTTTCAATCTGAGCTGCCATAAGTTACCAACTGGCTTAATTAGAAACTTCTGTTATTTAAAACGTATAAATTCTCATCTAAATTAAAGCTAAGGAAACTCCATAGAAAATCCAAACGATACAAAGGTAAAATGCACCAATTGCTGCCACTTTTATTGTTTATGCAACACTCTTTTCATACTATAATCAATTATATGAATTGCATTAACCTTGATATCCCCCTAACGGATCATAAACTCTGCCATTCAGGAACAGAAACATATGAGATGTCTCACCTTTCACCAAGTTAGCCACAGCCTTTTAATTTCAGTTAGCTTTATTACGTTTTTATCCTTACAAACAAAGTCGAATCCACCAACTGATCCACACATTTAATGTCAAGGAAATAATAATAACAGAGATAAAACCATCCCCTAAGAAGCTTCTAGGGAATATCTACTCTATTTACACTCACAGCAGGGGGTAAAACTCTTGATTTGGCAAGGGCTATCATCACCAATAAACATAAGAGATGAGAGAAACCTGGAATAATTGAAGGATGTAATGGATGCCCCGCAACAGCATTCACAAATCCACATTCCCACTTGATGAATGCCCCTCTTGCTCAAGAAGGAGCACCTGCTCTCCTGCTTTTCATTAATCTACCAAAACCACCGTCCAAACGAGCATATAATTAAGTCCAGTAAGTTTAATAAAAGTTTAATTGCAATTTTCCTTACTATGTTGTAAACATGCATATATACATAGTGAGATTTGAAAATCATTCAAACTGGCCCATCGAGCTACTCTTATCTTTGACTTGTTCAAGCTGATTTACTGCAATTTTATCCTGAATACCATATATCCCTTGAAGCAAGTGGGGCAGTTACCTGAAGTGTAGCTTCTTGAGAAAACGTGAAAGGAAAATCATTCACCAAATCTAAGCGTTTCATTTGCTGCTCCAGCCTATCGCACTCTTCTCTATGTTCCTTCCAGTGCGAAATCTAGGTGCAATTGGATTCCAAACAAAAATTAACTCAAAAGTAGAAATAACAACTTGGCAGATAATATGCTGAAAATATATATATATTCAAGCACCTGATGAGATGCAGAGCAATAAGCAACGGCTCCGCAGCGACCGCATCGTTTTCTGGGCGGGCCTAAGCACCGAGTTCCTCTCCCCTTCCCGGCGCACTCCATGGAAGCTTTTGCTGTTTTCTGTTTGTTTTCCCAGTTTCAGAAAGCTGAAGCCTAAATAGTAAGCGACGATGGTCGTTTTGGGCTTTCTTAAAAGGCCCCCATGTCCTAACGAGTATGAAGCAATAATATAATTAGGCCCCGCCATACTCCATCAACATTTTGGACTGCCATCGACACAGAGACAACATCCGCCCTTTTGTTTTGCGTGTTATGAAATTAGCAAGCCATTGATCTTTAAGGTGTCCATGGTGGGTTTTTTTTCATTTCATAAAATTTTAAAAAAATTAAATTATTTTAAAATTTTTAAATAAATTTTTATTTTGAGACATATAAGTTTTTATAATTAATTGATAAAAATATTATTTGTTATTTTATATCATATAATGCTAATATGTCATATTAACATGCAATAGTAAGTGGTTACGTGATATATTAATATAGCATAACTATATAATCATATGTATTTTTCACTCTCCATGATAATATCATGTAGATATAAAATGATAACTAATATTTTGACTAATTATAATTAATCAACCATTAATCATAAAAATCTATTTGATCGAAAATAAAAATAAAGAAATTTGATTGAATACAATAGAAAAATAAAGAATTATATAAATACTTTTAATAATTGAGGAACTTTTTAAGATATTATGTTTTTTGGAAAGGGTTTTCAAATCTTACGTTTTGAATTATATATAAAAATATAATAACTTTGTCACCATAAAAAAAATATTATTGTGCCTTTTAGTTTTTTTATTTTGTTATTATTTATAATATTAAAAATTACATAAATATATATAATTCAAACACTAAATGTTTAGATATTTAAATTTTGAGTCACCTAATTAAGGACAACATTTAAGCAAAAGTAGAATTTTACTAATCATATAATAGCACTGCAGAACATGAAATAAGTTTCTAGTCATTTATATATTTTTTTTTGGCATAATGGTCAAATAAGTCCCTAAACTATGTAACAAAATTCAAATAAGTTTTTTTTTTTTTAATCAAGTCTCTATATTTTTATTTTATATCAAATAAACTTTATACCTAATAATTAATTAATTGTTGTTGATCAAAATCGCACTTATGATTTTATATCTACATGACATTGATATGATATTGATGTGACATGTAAAAAATATTATATAATTATGTTATCATGTTAAATTAATATATCACTTTATCATCAGTTATGATATGTTACCGAGTCATATCGTTATCAATTATAATATATTAATATATCACGCCAGCTCCATACGACATAGAATAATAATGGGTATTTTGATTAAGTCAATAATTAATTATAAAAATTAATTTAATTTAAAATAAAAATATAAAAATTTGATTGAACGTAATAAAATTATAACAGTTTATTTATATTTTCCTAAATAATTTAAGAATTTTTTTAGATATTATACTTTTTTTATTTTTCTTGTATTTGTTTGAATCTGAAAACTTGAAATTTTGAATTTCAAACCTTGACCAACATAATTTCCTATCTTAGTCAAAAATATATTAAAAAGAAAAGCAGGATATTTTCGTTGGGAAAAAGGTTTTATTTATTTATTTATTTATTGAACCATTAAAGCAGTAGCTATTAAGGCCAAATTGTGTTGAATCTTGGTAGTAAAAAAACTTATCAAATCTTGAGTTATTTAAGGTGAGCATTTGATGGGGGGTGACTCAACAAGCAAAAGATCAAATCTTCTCTATGCTTCCTTAGATCATTACATGGAGGTTTTGGTAGCAAGATTCATTTCCGCCACCACTTCCTAAGAATCAAATCAAACCTAACCTGACATCTGGTAACATAAAGTAGTTCCCAAGGCCATATTTCACTGGTTAATAGGAAAGAGACAAAATTATCTGGGGAGAATTTCGCCGGCCACCCAATAAAAGTTCCCAAATATTTATTAACTAGCTAGGATAATGCTTTTAATTTATAGGAAATTTGAAAGCAAAAATGATATCCCAAGGCAAGGCATCTGATGACTCCTAATCTTGATTGACATCAATGCTCTTTAAAATATTATACCATATCCTCAGTTGGTTTTTTGGGGCGATAGTGTTTGAAAAGAAGGGAAGAAGTCTTGATTACTTGTTCGGCAAAAGGGAGAAAAGATCCCTGGCCCCTATTCAGAAAATTTGGCTAGTACAAGAAACAGGGAGAAGAAGAAGAAGAAGAAAAAAAACAGAGATGCCTCCAAATCACACTCAATTTTGAAAAAGGAGATGCCAAATCTTCTAAAAATAAGAGGGATCATTCACACGCTCATTGCTTTCTGGCCTTCAAAGTTTATGAAAAGATTATTTATACCTCTTAATTAGAACTCCATTCTATTTCCTTTTCACTACCTTAAGGTCTATGATTCCTTTTTGAACCTTCAAATGTTTATGTGGGATCTGATCCATTGGTTTAGTAAGTTCAGTTGGTCGGCCATGACCTACACCATCCTCTCATGTATGAGCTATATATCTCCTTTATGGAACCCAAACAAAAGGGACAAAAATAATTTAGATATATCCAAAAGTAGAAAGTGTTAATTTAAAAGGTCTTTTTTTTTTGTTCTCATACTTTTTACATATTTTGTTAACATTAAGCACATATCGAGTTTAAAATATGATTATAGTATAAAGCTTTTTTTAATATATTATTATTAGGAACTCCATAAAATATCAATAAATGTAATTAAAGATGACTTTATTTTATAAATTCAACTTAACAATTCCTAACATTTTAGTGTTTTTCATATAATTTTTAGCAATGTAAATAAAGTCTTTTTTTTTAATTTCAAATTATTGTTAACATTATCTCTACCAACCAAAATTTCATGTGAAGAAGGTTTGTAAAGCCGCTAAAAGTATATAATTATATATATACATTAATGTGAAAGACTGGTTGACCAAAGGCCTGCAGCACAGAAATTAACACCCATAGCTTTAAATTTTAGAAAAATAAAGGGTAACTTAGTTCATAAAAGGATTTACACATTTTTAATGAAATTATTGAAAGAGTCGATCAAGACGCAATGGTCGGGGATCAGGGACCCCACACACTCATGTTTACTTTGCTAAGCAAGATAAAAAAGTAAACGAGGCAATAAAAATTCGTGGGTCCTAAAGGCCCAATCCTCAGATTCTGTTTGACTAAAAGGGAGGTAGATATATAGTAGTATATTTATTGTAATCATATTTCCTGGAGCCAAGCTTTGGTTTGTTTAGCTTTGCTTTGTTTAGCTTTGCTTTTCATGATTTTAAGTCAACCAGTTCTTTATACTAACTTGGAAATTGCTGTTAAATCTTTTTATAATTTTCTTTATAAATTAAACACTAACGGACCACATAAGATTTTATAAATGGCGTTCATATGAAATGGGTGTTTGAATACGCAGCAAAAGAGAAAGAAACAATCTTCACGTTTGACGGTCCTTTCGGTGCTTTCATTAAAGGGCTTGGGGGTTGGGTTTGGGTTGTCGTTGCTGATCCATTTGAAAGTTGAATAAATTAAGAGGTTTTTGGTGTTGGAGAAGAAAAAGAGAGGGAGAGAGTGAATTGCTCCAACCATTCTAAACTCAAGAGATTTCTATTCTAAGCCAAGCCGAAAACAGTGGCCTACCAGCTAATATCAGCGAAAAAATTCAAAACGTCACAAGACCTGCCGGCCTAGTTGGCTATATGTCCTTAACCTATTCAAAAATAACTCTCAAATTAACTTGATTTGTCCAAACTATACCCTTCCTTTTAGGTGTAGATAATAAAGAGGATGGTACAATTAATTTAGACATATAATTCTTGCTCAAAAGCCTCAAAGGCTAGAGACCCTTTATTCACCATGATCTAATCCAAGTTCAAGTATGGATGCATGTTTGATACACCACAAGCTTAGCAAAGATTAAGTGATTCGAGGACTTACAAAAAGGTAGAAAGAATGTTGGTAGCATGTACTTTGCATTTTCGGATATCGTTTGAGTTTTGGTATAGGATACGCAGCTCGTGATGGTACAAGAAGAAGATTTTAATTTCACAAACATGCCTTGCAAATCCCCATTACAGTGTTAAATTAAGATACAACATAATTTCATCAACTGCTATAAAATCATATTTGTTAGAGATATGGGTTTATAAAAAAACAGTGATATGGATCTTTTTATTAGTATCAAATGAGAATAAAAAAAAGAGAAGTCTTTGAAAAATTGAAAGGCAGCAAATCGAGTGAAATCAATTCGGGCATGAGTCAATGTCATATTCAATCAAGTAAAATCTCAACAACCTCACTCAATTTGTAGAGAATAATTACTGATACGCATGTCTACCAAAACAAAAAGAAGGATGATTTCACACTGCAACAATTTCTTAACTCTTAAAAGGGAAGAGATACTAATTTATTTTTAAATAATAAAAAAAAGAGAAAAATTACTCATTAGCACGTGCTTGTGAGTTGTGATTGAATGGCAAACAGCAAATTGAAAGAGGGACCACGTACCTGTGACAAGCAAAAGCGGAGAATTTTCCAGGGGGCTGCCGCGATAAATTTAACTCGGGGTAAATCAGACCTGTGCATACTCACCCCACATTTTTCACAGCGCACCGCACGGTTTTAGTGTTTTGTTAAAGTCAGGGTTACACGGCGGCTTGAGGTAAAAAAAAAAGAAGAAAAAGTGAAAAACTGGAATGACAAAACGTCACGTCGCTTGTGAGAACAGATTTTACCCACAGTGGTAAACTTTTTTGTCTCTTGACCTGGCGAGATGAGATGGCGAGATGAATCCTCATTGGAAAGACAATTCAAGGCGATCTCCAAGATTTGATGTGCAGTGTCTGAAAGTTTTGAAAACGTAGGAAAAGTCCAAGCATAAAAAAAGGGTGGGGGAGTTTTGTTGGACCCCACTCCCAGATTTCCTTGGGACTCCCAAATCTCCACATTCTCTCTCTTGTCGTGTTGGCTTCTGGCAACCATTTCAATTCCGATACAGATCCTTCCCGTTTTGCGTTTTTAATGTTCCTTATGCAATGGATGACATCAATCCATGTCCTTATCCCACCAATCCATATCTTCTCTTTTTCCCTTCTTTTCTCGTTTGGAATTTCAAATCACCTTTCCATACCCTCTTCATTTACGCATTAATAAATTACTTTAATTTGCCATCTCAATTTATGGAGCCTTAGCCTTAGCCTTAGGTGGAGCAAAGTCAGTGCAAACTAAACGCAACCTGTTCTAGTGATTTAAAATAATTATTATAATAACATCAACTTAGTCTCATAAATTTTAGGAATGAAAAATTTAAAATGATAAAGCAAAAGAAAACTAAGAAAAATCTCAACCTTTGAATAATACAAGCACAGTTCATTAATAGCACTCAAAACAGAGGGTAGGATAATCAAATTCATTAAGAATTGAAATTGAAATTGAAATTGAAATCGAAATTCTTCAAGTAGTGATTACAGCACAATGCACGGACCACCAAACGGGTAACTTATTAATGACATCTTCAGATATGCATTGATTTTCATTTAAAACTAAATCTCAGTTAAGATATCATCCCCAATTCTCCACTCAATTCATCATGCAAAGCTCAGACTGTTTTCTAAAAAAATGGAAATCTTTTCTCATTTTTCATTTTAAACCATAAGCACCCATAAACAGAAGCTTTTTAAATCAAAACCGAAAGTCAATCATCGACAGCTGCTTGATCCGGTTAAAAGCCGGCACGTGTCTTTAAAAGACCAGGAAAAGTGAAAAAGTAAAAACAAGTTAAAAAAAGCAAAAGACCGAACACTAGGTGGCACGTGTGAGACAGGCAATGGGTGTGATAATTGTGAAAATTAAATTAAAAACAAAAATTATCCAGGAATACTAAATAGGCGGTTCTCCAATGCTATCCACTTTCACAAACACAGTTTTAAAAAAAAAAGACAATTTTTTTTACCTGTTTTTGATGCCGCCGGTTCGGGAGCCGTGTCGGTCATTTCCCTATACGGATTTGACGGCGCGGCCCTCCATTGACCTCCGGTCAACTTCCCTCCTCGATCCCGACCATTCACTGGCACGTATCCCGAGATTTGACCAATTTATCTCTTACCACGATAAAATGGTCCTCAAAGCGATATATTGGAAAGAGATTGGGAGTGGCGGGGCACCGAAGTGGATTTCAGAATCCCAGCGACTATTAAGCCTTTGTATTAAAGAAGGTAGATTGCGGGGATTTCTTAGAGAGAGAAAGATTTGATTTCAGAGAAAAAATAAATAATAAAAATAATACTTAAACATTTATAAAAAAAGGTAAAAACAAGAAACTGAAAACGAAAGAGACAGAGACAGATAGACATTACATTACAGCGTATAAAAGCAAGGCCACAGAACAACGGGAACCCTGTTCTTGCCTCTCCTGCCAACAAATTTACCATAGTTGAACTTGGGTTCTCTTCCTTCTCCCTACTTGAAGGTTTTTTTTTTTCTTTCCTTTAAGTTTAGGTTTCACAGAGAAATTTGGCTCCTTTCTGGTTTTTTTTTATTACCTTGAGATGGCCAGAAATGGAGCCGTTACATGGCGGAGGAGGACGGAGAAGATTGACGGCTTCGATCTTTCACCGACTGATTCTGAGGAAGTCTATCGTTGCGTCGATGATAGCCACGTTGATCGGAAAGTCATTGAAAGGTTGCTCAGAATTCCTCTTGCAAGGTTGGTTCCATAATTTCCATTTGTTCCAAAGTAGTTATCTTCTTTACTCTATTTGTTTTTCTTCTTTGGATTTGAATTGAATGAGGTTTGGTTTGAATTGGTGCAGTGACGGCAGTGGATAGTGGAAGGAGAGCTTTGCAATTTCTGGGATTGGATGAGGAGAAAAACAGTAATGGTCTTGATGTGAGTATAATTGAAATAAAATTACAAAATTAAGCTCAATTTCAAAATTATGTCAGTGAATTTTTTAAAGATGAGTTTAGCTGATTCAGAGCTCTGTTGTTTTTGATTCAGGGTCTGAAGGTTGATCTGATTATCACTGACTATTGCATGCCTGGAATGACTGGCTACGAATTGCTCAAAAAAATTAAGGTTAGAAACCTTTCCATTTTCTTTCGAAATTCTGTCAATGGTATTTGAACAGGGCTTAATGTTTTATATGGAAATATCTTATTTTTGAACAGGAATCTTCTGCTTTTAGAGAAATCCCGGTAGTAATCATGTCATCTGAGAACGTTTTAGCTCGAATTGACAGGTATTTTAATATTTTTCATGCCTTAGATAAATGAAAATTGGCTAAGTTTTGTTTTATGTCAGTCGAGAATGGAAGAATCTATACTAATTGATGAGTTTATTCAAATCTTTGATGAACAGATGTTTAGAGGAAGGAGCAGAGGATTTCATAGTGAAGCCGGTGAAATTATCAGATGTTAAACGTATAAAAGATTACATGACGAGAGAGTTCAGAGTGGGTGAAGGAGAAAGAGGAGGAGGAATCAACAAGAGAAAGCTGAGAGACAGCTGTGATCTTTCCTCATCGCCACCGTCCACTTTGTCATCATCACCGGTATCACCAGCATCATCTCTATCATCACAATCTCCATCCCCAACGCCGTCAATTCTATCAGCATCAGCACCATGTTCGCCCTCATCACTAGATTCTCCCACCAGACGTCTCAAAATGACAAGCTCTGAATAGAAATTACGTGATTTTTATCAGGAGCCCATGCCAAGCCCCCCTTCCACCCGCAATTCTCCGTTAGTATTTCAACGGTTTTGTTGCACTTTGCAATCAATTAAGGCCCTTCCCCTCCATTTTACCCTCTTTCTTTTTCTTTTTTTTTTGTACTATTTTTTGTTAATCTATAACGTGACAAAATCGAGTTACGAATCCTAACTCTGATCAACTTAGTCTCTTTTATTTATTTTTAATTTCTTTATATTTTACCTCTGTATATGAATGAAGCCAGTTCAGATGGGTTTGGGGATTTTGAATTTGAAATAAAAAAATAATACTGGTAGTAATAATAATATGATATGATATGATAAGGTGGAGGGCATGATCTTGTTGTCTGCTAGAGAGAGCAGGGAATATTTGGAGGGGGATAGGACTTTGGGAGAGTGTTGGGAATGAGATGGAGATGTTCCCTGAACAAGGGGCTACGTAGGAGTGGGGAACTGCCAGTGTTGTCTGGCTGTCTCTCTGAGAGCGGTATTTTGCTTGCATATGCTCGGCTGTCAAGGGGGACCTAATCCCCAGTTACTTCCATACAACTATTGGACATAGCTGATACTGTAAAGATCTTGGACCCTACGTCTGGATTGGTTGTGAGACTTTGATTGTTCATACTTCATACGACTTCTAGCATGGGAGAGATAAAAGGCTGCGTTTTATGGGCATCATTTGTTTCTAGGTTTTGAAATAAAAAATGTAGTAATAATTGACTTGGGTCTAAACAATTTTCGGATGCAAGTATTTCTAGTTTACTTGAGTTTATATATTTAGAAAGATCAAAATAATAAAAAAAAAAGAACGTATATTCTCATCCTAATAGTCCTCAGATTATATTGTAAGAATAATTTACATGCTATTGAGTGATTGCAAAGAGAAACAATAAAGGGAAACAAACTCCTCTTCTCGTGAAAATCCCCGGGCGTGTCCAAAATCTATATCTGTCCGTCCCTGCCTGGGCCGTAATGTTCTGTTTAAAGACCCTTACAAGGGCCCAAACAAGAGACCAGCAGCGGCCAGCTGGCCTTGCATGTCTTCTTTCCTTTTTGTTGCTAGCCGGCCCAAATTGAAGTTTTATACGTCTCTCTCCCCCCATCCGCGCGCGCACACACTTTTTTTTTCTTTTTCATTTTAAAGATTTTCTCTCTTTAGCTAAAATTGTCATTATGCAATGTTTGGTCCTGGTGCAAGCACTAGAGACCAGGGTGGCGGATACGGCTAGGCAAAAATGATAAAGAAGAATATTCGCTGTTTGTTTGGTTCTGTTACTCCGCGTCTTATAAATTTGGCCCTGAAAGCTCAGTCGAAATATTCTAGGCAAAAGTCTTTAAATTTCTTTCCCCTTGATAGAGGAAATTGCATACGGACAAATTGTTTACTAAAGGTGAAGCTGACGCCTCTGTCATTCTTGTAAATGTTTTAACTGAGAAGTATAATTGGTTAGTTAAGTAAAAGCGAAAAAATAAAATACTTTGTTGCTTTGCCACCAAAAACAATGGATTAGTATCAGTTTAGGGTTTTGTTGCCGTGAGTCATGTGGTTCTTTTTGAGTGGGGGGTGGGCTATGTCACCTGAAGATGACTTATTGATATTTGATACCCCGACATAAAATGTCAGTTCAGTGGCCTATCCTCATCTACGTGTGAACTAAGTACCAAAGATCTGAGGGTCGTACTAATACAGCAATTTCTGAAAACCATGTTGCAGCGGAGACGTCTGCAACGCCCTTGGCCACCCAAAAAAAGAGATGTAGACTGAACCTGAAGAGGGATGGGTAAAGGTTGATTATGGTGGGGCTTACTCTCACAACTCCAATGAAGCTGGAGTACGGTTATCATCAGGAACAAGAAAGAGCTGGTTGGGTCGGCTTTATATCTGATTTCAGTCTGTTAGCAGAAGCATTGGCTTTGAGGGAAGATGTTGGTCTGGTAAAGAGTTGAAAATTAACGAAAGTTATCTTGGATACGGATTCTGGAATTTTATGAAAGGATTTGAAGGGTGAAGGAGGTTCAGCTCATCGGAAGGTGGAACCTGTTCTCAAAAGCATTACAGCTTGGAAAAGTCAGTTTGAAGATTGTTGTTGATTTTACGCACACGTAAAGACTCGCACCAGCAATATAGTAATAAGTAAAGTACGTCCTCACAAGAAATTGTCTAATTTTTTATTAAATAATAAAATTTGTCACTTTAATCTCATTCAAATAACTTTAATTTAAAAATTAATAAAAAAAACTTAAAATAATAGGGCTAAAATAGGGAATTGATGTTAGAAATTGCTAGAGAATCAGTAAATTAAAGTTTAGGATCGTGGAATTATTCTACTGTTCATTTAAATTTAATCTTTTTCTTTATACCTATATCAATGGGTTGGTTGCTAGCTTAGAATTTAAATTTATTTACAAGTTTTTGTCAAGATATTGTAAACATACTTATCATAAATAATTTTTTATATGTTTATGTAAGTTAATTAAGTTAGATTCACTAAGCTTTTACTTTAAATTTGGTTACATATGGTATTTAGGTATATTTTCATTTTAAATACTAATCAAATCACCTAATCTCTAAGTGAAATGAACGCAAGCTATTCAAATTTATGGTTTATTTTAAACTTCTTTTGTCAAGTTACATTTAGAGACTCAAATCAATTTAATTATTGATCAAGCAATTAGAAGTAATAGGCTTAGATTTGAAATAAACAACTCAATAGCCATTAATAATAAGTAAAAGAGAGTTAAAATATCTAAACCATAAGAAGAGATCAATCACAATACTAGAAAATGATATTTAACCCATCATATTTCTAGCAAAGTTCAATATTTTAAAAAAATAAATCATTTCTACAATAAAAGGTAAAGAGAGAAAGAGAACTAGTATGAAAAATGAGTTGTTGCAGTTTTTTGAATCCAATCTTTTTGATTTCTATCCTTTCCTTTTTGGTAGAAAGCTTTCTTTTTTCTCCCAAAAAGTATTCTGCCTCTAGCCTTTTTTTTCTTGAATCAAAAGGTTACCTTTTATACCCCCTATCATAGCCATTTGTTAAAAAAATTGAAGGTCGAAATGCCATTAAATTCGTGTTGGTGCTGCGATGCCAAACACATTGTTTACCCTAGTGCTAAGGCTCGTTTGGCATAGCGACGTCAAAAGGCTGGTGCTACAGTGCCAAACCTTTTGTTTTGGAAGCTTGTTTGGTTGATTAGGTTGGCATTGCGGCGTGGAAGGATTTGAGGCTGTGGTGCCAAGCCTTCTGTCTTGAGTTTGCAACAGTTCTGCCTCTTATAAGATGATTTTTGACTTTGATCTCATTAAAACTTGGTGGAGTGATGAACATGAAAATTGTAGCTTCTCCTCTTAGCATTCTAATAATCCAAAAATCACCTCGATCAGGTTTCTTTAGCTCACATTATGCACAAAGTATAGCAACATGTTTAGCAATTGCTTCAAACCAAATTGTGTTCATCCATTTCCATTTAATTAAGCTCCATCTTCTTGCACACCTTTATCAATAAGAGACTAAATCAGTTGAGGTTGAAATTAGGACTTTTTTAACAAAAAATTAAACTAAAATTTCTTAAAATGAAAAAGTTATAACATAATTGAAACTATTATTAAGAAAGCATAAACTACCCATAAATTACTTAAAAACTAAAGGACTTAACTCTATTTTAGATTCCAAATATGTGTAAGATAACTTTATATAATAGAGTTATCACATCTCTAAACATAATATTTTACTAGTCCTTGAGTAAAACTTAAAAACAACAGAAAAACATGAAAATAGAAAACATTGAACTACAAAACGACTACACCAATCCAATGATCACTTTCATTCCTTGTAAGTTGTCTTATTTCCTCAACTCATAACAAGTAGAAGCATTATTTAAATTTACATATCCTTAAATTGCAAGCTCATTTTCAAATGGAATCTCGTGTGTGTGTGTGTCTGTGTGTAATTTCTTGCAATGAGAATTATGTCATTTAGATAAGTTCATGCTTATGCAAAGAATTTAAACAAATTAAGAATTTCATATGTTTACTCTTCATCTTTCTCTTTCTATTAATGTAGACTAACACTTAATCAAAGATCTTTAAGACTTTATCAAGTTTGTAATGTATGGCTAAGGTCAAGGTAGGATATAGGATAACATATCACTTAAATCACCCTAAACACATAATTAGTCTAGGATCTATAATGAGCTTTATTCTTCACTTCTCCTAGTCACCGTTTTTTTTCCTTTGCTTCACCTTTTCTCATCCATCAAACACTTTATTCTATATATTTTTGTAATTCATATATTCACAATTTAACACCCCTAAACTTATTTCTTTTATGGTAGATAATGGGGTGAATATTTTCATAAAATTTTGAATTTTCCACCACTTCACCTTCTCTACCTTTTTCTTCATTACTTAGCCCAATTACGTTCTTAAAATGATCTACATACTTAGGAGTGATGAGTGTTGAAATGGAAATTTGTTCATAGGCTAGGATTATTTACTAAGTGTTTTATCAAGAAAAGGAAACATTAAGCTCAAAAAGGGTAATTAAGGACAAAATATAGCATGGTAGGCCTAAAAAGCTTAAACGATATATAAATGGCCTAAGTCATCTCCCTAACTAACTGTAGCCTAGGATTTCACCTCGAGAAAAATTAAAACAAATTCTAAAACTCAAGAAATTATTCAAATGTTCACACTTACGTAAACATTCTCTAAATACACATAATTATTCACAGCAAGAAGAATGTGCTCAACATGGTGGAAATTCACATTCTATAAGGGTGCTTAAAAACAAAGTTCAATGTAATTTTTAAACAATATTCACACTTACTAAGAGCACAAGATAATAAGACAACTAATTTTCTTTATTGAATAAGTAGATCAAAAGAAATGGCGTAACTTCTTGTAGTCAACATTTTCTAAAAAAAAAAAATTATTAGAAAATAACAACTTAACTAACTTGGAAACTTAAAAGCATGAAATGTAAAAAACAACTAAAATAGAGTTTAAAACTTAAACACCCCTTAAACTTAAGTCTACTTTGTCCCCAATATTAAGAAAAATTAGGAAAAGGAAACTCCCTTTTAGAATGATTCACTTTTTCCTCCTCCTCCTCGTCCTTATCATCACTTGAATCCTTAGTCATGGGTGGGAAATTTATGATGTCCATCTACAAAGGTATAGTGCAAACACGAAACGTTTGCTCCATGGTTGCCATGTAGCATTCAAAATGCTTCATCTTTTGTGAGATGGAAAGGTTTGGTCAATGTGATGAAGGACTTGGTGGAATAGATGAACTGTAACCAATAGCAGCTGATTCTGAAACGTGGAATCTTTGAACAATTCTTGGATTCAATGGAGCTTTTGGCTGCAACATCACTTCACTGCTGCCCTATTGGACTCTCACTTGCTTGCACAATGCAGTGATGAGTGATGGGTACCATAGTTTTTCTTTAACTGAACCAGTAATGTGAATGATGTTATTAAAAATCAACTGACCAATATTTGTGGGTTTACCTGATACGATGGCATAAAGCAAGACTGCTCTATCCTTAGTCACATCACTTAAATGCTTGACTGGTAATATTTTTGTGACAATTAAGTGGTGCTGTACCTTGTTTTCATTTTATAACACACTTGCCTTGAATGATGCTAGAACTCCCCTTGATAGTTTCCAAGTAGTGCCCAAGTTAGTAAGCAAATTGATGATTTCCTCAATATCCACATTACCATTCAAATATTAGACATACTGGTCATTCTCCACCTTCAGTGTATTATAGAAATGATTAATGGTGTGGTTATCAAATGGCACTCTTTTTCTCCTATAAAATGCCACACCATTCTCATGCTCTAAAGCATTAGCATAAAATTCTCTAAAAATTGGTAAAATTATGACTTCAGGTTGAGCACAAAAGGCTTGTTATTTTATCTCCTCAATTATATCATAAATGTAGTTAAACGTAGCCATGGGAACCTCAATGCCTCTTTCAAGGATCGGAGACTTCTGAACTAAGGATTAAGTATGGTGTTTAAACACCTCAATTGACACAAATTTGTTACTGTCAAACCCATTGCTACTAAGTCTAACTCTATTAGGTGTCATGGTTTTCTCAAAAAAATTCACAATTACATTTCTACATATTTCAACCCACAATAAACACCAAATATTTTGACAAATAATCACCACAACTTTACTCTCTTCAAAATCTATACCAACTACAATAAAAGCACCAAAAATCAATAATTTCTCCCAATGTGCAGAAAATTGATACTATTCAATGATAACAATGCAATTATCACCATTCACCATAAATCTCAATGAAACTTCAAGTATAAAGTGATTACTACCATCAATAAGCATAACTTATCCAAAAATCAACAACACAATTCTTCTCAAATAGTCAAGTTCCTCAAGAATAAAATTTCATGCAAAATATTTGACACTTACTTGATTTTTACACTTTGATGAAGAAGAGATGGTGCAAATCCTTGAAACTTGATTAAAATGGCAAGAATTTATGGTTTTTGACGGATTTGATGACTGGGCCAGAGACATTTTTGTTTTTTTGGATGAGAGAATATTGGGAAATTTGGGGCTAGGGTTTGAAATTAGAAAAAAAAGAGAAAATGGGATTTATATAGAGGAAGGGACCTCCATTTGGAGCCATAGTGTCAAACCTTCTGCCCCGATCTTTATTATTTTATTTTTTTAAATGACACCGTAGCACAAAAAAATTGACACTACAGTGCCAAACTTTCTGTTTGTTGACAATGCAAAGTTGCATGTTTTGGCACTACCGCACCAAAAGATTGGTAAACTTCTGTTTCTCACATAATACTTCCATATTTTGGCGTTGCAGCACCAAACTTACTAACTTGTCCACCTTATAAGCTAGAATTTGGCATTGTGGTGCAAAGAAGTTGGCATTGCAGCGCCAAATTCTTTGTGTTGCCTTTTCTCCTCTTACAAAAATGAAAAGAAAACTTAATAAAGAATACTATCAACTTAAATATTAAATCATAAAAAATCATAAAAACATACAATAAATGATAAAAAAAACTTAAAACAAGAAAATTAAGTATAAAGAACTTAAGTTGCCTCTTAAGAAGCGCTTTCTTTATAATCATCAATCGGACTCTCTTCAATCTCATTTGGGATCTCAGTTAGATTGATAGAGGAATGTTAACGCTCGATATCACCTTCCCAATAGTGCTTCAATCATTGCCCATGCACTTTACATTTCTCATTGGTTGAACCATCAACAACTTCCAATGCACCACAAGGAAACACTTTTAAAACAAGAAAAGGTTTTAACTACCTTGATTTCAACTTGCCTGGAAATAGCCTCAATTGAGAATCAAACAACAGGATTTGCTAACTCGGTTCAAAAAGGTGCTCCACAAGTCTCCTATCATGCCATTTCTTAGTTTTCTCTTTGTAAATCTTGACATTTTCATATACATCTATTAGGAATTTTGAGAATATGGTGCCTTGGAAAGCAAGTATATTCTCATGCTTAATTTCATTAAATTTATTTGTAATGAAAGTACATTTGGATAATAAGACGAAGAGTTTGTTTTAGTAAGCATTCATTATCTAGTTATTAAGGTACCAAGATTATATTAAGATGTTAAAATACATTTGAATGAAGAGTCATACATAGGAGACATATATTTTAATTGAATCTAAAAATTATTTATAGCCATATAATAAAGCTGGTCACTTTATTATGTTAAGGTTGTAGTGTCAAGATTATTTTCAACGAAACGAATGTGATTCATTTTAAGAGAATGATAAGTCTCAAATCATCAAAATAGTTAACTTTGAGTAATGCACTATAACATGAACTAGAATCATGTGAGAATCAAATTTAAGTTTATTGTTACCTAAATCTTGATCTCAAACTTATGCATTTGTTTATAGTAGAACTAAAATCCTGATGGATAGTGGATTCGTGTTTAATTTTCTTATAATTGTTGATTTACCATGGGCATGATCATCATAAAACTTTGATCTAGACTCTGTCTTTTGGGATTATAATTGAGATGAACATCTGAGAACATATATCCAAATAATAGAGTTCATAGCATTAAACATCGCTTCTACTAATTTTAGAAGGATTGGTGATTAATCTAGGCCTAGTGGATTGATGAATTAACTACTTATCACATCTAGATACTCAAAAGATTAGATCTAGCGTATTGAATTACTAATTAGATAAAATTTGAGACTAGGGGATAAAATTGACATAAATGGTTAAACAATAATTTCACCTTTTGTCATTGGATGGTTATGAAAGTTCACAATATAAGATTTGTAATTGGACAACTAATAATTAATATCAAATATGAAATTGTTTCTTGTAATTATAGTTAATCCAAGAGTGCATCCATGAGTCTATGGTGGAGTGATTTCATGGTTAATAAGCTTGAATTATTTTTAATGAGATTAAGAGTAATTCTAAGTTTATTGAAGCTTGGAACATCTATGTCCAAATAGATTCTTCACTTAGTTTTGTAGAATTCAACTTGTTTAAGCTGAAATATATGTTTTAATTTGATTAATTAAATTGTGTACAAAAATGGTAGGCTTAACATGTTTATTTTAATTTAGACAAAAAACATGTTTGTTCTTAATTTAGACAAGAAAATATGTTTGTCTTAATTTAAGATAAGAAAATTATTTTTTGTCTTAATCTAGATAAGAAAACATATTTTTCTCAATTTATACAAGATAAAATATTTTTGTCTTAATTACAAACAAGAGTTATCTTAAATTAAGATAATTTTAGGAGGATTCTTGCAAAATAAATCTAGATATCCATGTTGATAAAAGGAGACTCCATGTTTGACTATTACTCTTTTATTTATTATCAATTCTTTTTAATTAAAGATGGATAATAATAAAATAAGACTTATTATTTAATAAGGAGTTTTATTTTATCAAGAACTCTAAATGATAATTAAAGAATTAAATTATTTATTCTTTAATTTTAATTTTGATAACTGTGGAGCATGTTTGATACTCCCATAACTCTGAATGGATGGTCAAGATTGATTCAAAGGTGTTTTATTTTGATTAAACCTTTGAAGCAAGAGTTTTAATAAAAAGAGAAGAGATTGGAAGAAAAAGAAAAGAACATACTTTTTCTTTTAAAAAAAAAATTCAGCCATTTCTTCTTTTCTCCTCCTCCAAGCTTTTCTAAAGAAAAGAGAGACAAAATCGGTTGTCATCTTATAGTTTTGTATTCCACACTTTGTCTACTCAAGGTTCAAGTTGAATGTATTTTTGAAGAATAAGTGGTAAACTTGTTTAGTAGAAAAATCATTCATTGGTGTGGTGATATTCGAAAATGAGAATCTCAGAATAAAATGTATGATTTTTCTTTCTTAGTATATTCTTATTTTTAGATGTGATTCTATTACTAGTAATAATAATAATGTGTGTTTTCGGTTGTATAATTGGATTGCTTGCTTCTTTTATAAAAAAAAAATTGAAATCCATGCTTTATACAATCACATTAATTCACTAAGATCCTACTCCAATAGTATCCAATCTAAATTCATCCATTTCATTGAGTCGAAGTAATCGTTTCTCACCGGCTACTTCCAAGTCAAAATTGAACTTCTTGATTGCCCAATAACCATTATGTTCAATCTTTACCAGGAGATGACATGGCTTTCTAAAGACTAACTAATAAGGAGATTTACCTATTAGAGTTTTATAAGTTGTTCGATGTGTTTATAGTGCATCATGAAGTCTTTAGCTCTAATCTTTTCTCGATGAGGACACAACTTTCTCCAAAATCCTCTTGACTTCACAATTGGAAACCTCGACTTGTTCACTTGTTGTCGATGATAGATAGTCATAACTTTATGTGTCATTCCATACTTAGCAAGAATTGCAACAAAATACTTGTTGCAGAAATAACTATCTTTATCACTTATTATTGCCCGTAGGGTGCCAAATATAGTGAAGATGTTCTTCCTCAAAAACTTCAACACCACTTTTCCATTATTTGTAGGCATTGCCGTAGCTTTTACCCATTTCGATATATAGTCCATAGCCAAAAAAATGTATTGATTGTTGAATGACGAGATGAAAGGTCCCATGAAATCAATGCCTTATACATTAAAGATCTTTACTTCTAGGATATTGTTGAGTGGCATTTCATGTCTCCTTGAGATATTCCCTACTCGTTGACACTTATCACAGTGTAAAGAAAAATTGTTAGCATCTTTGAACAAAGTTAGCTAATAAAAACTTGACTAAAGCACTTTTGTTACTATTCTATCCCTTCCGAAGTGTTCCCTATAATTGGAAGAATGGCAATGCTTTAAAATGCTTTCAACTTCTTCCTCCATAATGCACCCTCTTAGAATTTTTTTCAACACATTATTTAAATAAAAAATGTTCATCCCAAACATAAAATTTAACATCATGAAATTTTTTTTCTGATTATAATTTAAATAAGAAGGTAGAAGGTTACTCACAATGTAATTGACGTAATCAACATACTAAAGCAACTTCTTTTAATGAACATCCAACAATTGCTCATCAAGAAAAGTTTCATTATTTAAAGTCAAATTGTTACATTGATTGTTATTCTCCAGTCTAGATAGATGATCTGCTACTTGGTTCTTTATGCCTTTTCTATCTCAAATTTTCAAGTCGAACTTTTGTAGCAAAAGGATCCATTTTATCAATCTTGGCTTAGCATCTTTTTTGGCAATACTTAATTGCAAAATGACTAGTGTACATAATAGCTTTAATGCCAACCAAGTAAGAACGAAACTTATCAAATGCATCAGTGGTGGTGTAGTGCATTTAAGTTTTGGTTAATGTCTTGCTTGTATAATAAATAGAATAAAAACCTTTGATTTCTTTGGGCCTAACATTGCCCATACAGCATAGTCACTAGAATCATACATCAACTCCAAAACGAAGACTCTAGTTTGGGACTACAATGATAAGTGCAAATACTAATTTCTTTTTCAATTTTAAAAATACAGCATGATATTCATAATCAAACTTAAAAGGGATATCTTTTTCCAACAAGTTGCACAAAGGTTTGAAAAATTTTAAAAATTCTTTAATGAACTTCCTATAAAAGCCATCATGTCTTAAGAAACCTCTGATGCTTTTCACTAAAGTTGGCAATTGAAGCTTCTCAATTGTTTCAATTTTTGCTTTGTCCACCTCTAAGCCTCAACTTGAAACCTTGTGGCCTAAAATAATGCCTTTTTACACCATGAAGTGACATTTCTCCTAATTCAATACTAAGTTAATCTTTTCCCACTTTCGAAAGACCCTAAGTTAATCTTTTCCCACTTTCGAAAGACCTTAAGTTAATCTTTTCCCACTTTCGAAAGACCATAAAAAGATTCAAAAGGCATTCATCAAAATTATTACCAAACACTGAAAAATCATCCATAAATACCTCAAGGTATTTCTCAACTATATCTAAAAAGATTTTTCATCATCTTTGAAAAGTAGTAAGTGCATTACAAAATTTGAAAGACGTCCTCTTAAAAGTGAAAGTGCCATCAAGGCAAGTGAAGGTAGCCTTTTTTTGATCGTCAAGAGCTATTTCTATTTGATTGTACCCAAAATATCCATCCGAGAAACAATAAAACTCCTTACCAGCCAATCTATCTAGCATCTGATCAATAAATGGCAAAGGAAAATGATCATTCCTTGTAGTTTTGTTGAACTTCCAATAATCCATACACACATTCCAACCAGTCATCATCCTCGTGAGGATAAGTTCATTGTTGGAGTTGGCTACCACGATCATTCTTCCTTTCTTTAGAACACACTGAATGGGGTTGACCCACAAGATATCCGAGATAGGGTAAATGATACCGACATCTAGCCATTTGATAATCTCCTTTTAAACTACCTCTTTTGTAATGAGATTGAGTTTCCTTTGATGCTCAATGGAGGTTCGGTGATCTCCCTTTAACAAAATGTTCTAGATGCAAATGGATGGACTGATCCCCTTAATGTTAACAATAGTCCATCTTATGGCTCTTTAATGCTCTTTTAGCACTTTTAAAAGTTTCTTTTCCTGCAAATTTGAAAGACTAGAAGAAATAATAATTGGAAAAGTAAATGACATACTAAGAAATGCATACCTCAAATGAAAGGGTAGAGGTTTAAGGTCAAATGTAGATGGCTCATCAAAGGATGGTTTTGTTGGAGCAAATGAAAAAGAAAGATCCAAGGATTCAAATGGTGGGATGCTGCATCCAAGAGGTTCACATAATTCGCAACATCAATATCATCCCTCTTAGAGCTAACAGCTAATTATGCCTCCAAAAGGTCTAGGTAATTCTCTTCAAACACCTTAAGGGTGACACAATTGACGACTCTCACCGCAAAGCATTCATCATGTTTACTAGGAAGTTAATATTAAAGGGTACTTCTTCATTTTGAACCCTTAAAGTGAGGTCTCCTTTTTTCATATCAATTAGAGCTTTTGCCATTTGTAAAATGGGTCTTCCAAGTATGATCAATATCTCACAACCCTCTTCCATGTCAAGAACAATGAAGTTAATTGGGAAAATGAATTTTGTTCACTTTCACTAAAACATCCTTCATAATCCCTTAACGATAAGTGAGAGAGCGATTGGTAAGCTGTAGTGTCATTGTGGTTGACTTCATTTCCCTAATCCCAACTTTTGATAAATAAACAAAGGCATTAGATTTATACTAACCTCTAAGTCGCTCGAGGCTTCTACAAAGAACAATGCACCAATAGTACAAGGTATAGTAAAACTACTTTGATCCTTGAGCTTTGGTGGAAGCTTGTTCGAAATTATGATGCTACACTCTTTAGTGAGTGCCATTGTTTCATACTCATCAAGTCTTCTTTTCTTTGTTAGTATATCTTTCAAAAACTTAATATAAGTGGGAATGCTCTCTAAGGCTTCGGCAAAAGGAATGTTAATATGGAGTTTCTTGAACACTTTTAGAAATTTCTGAAATTGATCATCTAACTTTTACTTTTGGAAGTGCTAAAGAAATGGGATATGAAGGTGCGTTACCTTTACAGCCTTTTCTTGCATCTGTTTTTTTTACCCTTCAATTGCTACTTTTTCCTCCACTGTCTTCTCTTGCTTTTCAATTAGTTTGCTACTATCACCCAATGTTATCCCACTCCTAAGAGTAATGGCTTTCACATGCTTTTTGCCTTCCTTCCTAGAGTTTGGCTTTGTGTCACTAGGTAAGGTTCCCTGGGGCCTAGCATTAATAAAACTTGTTAACTAACCAACTTGTGCTTCTAAATTCTTTATTAAAGCTAAATGATTGTGGATGAAGGAATCAATTTTAGATATGTATTGCATCAACATCTCTTCCATGGAGGATTTTTTCTCTTGCACAGGAGGTCTCACTTGAGGTTGAAAATTCGAAAGAAAGTTTGGTCTTGGAGCTAATGAAGATCCTTGATTGCCACCCCAAGAAAAATTGAGGTGATTCTTTCACCCAAGATTTTAAGTGTTGGAGTATGGGTTATTTTGCTATTGATTTCCCATAAATTGAATTGACTTCGTACTCACAAGACAATGCTTCGTTTAGTGTTCGTCTCCACATTAATCACATATGACAGGAGTGCTTTGAATAGAATGAACACTAATAGTCTTAAATTTCTTAGTAAGGGTAGATACTTGAGCAGTTAAGGCATTAATTGCATCCAACTCAAGAACTCCAACCATCTTCCTAAGTAATGACCTTTTAAAGTGCCACTAATAGTTGTTGGACACCATTTTTTCTAAAAGGTCATAGGTGTCATCAATAGATTTAGCTATCGGAGCACTATCAGTTATAGCATCAATGGTAGTTTGAATGTGGTTCAACAACCCATTATAAAATGTTTGCACTTGTAAGTCACTTAGGTAGACCGTGGTGTGGGCATCTCTAAAGCAAGTCCTTTACCTTCCCAAGCTTTGTACAAAGATTAAGAGTCAAATTGTGTGAAAGATGTAATATTGTTTCTCATCTTTGCCATCTTTACCGAAGGGAAGAATTTAGTCAAGAACTTTTACGCAAGATTATCTTATGCTTTGACAAACCCATGGAAAGAAAATTCAACCAGACTCTGGCTTTATCTCGCTGTGAGAAAAGGAAAAGTCTCATTTAGATAGCATCATCAGTGACCCCATTGTGTATGGAAGTATCACAAATTTCAAAAAGTTAGAAAAGTGAGCGTTAAGATCATCATTTGGGAAGCTTTCGAATTGAATAGTTGTTTGGATCGTTTGAATGATGGACAGCTTAATCTCAAAATTTTAGCTTGAATTGTTAACCTTTGAATGCTTGAATGAAGTCCATGGACTAACGGAATAGCATAATCCCTTAATGATCAATTCTCAACTACATATCCTTGAATTTACTGCCTAGTTTGATTCTCAACCATTCTCTCCGATTGATTAGAGTCTTGAGAGTTTTGTCTAAGTAATCTTCGGAAAGTCTTCTCGATTTCTGAATCACAAAGGACAATTTTCAAGCTCCTTAATCTTTTTATACACTGACCAAAAAGTACCTAAAAATAAAGAAAACAAAGCTTGAATTAATAATAGTTTGCTTGGTATTAATATTAGCAAAAGAATAGAAAAAATAATTCCTCAAAAATGGTGTCAAAAACTTGTTGCTGGTTTTACACACACGCAAGCGCACATGTCGCACAAGTAACATAATAGTAAGTAAAGTACTGTCTCCACAAGGAATTTGTGTATAATTTCTTATTAAATAGTAAAATAAGACACTGTAATCTTATCCAAGTAAATTAATTTGAAGATTAATAAAAAAATTAAGCTTAAATTAACAAGTTTAAACTAAAGAATGAATGCTAGAAATTGCTAGAGAATTAGTGAATTAAAGTATAGGGTTGTAGAATGATTCTACCTTTCATTTGAATTTAAGCTCTCTCTTTATGCTTATATCAATAGGTTAGTTGCTAACCTAAAATCTAAATTTATTTACAAGTCTTTGTCGAGATATTGTAAACATATCTATTATAATTAATTTTTCATATGTCTATGTAAATTAATAAAGGTAAGTTCACTAAGCTTTTGCTCTAAATTTGGCAACATATGATTTTTAAGTATATTTCTATTCTAAATACTAATAAATCACTTAATTTTTAAGTGAAATGAACAAATACTATTCAAACCCTTGGTCTATTCTAAACTCTCTTTATCTAGTTGCAATTAGAGATACAAATTAATATAATTGTTGACCAAGCAATTGGAGGTAATAAGATTAGATTTGAAATAAATGACATAATACCTATTAATAATAAGTAAAATAGCATTTAAATAACCAAACTACATAAAGAGAACAACTACAATTCTAGAAAAAGATATCTAACTCATTATATTTATAGCAAAGTTTAATATTTTCATAAAATAAATCATTTTTACAATAAAAAGTAAAGAGAGAAAGCAAAAACTATTGTGAGAAATGAGTTGCTGCAGCTTTTTTGAATCCAATCCTCCTTTGACTTCTTTCCTTTTCTTTTTTTTGTAGAAAGCTTTCTTTTTTCTCCCAAAAAGCTCTCTGCCTCCAGGCCCCTTTTTCTGAACAAAGAGATTACCTTTTACACCCCCTATCATGCCATTTGATAAAAAAATCGAAGGCTAAGATATCATTAAATTCATGTTGACATTGCAGCGCCAAACACACTGTTTTCCCTAGTGTTGAGGCTAGTTTGGCACTGTGGCACCAAAAGGTTGACACTACAGCGCCAAACCTTCTGTTTTGGAAGCTTGTTTAGCTGATTGGGTTGGCGCTGTAACGTGGAAGGATTTGAGGCTGTGGCGCCAAACCTTCTGCCTTGAGTTTGTAGCAATTCTACTTAATTTGAGGTGATTTTGACCTTGATCTCATCAGAACTTGGTGGAGTGATGAACATGGAAGTTGTATCTTCTCCTCTTAGCTTCTAACATTCCAAAAATCATCCCAATTGGACTTCTATAGCTCACGTTACGCTCAAAACATTGCAGCATATATGTTCTACAATTACCTTCATCCATTGCCATTAAAGCCCCAGTTCCTCGCACTGAAATTAGGACTTTTTAAACAAGAAATTAAACTAAAATTGTTTAAAATGAAACAGCTATAACATAGTTGAAACTATTATTAAGAAAGTATAAAACTACCTATAAATTACTTAAAAACTGAAGAACTTAGCTCTATTTTAGGTTTCAAATATATGTAAGATAACTTTATATAATACAATTATCAAAGATTCTCGGTTTAACTGTGTCAGCAAGAAAGCAATTCTAGCTGTAGTTTGGGTGCATACCAATCAAAAAAGGGGATGTGCCTTTCTAAATGAATATTATTGCCGTCTTCCTCTGTGGTACATATACTAAGCAGGGATGGACTGCTTGCTCTGCCTTGGGCGCCTTAGGTGGAGGTTGTTATATCCTTGGGTTTCTGTACGAGTTACTGTATATGTTCTCTTTTTCTCCTTAAGGCTGTTTGTTTTGAACTTTGTATAACTTTGGTATCATATTAATAGTAAGACGAATTTGTCTTTAAAAGACTTCGAATGTAAAAGCGGTATTGTAGGGTTCCAGCGTGGAAAGGTCCTTCAAAGCTTCAACACGGTTCATGATTATGGAAGTTGTTTGTTTTCAGCTATAAAACTTCATAGAAGCTGTGGGAGGCTTGCGCTTGCCGTTTGGGCTTCAAAAACCGCATAGTAGCTTTTATCAATTCGTCAACCCCTAATTAATTTGGCCCATTACCCCACCTCCTTCCGGGGCTCCAACCACCTTCATCGGTCAATTACTCGGGAAAGAAAAGCCAACTACCGTCATACAGTCTGTAGATGGAGAAGTCAACAACGGATTTATGATACCTAAGAACATAATATAAAATTTGAATAAAAGAAATCAAAGGAAAAGTGAAAATGGGAGGCCATTTTCAAACTTTGGCAGCTAAGGACCCAGGAAAGCCCTCAGAATGCCACCAGGGCAATAAAATACAACAAAAGGTGGATATATGCATATATTGACTGATTGTGCGGAGAAAGGCCCCCCATGACCGCGTCTGGAGTTGTTTCTGTCAAACCACACTACAATTTCATTAAGATGAAGTCAAATTCACTAAATTAGAAATATAATTTGGTGAGCCACTCCCCCAAATGCCTTTTAAACTACAGATCCAAATTGACTTTCAATTTGTAAATTAATAATGCTCTCTTACCTTCATCCAGATTGTGGAGGAGAACCTTCCATTACAAAGATTATAATGATTCTGAAATTTTGATGGGGTCTTCTCTGACTTGGGTTAATTACGTAGCAATGATAATAAACGTTTTGCTAAAATTCTATTCAAATAATTTGTTGATTACTTTTTTAAATTTACTCGTTCAAGGTTTTATTGATTTACTGATTCAACTGTTGCGAAAGGGTAAACACCCATTTTTATCCACAATCCAGCTGCAAATCTCAATAAATTAGTATTACTTCTGCTAAAAAATATTCAAAGATTTCGAATCTGGGTTTTAAATTGGTGTAACAGGATTAAGTAAAAGCTAATC
>NW_018397266.1:6508717-6517388 GCF_002168275.2 Theobroma umbraticum
TTTTTTTTTTTGTAAAAAAAAAATCCTGACTGAGTATCTCATTCTACATTGCTTGCAAGTATTGCTTTCAAACTGTCATTCTCTCTTGCAATCAAACACACGCAATAACAGCCCTCACACTTCTTTGCTTCTAGCTTGGGCTGCGTTACCCCTCGTACAAGAACAAGCTGCAAGAAAGGGTAGCCAGCTAGTGTCCTCCATGACAAGTTGGCGTATTTAAGCAAGAAAATGTTTCTTCCTTTAAGGAAAAGGGCAGGAAATTTAAGTTCATCTTGGCGAATACTTGGACAGAAAATGGAAAGTGACACAACTTTTTCCATGTTATAAAATGGCTCTTGTAGTTTCTCAAACAAGATTCCTTATATGACTGTCATGAATACTCATGATCCAGAACTTCAAGAAATAAGCCACAATTATTATATCCAAACCAAACTGCTCCCTTTATAATACTAATATCAATCAAATGAAAATGTAATAAGTTTAGGCAAGAAAGAGACCATTCAGCTATAAAAGAAGTTAGAACTAACTATGACTTACCATGCAAATGCAAAGAATCATTTAGTTCATTCAGATGCCACACTTTATTCTTCGGCCAATGAAATCAAACAGGGATGCTGCCAACCCATCGGTTTAACTTTTAGCATAATCATTTTCGTTTTTATCATTATTTGGTTTCTGGGAGTTTGGTGCCTGCCAAGTAGTACATTCTATGACGTCACCTAATAGTGAAGAACCACCAAGCTGTACATCTGGTGTCTCAATTTCAGTGGAGGAATGCCAAAAAGATACATTGCCATTTGTCACTTATCAGTTCCCACATTGGCTGTTAAATGTTAAATCAGAAAAGATTGTGACTCCATAATTTCTGTGCTGATTATTTCTAGTTTTTTCCGCATTTGGGAGAAAAGGGGTGTTGAGTGTCGACCGTGGCAGTGTCATGATAGCTACAAGTTAACATAATCATGACGAAAAAAGAGCACTGGTTTGTTGCTAACGCTAAGATTAAATGGTGGTCAGCAGGAAATAAATAGAGTGAAGGATCAAAAAGGCTGGTAAAGGTACACCGTCGACTCGATGTTCCTTAAACCAAATCCTACGGTTCCCCTGAGATGCTGCAGCTACCCCTTCCTATAACAATAATTGTGTAATTGTCAACTCCTTATAATATGAACACTTGATCAGAAATATCATATCTGTCAGGCCTGAAACTAAAGCCGATGATATGCTTCGTCTGACTCACATTATAGGTGGCTGCTTCGTCTGACTCGTATTATAGGTGGCCATCTCCTGTCACGGCCTATGTTTTCATACTATGATTACTTTTATGTCTGTAGTAAAGTACCCTTAGACAGAGACTTGGTTTATGGTGGTTGGCTGGGTCTGACTTCACTAAGCCTGTTACATTGGATGGACTTCTTGCTTCTAAAAAAGGGCAGATCCATCACTTCAGATTTATATTGTTCAACAGAAAACTTTCTGAATGGTCGTGATGTTGTTGCTTACTTGAGATCCCAAGCATATATCCTTGGTCGTTCTTGGAAGTTGGAACTTGAAACAAGCTCAGAGTTTGTCTCAGCTGTTGAGCAAGATTACAAGTTTGATTGATTGTGTTGTTCTTAGCACTAATCTACGCCAAAAAAATTGTAGAAACCGATCTCAAACAATGAGAACAAGAGCCCCCTGCTGGTACTTGAAACCGGTTGATTCAATCTTAGTTGTCAATCAGGGTTCTTTCTATCCACATTTAATGACTAAGACTAAATTGCAATCACAGAGATAGAGATTTAATAAAACACAACTCTAATCTCTTTTAGCATACTATTAAAATGTTCATTGTGCATTTGAATAGCTACAATATATTTTTCTACATATACATGGCAGGGAAAGGTGAGGGAAGTAACAGTTCATCAAGACTGAGAAAGCCCCAACCTCTTCTGTTATCTCCTGCACCATTATTCACGTACCCCACCTTGAGGACAAGATTGAGGCATCCAAGTACACAGCATGTGACTCATCAATGACAGATTCTAGACGCGTCAGCAATAAGCCAATAATATACATGCCCTGGCTCCTCGATGGAAAACAATGCCTACAAATGTACCTTTCGTTGCCCAGCGAGATGATGTATTTCTTACGTCTCTTTTCTGACCTTTGTTCATATTAAAGATTCTTGATTTTTCCTGCGTGTTTTTAAAAGATGCATGGTTCGTTAACCCAAGGAAGCCAGGCACCGATGGATGTCACTCTTGGTACCTATCTGTAAAATTACAGACATGAAAGGACACATGTTAAGACTAAGGAAACCAGCTTTTGCAGGACTGCTAAATAGTAGAGTCTAAAATTTATACGTAAGATATTTAAAACAATAATAATCAAAGCTAAAATAAAAGCCTTGAAACAAATTCTGAACCGAGATTCGATGGAGTAAATTACTGAAGGATATATGGCATAAAATGATTATGATCTTTTAGAAAGTTCCAGTACAACTTCCAAAGTTATTAAATTGCCATGATGAGGTTAAGAGTGATTGTAATCACATTCATTATGCCCTACAATACACTCATAATGGTGCCCAACACGAGACAGACACCAAGCTGAAAACAGCAGAGCAATACAACCATAGGTATCACTACCTCTACCAGAACTGGCTATAATTTAAGTATCAGTGGTAGTACCTCAACTTAAAAGTTGAGTATTCCATTGCAATTACAAAGAATTCCACATTATGCATTGCAATTAAAATAACAAAAATATATATTAACAGAAGTACATGCATTATTCAAATATTAAAGTTACGTAAATATTGGCATCAACAAACTATTTTTGGACCAAAATGAAAGGAAAATTGTATGGAGTTTATACATCTGCCTCAGCAGATGATAGACAAGAATGCTTTACAGTGATTGGCATCAAACATTTCATGCCGGAATGTGGATCAAAATTGAACTATGTGCAATTGAACACAAGGAAACAACAGCAGGAAATACCTTATCAAGAGTGCTTTTTGATGTTCTCTGATAAAAACCCGGCAGGGGTGTAGCTTTAAAATTAAGGCTCTGCCTTAATTTTTTGATCTCTGCATCTCTGTTATCCTGTGTCAACCATATAGTGTGAGCAAAGCCCATTGTCTAAATTAGGTACTGATATGCCAGTAATTATATTCTCCAGAGTGATGACATTTTCTCTCTCTTAGAATCTGACAACCAAAGTACCCGTCAGATTTCTATCTTATATTATGCTTGATTAATTATGAGAGTTTATGAGCATGTGCAGCCATGTCTAGTTGATTACAATAATGAAAAGACCTGTCCTCACAAATGAAAATTAATGATACCTTTGATTTTTTCTGAGGATATTTTCTCTCTGCTTCTCTACCATTGGGTTTTCCTTCCAATTTCTTGGAAAACTGAAATGAAGAATATGAGATGCTGAGATTCTAACCATAGACAGACAATGCACTCAATGTCAAGAAAAATTGTGTATGTGATACAAAAGGTTAGAGCAAGGAGTCTTCAATGCATACCTCCTTTCTCCTTTCTTCCCTTTCATCAGTTTTCAAGCCAAAATAAGATGGAGCAGCCTTAGCATTCTTTTTCTCCATACCACTAACTCTAGGAGACCTGTCACGAATCAACCAATGCAACAATTAAGAATTTTTCAAGATGATGGATGCTTTTAGACACATGCATAACTTCTGCTTATAAGTATTGATGGATAATATTTTAAGAATAATCCCCATTTCCTCAGAAAGAAGGGGAATAATTGAGAATACGAATTTAAATTAAGGCAAGTTCATGCAGACTTGCAAATTTAAGGCCATAAAGAGGCTAATTGTACTTGAAGTATCAGTTTCCTAACAAGAATATTCATTTAAAGTGATATGGTCCAATTGGTTAAATATCGGTTATCCAACTAAAAACTAGTTAATGCTTGCTTTGCCAAGTGGACCTTGTGACATGTGGAAATCCACTTGGACCTCCTGCCCCACAGTGCATGTTTTTTTGCTGGTTTGAAGACTCAACGTGGTAGTATGCATGGGATCCATTTCTGGTGTTTTACACTTGTTAATCTCAAAAGAACAAGTGTTGTTATGTTAATCTTCTGATGTAATTGCTTGTTTAAGTTCTGTTTGTAATATAGTGCGTGTAAGCTGTTGTTAAGTCTCTGTTTTTAGTGCTCCATAACAGAGCACATATTAAATGAAAGACCATCTGTTGTTTATCTGTTGTTTCTTTTTTTTTTTTTTCACAACAGTTAATTCCTGCAATCCCCACTACACCCCCGACTCTTTTTTTGCCTTTTGTTCTTTCAGCTCATAAAGGAAAGATGCAGAGAAGGAGGGAGGGAGGAAAACAGGATTGACAGAAATGACGAAACTTGGTGATGATATGACGATCAATACTCCAGTTAGAAAAGAAGAAACATAACTGATAGAAGAAAAACTAGGGTGCGCGGCGTCGGGTTTGCCGTTTCGGTGCGGTTTAACCAAAAACCGACCAAAATTATTACAATATAACCGACCAAACCGCATATAATGTATATGTCGGTTTCGGTCGGTTACAACCCAACCGACCGTCGCACAGTCCTAGGAGGGGGGGGGGGGAGAATTTCGTTAGGTGCGGACTCAGGTGGGGGAATCAGGTGGGGACTCGCGGGAGGAGAGGGGAATTTCGTTAGGTCGGTGGACTCGGGTGGGGGGGGAATCAGGTCAGGACTCGGGAGGGGGGAAGCAGTGAGGTCGCGGGGAGGGGGCCTGGGTTCCTCAGTTTTTCGGTCGGTTCGGGGGAAAGGAGTCCCTCCGACGACCGAGCCGATCAACCGCGAGACCGATTGGAACAACCGACGGTGGTGGTCGGTTGGGCGGTCCCAACCGACCGTCTCACAGTCCTAAGAAAAACAACTTAGCACAAGCCTCTTACCTTTCAAATATGCACTTTTACAAAAATAACTATGGAACAATATCTCTCTTTCAAACTCCCTTCAATTATGAGCAAATACTGTGACACTTTCAGCTATGAGGATTGATTAACTTCAAATATGAGCTAATCCGCTAAACAATAACTAGAAGTAGCACTTAAGAAGTGAAGTCGAAGACGAAAGTGACAATCAATTCTAACAGGTCTATGGCTAATATACTAAATTGCCTAAGACCTAAAATCAGTGCATCCTCCGTAGGATATTTGAGTTCTAACATGCTCAATGATTGCTTTTTCATATTTTCCACAGTCATTACCCGATTAATGTTAGTTTTGAAAGTGGAAATAGTGTAAGCTTCAGAAAATAGGTCCACTGTTAATGTGATAGATGATAGCAGATACCTAGCTATCCAAAGTAGAAAAAGATGGCAAATACCTATATATTGTCCATATCCAACATCAAATCTATATCAGGACTCAACTAGCCAGCAAATTTACAGATGCAAAGTATGCATTATATGCAGTTGTCAGCTGAAGTCCTTAAAGTCAAAACCTTACCCTCCATTCTCCTTTTGGGGAGTCATCAAAGTGGAAACTCTTGGTTCTCTCCCCTTCGCAGGCACCTACCAGAGAAAAATGGAAAGAAAAGTTCCACGAATGTAAATTTTTGTAGAAAATAGAGATGTCAGGTAGACCTTATGGATTGAAATGATAACACAATAACCTGTTTCAGTGCTGCAGATTGTTCCTGACTGGAAGGTTTCAATTGGCGATAATTACTCTGAAATGTCTTAAACGCTCGTTTGACAATGTCCTTATCCCCCATTTTTTCCATAATTAAAGATTTTCTTGTTGCAGGAAGGGAAGCCAGTCCAGAACCTGAGGGACCCAAACTAAGGGACATGTGCAAGGATCTAGGAATCACTTTCTTGCGTTCTCCCATGGAAGGAATCTTGGTCTTTGGTAAAGAATAAGATGAAGTAGTCTTTGTTTTTGATGGAGTTCTAGATGCAGACAATGTAGTAGGAGTTGATGTTGGCTTTGATGCTCTAGGCGTAGAAAATTGTGGTGTTTTAGTCACAGGGGATGCGGGTTTCTTCTTTATCCTTGTCTCATTTCTCTCCTTATTTGCTGGTGTAATCTAGACAAGCAAAATGAGATAAGAAGGCATCAAATGCCAGAATTGGAAGATATACACAACAAGTTCAATGTAGTCAGGCTTTCCGTATAATAAATCAGATCAAAAATATGAACTCACCTTATCAGATTTTGCCGAATGACCCAACTTTAGGTTCTTATGTTTGATCTTTGGAGTGTCTTTTATGTCTTTTTCTGAGTTCTGTGGTAACTCCTTTTCATCTTGAGACCCCTTGGGAAGAGTTTCCACTCCTTTTACCCAAACGGCTTCTTCTGGGGCGGTTTCTTCCGATTTGATTAACTTTGGACTTTCCACTGTGCTATCCATTTCCTCTTTCTCTTGACTTTCTACTCTGCTATCTATTTTCTCTATCACTTGACTCTCCACTCTGCTATCTATTTCCTCTTTCACCCCCTCAACTGATGAGTTTTGACATTTGATGGCAATTTCAGGCTCCTTATTGTGCTCATCAAAGTGGGTGTCACTCACCTCACTTACCCCGTTAGTTTCTTGCTTATCTCCTTCATTGGAGCACTGACCATTAGATTTACCAACTAGATCTCCACAATTCTGATCATCTGAGTTAAAGGGTTTACTTTCCATTGGCTTCTCCTGAGCCAGTAGCTCAGTTTTTCTTGCAGCAATCTTCCTGTAATGTTCTTCAAAGTAAGCCTTTTTCTTAGCAACTGATCCGGGAGTTGCACACTTCTCAACCTCCTCCAAGTACTTATTTGGCGAGAAAGATGACCATTTCTCCCAAGAAAGCGAATCATTCTCAAATCTACCAAACGAGACTGACACTTCGAGAGCAGGATTTGAAGAAACCATCTCCCCAATCTATTTACATGACATAAAAAACCAAAATTGAAGCATATTCTGGAGCAACAAACAGAATGACAACTCATAGCAACACCCAAAAACGAAAAAAGCAGCAATTATGAAGTGCATATTCAATCAACAATCTAAGACAAATAAATTAAATTCGAGAAACAATAATGGAAGGTGAATTAAAAACAAATGGGCCAACTTTTTCCCAGATCGAAAGGACAAAACTCGTGTACCTTAACTTCTTTATTCGAAGCATCTACTATTGATTCACCCATTAAATTCTCAAAAGACCAGGGGACTGGAACTTGAATTACCACAAAGCTACCGCATCAAGACACAAACTTTAAGCACAGAATCGCCTGGCAGCTGGCATGGGCAGCCTCATTAATCCATTGGATCACACACTGAAAAGACCCAAAGAATAAGCAATTCGGAATAAAGACAAAAAGAAGCCTTGAAAAATGGTACCAAATGTAAGAACTAAGAAGAAAAGAATAATGGGGGCACGTGCTCGTGTCTGCATAATTGAGTTCTTACACTTCCTACTATTATCAAAATCGCCTTTTCATGGTAAAATGGCAATCTTTGTCTGTTTCTTGTACTTGTGGAAAGTCTCAAATAATAAACTCAATTATCAAAAAAACAAAAACAGAGAAGAAAAGGCAATCAAAAGTGAAGATAACCCATATATTACATTTCAAAGATGATTTTAACTTTGGGACTTTCTGATTAGTGCATGATTACTATTTCAAGTGGAAGAAAAAGTTGAAAAAAGAGAAAAGAGTTGTTTTAAGGTACTGTGTGAGAGTGGAGATATGACAATTTGGTTAAAAGATTAGTTGGACCAGTAATGAGATTGAACAAAAAAGAAATGTTGGGAACATTGAGTAAGCAAAAGGGCAGATGCAACAACAAATCTCGACAAATTTTTAATGATAATACGTACCAACGAAAATTTGCAGTCAAAATTTCATAGGAAGAGTGATGAGAGATGAGGGTTGAAAAATGAAATAGTAGATGGGTAAGGCAGGGCCCACATTGGAAAGTGGTGAAGTAAAGTGGGAAGGGAGTGCTTGTGAGAAACCGGCAAGTTGACAGGTTTGCTTTGCTTGCTGAATTAAATATCAAGTCTGCCTTAGGACAGTTGTGGTTGTGATATGTGGACCCTTTGATTCCATTTGTTGAACTAAAACGATCTGTGCCACACCCACTCTCACTCTACCACATTATTGTCAATTGACAAAGAAAGGAACAAAATGACATCAAACGGTTCCAATCTTCCATTTCACTTTGCTATTTCTACTCACAGAACTCATTTCCAGAGAGAAGAAATGGTTGACACTGATAGAGCAGAAAAGGAGCCAAAAACACACAGATGACAGCGTTCCTGTCAGTTTTGGACACATCCAATAATTTGGGTCTTGTGGGCTCTGTCGCAGATCCTTTTAACTTGCCTTGTTTTTTCCTCGTCTGATGCCTCTTAAGCTACTCAATCTCCTGTCAAAAGATGAAAAAACAAATATCAATTCTACATAAAACATCACTGTCTAAAATCAACTATATATTACTTGTGTTTGCTTTTGGAAATTCACATCACAGTTCCACAAACTCTCCTATTCCTAAAACCTCATCAAAAGGAGGTCAGCATGAGCATCGGTTCCCTCTTTCTTCAACTATTCCTAGGCCTAGCTCTTCTAACGGGACTGGCTGAACCAGACCCTGACCCACTTCAAGATTTTTGCGTTGCAGATGCAAAATCCCCTTTCTTTCTCAACGGCGCAGCCTGTCT
>NW_018397266.1:6517488-6519687 GCF_002168275.2 Theobroma umbraticum
TCCTTGAAGATCTGCATTATTAAATTTCGATAGAAGCAATTATTGTGTTGAAATCTGGTAAAACCCAATCATCATCTCCAGATCTAATTCCCTAAGCCATGTCTCAACACATAAATAATTTATTTATATTCCTTGCCCTTTTTATTGCTTTCCATGTGAAAATATGGAGTGTGAACTGTGAGGCATGTGCCCATTTGGCAATTGAGAATGCGAAATTCATCCATAAACATAGTCAATCACATCATATGTTAGGCTGATTGGAAAACTGTTAAACTGTCAACGCCAAAGGGCAAAGGGCAGAACAGTTCCAAGCCGAATTTCTCACGGACTCCAATTTTACACAGGTGGAATGTGGTGGAGGCTATAATGGATTAGTGGAGAAACTTAGTCGAGGGGGCTCTCCTCAACGGCTTCCCTAGACCTTGTGCGCCATCGACACGTCTAGCAAAACGAATTAAAACAGTCCATGTCAACCACGATCGTCAAGCCACTTGGAAACAGGGTTTAAACTCAATCATCCACGTCTAAATTTCTTGGAAGCCAAAGATGCCGAAGAGCTTCGGGTGGGTCACGGAGTGGTTGAAAATTCTTACAAAAGGAAAGAGTGCGTGTTCGAGTTCTTTTGGACCCCAACAAAGTTTCCGTGAACACTTGGTATAACGACATTTCACAAAAGCACAAAATTTTTCATTGTTTCGGGTATCTTCTCAGCCTGTATCATCTTACACTAGCTAGCTTTATATTTCTTTTTTGTTCCTTTAGTCTTGAATGTTATCTTGGCTTAGAATCGTTGTTAAATATGAAATGATGAAAAGAAACCAATCATAGTTTGATATCTGGCAACCATTTCAATATTAAAGGTCAGATAAAGGGGCAAATAAAAAAAGCAGAAAAGTAAAGCCACCGAACACCAATCCAGATACTTACACAAGGGAAGAAGAAAATGAGAAACGGAAAATGAAAGAAAGAAACAATCAACAGCCGAATGTTATTCCTTTTTCTGAATAATGTTCTTCAATTACATACAAAGAAATCAACCCACCAAAATTGTTCCAAAGTACGGAACACCCTCTGATGAAAGGTATTGATAATCCCATATGTAAATCACAAAAATAAATCCCAAGAAATAACAAAAAAAAAATCAATCTGTACACAACTCTATCAAAGAATCATCATCGTTTTGTGGCAATGTAAAAGAAAAAAAAAGAATTATAACAAATAACTGGAAAACCCCAAGAATATTGAAGAACCAGTAGAAGAAGAAGACTGATCTTTGACTAAATTCCCCTTGTAAAGATCGTACGGTTCCCAAAGATGATCAAGCGGACAAGGCTTTCTGGCATCGAGTCTAACCCACGGCTTCCCTTTCCCACTCCAATGCAACAAACTTACCGCCCCTGGATGCAACGACCGACAAGAACCTCTAACATTGTCCCCGCCAAGCCCATGTTGGTTCCATCTATGGTCAATCGCTTCCACATTCCCCGCAAATACAAGCAGAAACGGCGGCAATGAACCCAACTCGTAAATCCTTCGTTTCCTCTGTATTTCCATCCAATTCTCAATTCTTTTCCTATAATTCCCTTCTCTCCAACGAACCAAATCCATTACCATAACTCCCGTGTTGAAATAGCACGGCTTTCTCGATTGGAAGACCCGAGAAATAACCGGGTCGGACCAAAACCCGTCCGTGAAATACTTGGTGAAGTTGGCATGGCAATATTCGGGTGCGCCGATAACACGTGAGTTTGCCAGGGTTGTGTTCCAGAGTTTAAGAATGTCGTCGACGACGACCAGGTCTGAGTCAAGATAAATGACTCGGTCAACGCTGAGATCTAGGATGTCTCCAAGATAGTTTCGAGCGTAGTTGAGGGGGTTCTCGAGGGCTTGCCGTATCGAAGAAGAGATCAAGTTGATTACGGTGTCTTCCCGGAAGATATAGATTTTGAAGTTGAGTGAAGGGAACGTGGATCGGACGAGTTTGCTCAAGACTCTAGGACTGGCCGGGTCGAACTCGGCGGCTATGAAGTGAAAGAAAATGTTTTCTGGGCAAGACGCGTGGCGGAGGACGGAGTGGACGGCGGCGATCGAGCCACGTAAATATTCGGAGTCTAAAGTCATCGCTACATGGACTAAAGCGGGATCGCGGGAGGAAACGAATTCTGTATTGACAGAAACCGGACATTCCACCCCGTTACG
>NW_018397266.1:6519787-6526901 GCF_002168275.2 Theobroma umbraticum
ATTAGAGAGCGCAAGATCTAGTGCTCTCTTGATCAGGTGCTCCCTTGGGAGTCCCGGGGGGAGCCTCAAATCGAGCTCCCTAATAGAGCACCGGTGCTCCCCTAGGGAACCCAATGCTCCCTTTGGAACCCTTGATCAGGTTCCCCAAATCGATGTTCTCTTTTCTTGACGGTGCTTCTTATTTTTTATTATTTCTGTTAATGATATTTATAACTTTTAGGATGAAACATTTATTTTAAAAATTAATAAATTTATGTGTAATTTTGATTAAAATTTAAAATAATCAAAATATTTATTCAAATAGAAAACATTAATGGGGTTTGGTTGGTCGGTCGTGACCATTTCATGTCTTGAAGAGGACATCTTCAGATATTATTTTATCAAGAAATAATTTTGAACAGGTAAAGAGAAATGCTATTAAAATGGGAGTGATTAGTGTGAGCGCGAGGTTTAAGTTGGAAATTTCGAGTGCAGAGTACACCGATTCTGGGCACCAGGCCACCAACCCAACTTGCTACAAATAAACAAGAAAAGGTTCAAGTTTTATTTGCCCAAGACCTCGTTTGCCAAGTAATTAAAAGTTCCCAACTTCCAAAAAGAAATATAATTCTCTACTTGCTGAACTATAACACGAAACCGCAGCAAAAGTTACCGAATAAATAATAGGTTACACAGTGTCCGTCAGAGGGCATGTAAATCTAGGCTAAAATCTGATGGCCTGGCTTGTATCGGAGCAAAGGAGACACAGGTAAAGCTAAGTTAATCAAAGTCAGAAAGATGTGATATTTAACTGCACGTGTGGGTCTAGGGCAGGTAAAAAACAAGTCTTTGGTTAGTGAATATTGAGATTAAAATAAGTGATTATTGGGAGATGGGGACGTTGGGAAAGTAGGTGTATTTTATTTCTAATTTTCTGAATTGTATTTTGCATAGGATACTCGTAGTTGAGGTAGAAGCCAGAACTGCTGCAGTAGCATTAGTACTAGTACTAAAATGGGGAGGTGATCGATGAGGATGATGGTGGAAATCAGAGGAGACTACTGACTTTAATAATACCTTCCGACAGTCGGAGATGGAACGAGAGAAAGAGACATTGGAATGGTGTGGGGCACGTGGCCAGTAGTTGAGAGAGTGGGGCCTCTTTAAGCTCTTTTGTTTATCCTACCACACAAGACAATCTAAGCGCAAAGATTTTAGATCCTGTGGACAAAGTAGTGATATTGTGAGGATTTTCCAGCTCGCCCGTGAAACTGGCGCGTTTCCTGCTGCCTGCTCTTCTTCACAGCTTGCACATGAGCTCACAGTAGTAATTTTCTTTAACATAATAATATCAAAATATGAAGAAAGAAAGCCACTGTCAAATAAATACTCCCACCTTTTTCCTGCAATGGTATCCATTTTCGCTTGAAAATGTAAAAATGGATTTCAACATTGAAACTACTTTTTTTTTTTTGAATTTTTAAAAAGATTCTCTATCCTTTTCTCTTTTCCGATCATATAATCATGGCCACCATTACCACCTCCTCCGCCATTCTTTATAAGCTCACGTACCATGTACTGAAAGTCACGCTCTCTTACCCACATTCTACGGTCTCGTTTTATTCTCTTGTCATTCGTCATTTATTTCCCCAAGGAATTTTATGACTTTCCAAACCGACCATGCCGAAGCAAATAGTTATGTACAACAAAAGGACTTCATGACAGACAAATACTTTTGTCAAGGAATCAGCACCGTCACAACCATTTCTTGTTCTACTTGCAGGCCAAAGCCTAGTTGGTGCCTACATAAAAGGGCAATTGGGTTGAGATCATCGCCGATGTAATGGGGAAAGGTGGATTGTTGTCTGACTCTACATCCACAAAGCATATCAATCATCACCAGATGATATCCTCTGCTGTGTGGTCCAATGCGGGTGGTTTAGGAGGTCATCATCCCCATGACACCAACAACCGCCACCCCCAAAGTTAGAAAGGTTGCCCAAGCAAGGGGCCCAACACATTGCGGCCTAAGTTTTCGATGTAATGAACCTGAATATACTTACCTTTGTACCCATAAAACGTGAGCATAAAAAGCATTTCAAGGAAAGAATATTCATATTGCAGAGGACAGCAGTATGCGATCAATCATAGGAATGCAAAACCGTTGGCTCAATCAAAATACAACCATTCTGCCCATAACTAGGGAAGAATCAAGTATTCTATACAAATTGAAGCCATTTCAGACAAAGTCATCAATAGAGAGAACCTGAAGATACTTACCTTTTGTACTGTTAAATGTGAGCATAAAATGCTCTTTCGCATTTCAAGAAAAGAATATTCATACATCGCAGAGCACAACAGCAACCTACTCAATCATAGGAAATGTAAAACGGTTGGCTCAATCAAAATACTACAATTCTGCCCGTAAACCAGGGAAGAATCAAGTATTCTATACAAATAGAAGTGCAAAATCAAATTGGTAGCTGGGAAGAGATGGCCACCTTCCCTCGGTCCTTTATTGTTCTTCTTTCTTCCGAAAGATTGATGGTTGGGTAAGGAGTCAAAAAGAAGTGATGGGGTCAAAATACTCCACAGAAGTCTCAATTTATGGAAGTGTAGCTCTAACCTCTTTCCTGTCTGCTCCAAACGACTGCAGTTGAAAAATCATGATATCCCATCAGTATCAATTGGGATGAAAAAAAACAATAGCTGTTTTTCTAACTGAATGTGTCAGCATCCAATCACTTGAGCAAAATATAAATCTATACTCCATACCAAATGATGTACCAAAATAAAGAATACACACGCATAATGTTGCATTGGGCTTCTGGTGTATCATTGGGCCAGGTCAATGGTTATCACCTTTATGCACAGGCACAAGAACTTGGAAGTGCCACATAAAATAATGCCTTATCCAAGCAATGAAGGTATTTAAGTCATAGGTCCAACCCATGTGATCAATAACTTTATTATCAGCAGCTAGGATCATCACGATAGATAGATTTGGTAACTTAAGCATAAAAACCCGAAATTGGATAGTGTATGTTAATTATGCAATGCTTTAGCTAAAGGGACCATCATAATACTTTTCAAATTGACATAGAAGCCGGCTAACTTTCTATGGTAATAGGTTGTGCATTTTTGATAAAGAACTTGACAAGAATAGGCTAACAAATAGATCAATTTGGATTAACTAACTCTTCAGCAGAACTCTATATTTTAAGGATACTGTTCTTATCTCACTGGAGGGCTAAAGTTAAGCTTTAGTATTAAGCAACATTACTCAAAAAATAAAAAAGAAAAGCATTCATTATATGAAATTCATAGTTTACATAAGAGGCCTAAATAAGGAGCATTAGCAAAGATAGTGACGGGCAAACAATTAATACTTATCTAAAGCAAATAATTCTTACCTCCGCACCCAAACCTTTCACAAAGACATTTGTAAAGAGTTCAGAAGGTTCGGGCATTGGGCTTTCCTGGAATTAAAAAAAAAGGGAAAAGAATCAGTGCTAAAAACCATTCAGTGTCAACAAACAACTAGACAAAACTTCAAAAAAATAATAATAAAGAAAGAAAAACACATTCAAATAGACTTCAGTAAAATCATTTAAATTGAGAAATACAAAAATCAAAATAAGACAGCAAAAGACTTATTACCTTTGCTTGAGCAATTGCATCATCTACCTCTTTTCTCACTTCCTTCTCAATGTCCTGAAATCAGGTAAAAAAGGCACACTCAATATTTTGATATTTTTATTACCACAAACAAGTACCTAACTACATTTCACTGCTAATAGATTCATATATGAACTCAACCAACATACCTTTAACTCTTTCTCAGTAGCTAAATCATGAGACAATACCAGCTTCCTTATTCTTTCAACTGGATCACGCTCCTAGGAACATAACATCTAGGATGTTAGCTTTGTATTAACTTGATTAATATACAACATGAAATATCTAACGCTAAACAAATGAGTCCTTGGGAAAGTAAAGCTAATTTAGTATCAACCTGTCTCACACCACTAATCTCATCACGTGTTCGATAGGTGCTACCAGGATCAGACATGGAGTGACCATGGTACCTGTAGGTGTCCATTTCAAGAATCTGCATACAGGCATCAAGAATCAAAATAAATCTATTATGCAATAAAAGATAGAAAAATAGCATGAGACTTCACAAACGAAGTAGCAGCAAAAGAATAAACATATCTCCCATCACATACTCAGATAAATGCATAGTACAATCATCCTGTTGATAAGAATGCAATTATCTTAACTTAGTGATAACTTATAAGCCCGTCGAAATTGGTAATAATATATTCTTAGGCAGCAGGCCAGAATATAGTATTTCAAGACTTTAATTATAGCATCTTCTTGCTTTGAAATTAAAAAATACTAGTATTAAAAAAATATATATCAGAAACAAAGACTTATAACCCAAAAGCAGGTACTGATGCCACATTAATTACACATTAGAGAGCCATAGAATAATTTCCCATAGCAAGCATTTACTATACTTTTCCCATTAGCAAATGTATGCCATACATCTTGAAGGTTAATGCAATTATCCATAAGCCCCAACTGATTTTAGGATAACTACTACTTTTGCTTCATATATGGTGTTGAACGTGGCTGGTAATCAGCCCCCATAAGTCAAGCTCCCAACCCCATCATTTTTAAATGCTTGGATGCATTGTAGTTGGCTGAAAATTTTCAGTTTCCAAGAGTCAAAAGTCTGATCCCCATCACACTCAATGATTCAAAAATTTTGATAGTTTGTCTCCCCCAAATTTCCTTCACTATCTTTGCTTGTTTTTTCTTCCTTTTGCCTAAAGGCAATTCGGGAATGTAGAGGAGATTTTGGGAATGGGTAGAAAGGTTTTTGAAATATAAAAGAGAAGTTTGGTTGTGCCTCAAGAAAGAGAGGCAAGAGAAACAAGCGGAGTTTTCAAAGCAAGTGTAGTAGCTCTCAAGTGGTGGAGGGGGTAGGTGAGTGTAGTGAGTTTTGGCTATCAAACCTCATTGTAATCTTCATCTTGTTCTGGTTATGGTAATATTTCCTGAAATTCTACCAGCGGACTTAGTTTTAAAATCGAACCACATAAGTCCTTGTGTTTGTGCTAATTATTATTTTCGCAGATCATTTCTTGATAAATGTTTGATTTATTATTTTGATGAATTTATTTACTCATATTGACTTGTTTGGGCCAATTGTTTACATCAAATTGATATCTAAGCTACTGTTTCAACTGTCTTTCTTGCAGAGTGGCTTGTGCTCTTGATATTTTAGTTGCTTGCATTGTTGATTAAATTGTTGATATGGTTACCAATGTGTCTTTGGCCTAATATGAGGTTGAAAAGATAATATTCAATCTATGACGCATCAAGAGAACAGTTTCCTTCACCATCCTAGCTTGTTCTTTCTTTCGTTTTGCCTAAAAGGGCAATACGAGAATGTAGGGGGATTTTGGGAATAGGTAGAAAAGTGTTGAAATATAAAAATGAAGTTTGGTTGTGTCTTGAGAAAGAGAGGCAAAAGAAAAGGGAAAAAAAAAAAGAGGAGTTTGAGAGCAAGTGTAGTAGCTCTCAAGTGGTTGTGGGGGAAGCTGTGTAGTGAGTTTTAGGTATCAAGACTCTTTTTAATCTTCCTCATTTCTATTATAATGGAATTTCTCATAGCTTTTACCTATGGACATAATTTTGAAACCGAACCACATAAATCCTTTTGCATATTTTTTTGTACAAGGCATTGGGTGGCAGAGATAAATTGTTAGACATGCTTTTGGAAGATGAATTGGAAAAGGTACATATTGCCACCTTGCTTAGTCTTGGAGATGAGGTATAACAAGGTATAGAAGATGAGACTACTGTGCCAGGTTTGTGGCTGCGATTAAAGAGCAATTGTATGACAAACATTGACAAACTGGCTCTTCCCCAAACAGTGGCTCTATACTCTCAAAATAGAGGAAGGTAGACATATATCCCACCACCTTGATGCATTTACTTCTATTATTAAGGATCTCAATAATATAAATATTAAAATTGATGACAAGGACCAAACTTGGAGTATTTTACGTTCTTTGTCACCTTCATATGAGAATTTTGTTGGTATTTTGCTTTATGATCATAATGGCATTCTCCAGGAGGTGAACAATGCCTTGGGTTCCACTGGGTTGAAAAAGAAAGTACGGCACATGAGAACAATCAGGGTGTAGATTTAGTTAAACGAAGGAGATCCAAGTCAAAAGGTGGTAATTCAAGACATATGATTGTTTGAAGAGAAGGAAAACAGTTGATTAATAGGTGCACACAAAAAATGGTGCAAATGTGGTTAATGCATAGACTCAAATAATGTCAACACTATTATGGTAGTATCAAACATACATGTTAATTATAGATATATTTTCAATACGATTGCCACATATCATGGTAACATGTCCAAAGTAATAAATTGATTTCCTTGAGTGCTTTGAACAAGAAAGGATTTCCTTAGATACTATGAGTATCAACAAATTCTCAGATGGACATGGAAAAGAACACAAAACAATCAAAAAAGCTTAATCCTCATCATCAATTTAAATATCAATATTGTTGAGATCCATAACAATAGAAACTAAAGCAAATATATTTGGATGCTTGGATACAGGTGTATATTTCTCCATTTTGAGGGTGTAAAGTAAAGGTGTTTATGAAATTAACTACCTGCCCAAGCTGTAAGCCAGCCCATTCCATTAACATTCGGGCCATAGTCGGATGAATTATTTTGAAGTTAAGCCCAACCTAGCTCAACTTGATAATAATTATTTATTACCGTTATATAAACTAGGATGGTGCTCGTAGCTACACTATGGAAAAGATCACTGGAAATATAGATTATGTTGGAGTGGACTTTAATTTGGTACCTTTAAAAGAGTTTGTAGAGAAAGCTATATTGTATTAGTCAATTGCATGAATGTATGGTTTTTACTGATAAAGAAAAAGATAAACTGATATTAATTAAAAATAATTATTTGCTCTGGTTTCAATTACTTGAAACCTGCACCTACATATATGATCATAAAACAATATTTATTCAAAGAAGACAATAATCCTATCAAATATTGTTAGATGTATAATAAAATATTAAGAA
>NW_018397266.1:6526911-6571722 GCF_002168275.2 Theobroma umbraticum
ATATAACATGTACTATTGGCAGACTAAGATAAACAGTTATACAATATAAGGCAACCGTATGATGTAAAGATCCTATCAATATAAAATAGTTACTAATTTCTAAAAATATGTCTATATATAAAATGAATGGCTAGAGGTTGTCAAATTTAGTTGATTTGTCTATTCAATAATGACTGTATGCTATGTATATTAAGAAATGAGTAAACCTTCTCGACTTTTTTATTTTGTTCAATGAATTGGATAGATATTTATTAGAATTTAAACATTCATGTATAAAAGAGATGTCTAAATACTATAGATTCAGGATCATGCAAAATAAAAGGATATAACCAAAAAAGAATATTAAATTTTAATTGATAATATTAAATGAATATATCTTCTAAACATTAAGAATTAGAAATTATTATTTTTTGGTTTTTTTTTACTGAAATAAATAAAAAAAAAACCTTTCAAATGTAAAAACCAACGCAGCTTTGACCTAAGGTGTAAAAAAAATTAATTCAATTGAGAATGACAACCAATTGACCCAATTAGTTATCCTATTTAAAATAGAATTTATCTAAAAAAGACAATAATTCTATCAAAGATTATCAGATGTATAATAAACTATTAAAAATGAGAGAGTATATAACCTATACTATTAATAGATTAAGATAAATAGTTGCAGAATATAGAACAACAGTATATTGTAAAGATCCTATCAATATAAAATAGTTATTAATTTTTAGTATTATCTATCTTTTATATATAAAATGAATACCTAAAGATTATCAAATTCAATCGATTTATTTATTCAATAATAATTGTGTGCTATGTATATTGAGAAATGAATAGAACTTTTTGACTTTTTTATTTTGTTCAATGAATTGGGCGGATGTTTATTGGAATTTAAACATTCATGTCCAAAAGAGATGTCTATATAGTTTAGATTCAGGTTTATACAAAATAAAAGAACATAGACCAAAAACAATATCAAATTGCAATTGATAAATATTAAATGAATCTATCCTATAAGCATTAAAAGTTAGAAATGATTGTTTTCAAGTATTTTTTACTGAAATAAATAGAAGAAAAAAAAAAGAAAAACCCTTCAAATGTCAAAAACAATGTAGTTTTGACAGAAGGTGTAAAAAAAAAATAATTCAATTGAGAATGACTAATGCCAATCAATTGACCCAATTAGTTATCCTACTTTTATATAATGAACTGGATGCATATTTATAGGAATTTAAACATTCATGTATAAAAGAGATATATATATACCATAGATTCAAGTTCATGCAGAATAAGAGAATATAGACAAAAAAAATATGAAATTACAATTGCTAAATATTATATGAATCTATCTTCTAACCATTAAAAGTTGAAAATTATTGTTTTCAAGTTTTTTTATTGAAATAAATAAAAGTAAAAAAACAAAATAAAAACCCTTCAAATGTCAAAGCCAACGCAGTTTTGACATAAGGTGTAAAAAAATTAATTCAAATTGAGAATGATAAGTGCCAATCAATTGATCCAGTCAGCTATCCTACTTTTATATAAATTATATATATGTAAGTCATTAGGGTTTTTCATCTGTAGCTGAGTATGCACCGCATCCTTCCTTCCATTCTTTTTCTCAATTTGTTTCGCTTGTATTACCTTTTTGAATCCAGATGCATATTCTTGTCTTTATCTTCTCTGTTTCTTTCTCTATTTAAAACTCTTTCTTGTTGCCTTTTCACACCATGCCCAAAGTAAATGTTAACAACTCATCCATTTTTAAGAGTGTTGATATAAGACGAGATTGGGACAAAAGTGGGGTTAGGCTCTTCCTTTCTGGCTGCATCTTTTTTTTCTATATTCATAATTTTTTGTGACTCATATTATCCTATTATCTAATTTGCTCTTTTTTGACATTTATAATGATATAGTTGACTATTTATGTTATTCCTTTTAAATATAAACCCAGCTTAATAGTTGGAAAAGTTCTCAATTTTTCCTATCCTTCGATTGCTAATAAATAAGAATAGCTATGTCTTGTTATATTTTCTTTTCTTTTAATGGCAATATGAGTTTTGTGAAGAAAAAACAAAATGCTTCATGTTTTGGAAGGTCAAAAGTATTTTACCAAAGATCAATCAAACAAGTCTAGTGTAAAGTCGTTGCTAGAGGTAAGGCTAGTTTGTCAGTTTTTTGTCATATACTTCCTCATTAATAGAAGCTACAGACTGAGCACTAAGGTACCACCCTTCTTGTCATACCTTATCTACAAGACTAAGCAAGATGGCATTATGCGCCTTTTCCAAGATATCATCTTTTGTATCCTCTTAAGCTGTATTTAACAATTTATCTATCACCCAAAGCGTTACATAATCCTACTAGACCAACATCGTCCACAACTTAATGTGTCATAGATTGAAACTTTCTTCCTTGTGAACTTCTCAACCTCTTATTTGATCGAAAACACATTTGCAGCCATACCAACAATTAACAAAAGCTTAGATCATACAACAATTTAACAATAGCTTACATCATACAACAAAAGCAACTAAATATAACGAGTACAACTCACTTTGCAAATGCCACAAAGTTAGTTGAAATGGCAACTCTGATACTAGTTTGATGTAAGTGTCATACTACGCACTTCATAGGAAGTAGCCATGGCACTTCAATCCCACATCGGCCACGTACGAGGGTCCTAAAAAACTTGTAAACATGGACATCGCACACCTATCAAGTTAATCTTGTGGGATGAGGGTAATGGCTCCATGACCAAAGTGGTATCAATACAAGCCTGACTTAGACCCAATCCACAGTAAGCACCTCTATAACAGAGGCAGGTAAAGTGGCTGACAGCAACAAGCGCGTCGCCGGATTGGGTGGGGGAGAATGTCATGCCAAGCACTTCAAAAAAGTAAAAGGGTGCTTCAATCCCACATCAGCCGATAAGGGATCTTGGAAAGCTTATAAGCATGAGCGCAACACACCCTATTAGGTTAACCTTTTAAAAAGAGTGATGGCCCCGTGAAAAAAGCACCAACCTAAATAGTCATTTGGCACCCTTCTTGTTTTCTACTCTTTATTTTTGTTTCTTATTATTAATATTAATAAAATTTATTTAATTTGTCAATATATAAAAATTCTAATTGCATCAAATGACTTTCATTAAAGATTTTTTTTATTACAAATATCAATAATATTTATTCATATTATAAGTAAGAATTGCAATTGCATTGAATGATTCTTAATTCTAATAGTATTCTACTCTCAAGGAGTTAGCTTTTCCCCATCTTAAGGCTTGTGATATGATACAAAAATTCATGTTTCATTATATGTCCAGATAAAATTATCAGCACTCGAAATTTTACAGTTTGGAGAAATAACAATATTCCAAGAAAGAGTTCCATTCCCTAACTTCTTGAATAAGGGTTGTGAACTAAAGATTGGTTAATCCAAAAAGGTATTCTAAATGATCATGTGCCTTCTTAGTCAAATTGTAGATGAGATAAAAATAACTTATTCTTCAAGTGTATCAACCATGGTAAGAACTCGTAGAATTAAAATAGAAGGTTACGCAAGTACAAAGGGGGATAGAATGTGTGTGCTCCCAAAATTAGACAGATAATAATAACTATTCTTTGAGTGTGATTAATTATTCAGTAATGAATTTTATTGTTTAATACCTTTGAGCTTAAGTAAGATAGAACAAATTAAACAAATATCAAGATCTTACAAAAAGTTAAGAGTAACAAAGAAAATTGAAGAAGCAATCAATTAAAACCTTTTAAGTAAGGACAAAATAATATAAAAAATGGCCAGCACAAGAAATGAAGACAAAAATAAAGTCAAGAGCTGGATAAATAAACTTACAATTGGTCCATTCTTCAAGGCATGTTCTTTGGCAAACTTGCAGGCTTGCTTCACAGCAAGGGCATCCATGCCATCCACCTACAAGATATGAAGCACATGACAAACAGAATTAAACTATGGTAAAAAGGTACATTATTGTCTATCATCAGGCAAAAGGAATTTAAACATATATTTTCTCAAATGCAGACATGTAACAGCTTAATATTAAGTATTTCAAAAACTATATCTCTATAGTTTTGGAACAAAAGGATTTCACTTTATAGATCTACTAGAACACTATTTCTTATTCTTTTTGCATCAAACCCCTAAACCTTAGAAGCAAACAAAGTTACATATTAAGAAACCAAAAGTATACAAACCACTTGAGATTCTGCATTTTAAAACTTCAATCAATCAGTTAAGTTCTAATGTAAAAGGATAATGATAACAAAACCATCAATATTCATTTTAGATCAGCAGAAGAAGCAGTTCTTTGCAGCTCAAAATGGCAACCATCACAGTTTTTCAGCATTCAGTATTAAGACACTACTGATCATAGTCACTTCAAATACCGGTAACATCTAAATCCTAAATTCAATAATGCTAAAATCATAATAACATTTCCAAAGGAACAATAAATTAAAACTCAATAAAGCCATTATTATCTCAAACAAACCAACTAATTCTCACCTTCAAACCAGGAACATAATCCCCACGTTTGTAATACGCAGGACTCTTCGCAGCTCTCCACTCTGCCGTCCCCATACCATCTGTACAGTTATATCATATAAATAAAACAATCCTAAAAATACTGAAGTTTATAAACCAATAAAATTCCATTTCAATTCAAATTCCTTACAGTGATTATTCTCGCAGACCAAAATTGCAGGCAGATCCCAAAGCGCAGAGATATTCAAAGCCTCGAACAACTGCCCTTGATTAGCAGCCCCGTCACCATACAAAGCAAAGGTCACATTTTCGTCTTTAGAGTACTTTTGCGCAAACGCCAAGCCACATCCTAACGGGACCTGAGCTCCAACAATCCCGTGTCCACCATAAAAATTCGAATCCTTCTTGTAAAAGTGCATCGAACCTCCTTTGCCCCTAGAACATCCAGCCTGGCGTCCCATCAGCTCTGAGAAAACCTCCAACAGGGTCCCACCGCGACCGACGAACGTGCAGTGGTCACGGTAGGCGGTTATGATGCAGTCCTTCTTGGTTATGGCAGCTTCCATGCCGACAGCGACAGCTTCTTGGCCGTCGTAGAGGTGGCAGAAACCACGGATGAGTTTGGCCTTGTAGAGTGAGTCGGCTGCGATCTCCATCCGCCGCATCAGCGCCATGTCTCGGAAGAAAGTGAGGAGTTCCTTCGGATTGGTCTCAACGGAACGTGAGGGGGCTTCGCACTGGTGAGAGGTGAAAGGGACGGAGGTTTCGACGGTTATGGGAGTGGTGTCGGTGGAGATCGGGCGGCGAAGGGAGATGGAAGATGAGAGGGGTCTGAGAAGAGCAGCGGAGCGGGAGGAAGAAGTGGCCAGGTGCGATAGAGCCATCTCGACCGTTGGATTCGGAGAGGTTGGTCCGATCTACGATGCAAGGGGGTTTTAAGAGAGAGCACAGACACTAGAACAGAAAGGCGAAGAGAGGGGTTTGGTGAAGGGGGAGTTTGGTGGGGAATAATGCGGGGGAAATGTAAAAGACTAGGAATAAAAAAATGTTTTTGCAGGTTGCCCTTTGCCCTGTGGTTGGCTACCAATGCAGCCCTGACTTTCCTGCTTTATATTTTTTAATGAAAGTTTGGCCTGTTTTAGATATTTTTAATTAGAGTCCTATGCTGGTCAGGCCTACTATAAGTTATTTGGGAATTGAAAAATAATTTATTAAAAAAATTTTAACATAAACTATTTTATAAATTTTAATATTTTTATTATTTAAATGAATTATTAAAAATATTTTTATTGGATTTATGGAAATATGTTTTACATTACTAGTAGATTTATTTAAATGTTAAGATGATAAATGGAAATTGATTATAAAGTAGTGTCATTTGGTTTTTATTAATTTGAGATCAAAATAAATAATAAAAATGAAAATAGGTAAAATTAATAATAATATTTCTCACAATATTTAACTAAGTATCTATTATTATAAATAAAAAGAAGCCTTACCGTATCTTTGCATCAAGTGGGGTGACATAGTCTTATGTTGTGTAACTCTAGTTGATTGACATGTGAATTAGTTGACTTTTAAAACTTCTAAATGTGAGTTTAGTTTTTTGTTCTTCTGCTCTAAACATGAGTTTAGTCTTTTTAGTCTTTCGCTCTAAATCTGTGGACTTGGCATCTCTTATGTTTATATAATTAAAGGAATAGAGCAATACAATATTTTAACTCTTATACAATATTATTTATAATTAAAGTAAGCTTTAATATTGAAAAAATCTATATCTTATCACTTTTTTATCATAACACTATAAAAATATCAATATTTATCAATTGAGTAAGACATCTAAAATTTATATTTATATATATTTACTATAAAAATATTAATATTAATTAATTTTGTAAAATATTTAATATATATGCTTATATGTATTCATCAAATAACGATTATTGAAATATTTTTTATTATAATTATTTGTAAGATTTATTCAATTTATAAATAAAAAATTTAATTACATTGAATGATTTTATTAAAAAATATTTTTTAATTTTAATGTTATTGAATAATTTAAATATTAATATTTAAATTAAAAAATTAAATTAAATATTAATATTTATCAAATTAATATTCTTAAATTTAGTATAAAATTTTTTTATTTTATGAAAATATCAGCGCAGAATACTTTCAATTGACTGGTAAACTATTTTATATTTAAAATAAACTTTTCATCTAACAAACATAAATTTTGAAACAATTTTTTAAAAAATATTTTAGATCAAACAAACAAACTTGACATGTTGGTTTCGCGTACAGACACACCGCAGACCTAACACTCCAAATAAGTAGCTATTGGCCCCATAAATTTGAGAATTGAGAATCCAAGTGCCGTACAGTGCAGGGCAACTGATAGTTTTCAGCTGCTGTTTGCTTCTCTATCTTGTCTAATAATGTCGTAAAACAACAAAGCGAAAACGAACGCTTCAATCAGACAATAATAGGGAGAAAAGCGGCTTGGGTTTGGCCAATATTTCGGTTTTCCTAAGGTAAAAAAATTGTAAGCATTAAGACTATATTTTTATTTCTTGGACTGAAATCAAAATGAAAAATATAAAAAAAAAACAAATGAATTTTCAATTTCCGTATTTTGTTGTGTTAATAATAGTCAAACTTTCATGAGTTTCCATTCAATCCAACCCATAAAAAAAGTATAATATTTTTAAAAAAATTGAAATTATTTTTTAAAATTAAATAAATTTTTTATCATTTTTTGAAAAACAAACCTCACATAGACTCTTTTTGTGTTATGATATTTTTTCATATAACACTTTAAAGTTATTTTTTTCTTACATAAAATTTTATGTTTTACTTCGATTTAAATTTTCAATTTATTTTTATGTAAAAAGACAATAAACATATTTTTTATAATCTTTTCACTTTTTATTTACTTAATTCAAGAAAAAAATAGTGTTTATTTGATTTTTTATTAGTTTAAAAAAAATTATGTATTTCTATTGTTTCAAATAATCACATCTTAATTCTAAATTGTATATAACAATCACTTCTATGTTTCAGATGATTTACAAACACACATATATAGATAGCGTTTGGTATAAGGGAAGTGGGAGCACATTTTTTACAATGTGTCTAATTAAATTACATTGTAGTGTTTGTTTTATAACAGATCACTGTAATGTAAGATTACAATGTAATTACATTACAACCAAAGGATGTAATATGATTGCAGTTTAAAACCAATGCTATCACATTACATTACATTCTGTAATATTCTTAAAAACATTTTTACCCTTCAACTTTATTACCTTATTAAAAACATTTTGCAATGTTATAATTAAAATAAAAAATATTAAAATAAAATATATAATATAAGAATTAAAAATTAAAATAAAATAAAATATAAGATATTAAAATTTATATAATATAGGTAAGAGAAATTAAAATAAAATATATAATATAAAAAATTGGATTAAAAAAATAAAAATAAAATATATAAGATTATAATAAGAAATGAAAATAAAATATATGATATTAAAAATATATTTAAGAGATGATATTATATAAAAATTAACAATAAAAAATATAAATATGTTAAACTTGTATTTTAATAAATAGGAGTAATTTTGAAAATTAACATTACATTTCTAGTAAAGTACTTATAAACTAAACGCTGCAATGTTGTTTTCTTTGCATTTTAATCATTATTTTGCTTGTATACCAAATATTGTAATGTTATTTTCCCTGCAATCACATTACTTGCAATCACATTGCATTATAAAGTACCAAAACGCCATCATATAGTATTGATTAAACTGTCTCATATATATATTTTTATTTAATTAATTTAAAATAAAAATTGAGTGTTTTTTGAGTTTATTTTATTACTTCAAAAAAATATTGCACTTTCCATCTACGATTGTGCACTTCTATCCCAACTGATCTCAAAGGTATTTTTAGAGGAGAAATGGGGATTAGATAATTACAGTAACAAAAATAGATCAAACCCAAAAACTAGCCCTGGCCAAACACCAACTTTTGGAAGGAAGAATCAATCGAGCCACTCAAAATTAACAATACGATACTCTTTGTATTTTGTCAACAACACCGTTTCACTATGAGATAAAATAATAAATACTTGACACCTTAATTTCAAAAGAGTTTCTACTTTGGGTAAAATAAAAGATCTCAGAAATGGATAAAACCAAACCTAAATTAGGGCTAACCCATGAGAGCAAACATAGAGCATTGATACATTGTCACATAGGACAGGGGAGAGTTCTTATAAAAAAAATATAGATAGAACAAGATTATGGACAAGAAAAAAAAAGTAATAAATAATAAAATAAGGTTAATTTTTAGGAAATATTTACTTAAAAAAGTAGAATTAAATTAAAATTTGAAAGAAATAGATTGCAATGTTTATACCTATTACGATGATTAGATGCACATAGGAGTTTTGGAAGTGAAAAATGTGAGATAGTACCAAGAATGGTGATCCACAAACAAATAAAAGTAAGAAAGTAATAAAAAAGTCACAAAAGAAATCAACATAAGTTCATTTTTTTAATTAAAGAAATAAAAAAACCATATAATATTTGTATAAAAACTTGATTCAAGTAATACCAAGTTAAAAATTTATTTAAATTTTTTAAAATGATTTAATTTTTTAAAGATATTAAGAAAAAAAAAGAAAAGAAAAAGACTTGTAATGATTTTTGAAAGAGAAAATTGTGAGAAATGACCCTCCTCATAAGGTGATTTCAGAAATAGTCAGCCATATAAAATTATCTGTTTTTACTTAAAAACAAACATGAGTAGACCAAAATACTCTTAAAAACATCTTGATAAATTAATCTCCTCATATCTTCCTCCCGTCATAGAGAAAATAAAAATAAATGCTTAGCTATTTTAGCTTGCTCAACTCTCTTTTTTAGCTCTCTTAATTGTATTAGCTCTGTTAACTTTCTATTGAGGACCATCGTCATCGTGTTGTGGTCTGTCTCTCAGCATCTGCCCATATCATTGTCGATAAACAGACCCTGGAGTAGAGATGACATCAAGGTATGCTATTGGGTTTATTATTGCAACATATTTTTGAAATTTTTGTGTAAATTATAACATAGATTAAAAACATTACCCAAAGTTGTTACACGTCATGCATCTCTAATGCACATGGCATGTAAAAAATATATTGAAATAACATGTGCCAGCACATGGCGTGTAACATTTTTATTGAGCATGACATGTAACAGGTTGTGAACATGGCGTGTAACATCTTTAAACATGGCGTGTAGCATTTTTTAAACATTGTGTGTAACATTTTTTGAACATAATGCTTAACAACATGACAGATAAATTTTAAAACGCTGCATGTAATGTGTAAAATGACTAACAAATTTTTTGTTTTCAAAATTTTAGTGGGGTTCCAATTCTACAACTTGTGATAAGATATGGTGGTTAGTGGGTGGATGACATTTACAAGGGTGGTGAGTCAAGAATACGGGAGGTTATGAGTGATTTGTCATTTGCAAGCTTGATAAAGGACAATGAGGATTGAAGATGTAGTTAGTGTAAACTCAGAAATTCATGAAATTAAGTTACATGCATTGATCAGTACACCCAGAGAGCTATCACGCCTAATTATCAACGACAATGAGGATGTTGCATTAATTCTGCTAGAACAGAGGAGTGTTCCGACAGTGTATGTCAAGATTAAGAAACGCCATACAAATATTATGTCACATGGAGAAGTTGTACAATATGGTAATCAACTCAATCAAAATAAGATTTACAGTGCTTCACATATACCACAACATTCAATTCGTAACCCACAACAATAACAATTGACGTATGCATAAGAGTTTATGCAGCCCGATAGACACATGACATTCACATAACAATTGGCTACACAATTCCAATTAACGTGTGCATCCAACCAAGTACTTGCTTCTATCCAACAAATGCAACAATTGGGTGAAACTATAAAAGGTGTAATGCTATTTTCAAATGAGACTACGACACTTGAAGACAACACTGCGACGCTCGAGAATAATACTACATTTGATAAGGAAAATGAAGATTTATTCCCCATCAGTGAAGATAGATTTGATGACAATTTAGATAACGGGCCTGATGAATAGCATGATGACAGTTTAGACGATGATTGGCTTTATGACAGTGACATTCCAAGTTACAATAATGTTGAAGGCGAAATGTAACCTGTTGGAGGTGTTGATGTAAGAGATATTCAGTGTGATGACCCATATGTAATAGCCCCATCGTTGGTGAGAACGGGATTCGTTTCCCTGAGACATTGCTCAATGACAGTTATTAGGAAAGGAGAAATGTGAGGATATCTCACATGTGGCCACTTCCAGGTGCAAAAAGGTTATCCTTCCAAATAATTACCACTAAGGAGTCAACATGTGCCGATGATTGCTTATACAAAAGAAGAATGGTTTCCTTGAAGGCTAAGTTGAAACGAGCTTTGAACATGTTAGCTCTAACAGAATAGTTTGAGATAAGAGCAAAAATATCATGTAAAGGTCATTTTGAGGTTGGTTGCAAGGACAAGGCATGCAAGTTCAGCGTGCATGCAATGAAGTTACTTGAAAGAGAATTCGGACGTTTCATAAAGTACACATGTGTACTGTCGATGGTTTGTAAGGGCAATTTTGAACCACGAGTGCAAAAATAATTGGTAAACTTATGTCACATAAGCTTTAGGCTAATGGAGTAGCATTTAGACCTAAGGACATAATTGGTGAGATAAGGGTTCGGTGGGGATTGGAATGCTTGTATGGTAAGGCCTAGTAAATGAAAAAGTATGCAGAGAAGCTTGTTTTCAGTCCCTCGGATGAGTCATTCCAATTACCACCCTCGTATTTTTATATGTTGGAATGAGGAAATCCAGGCACAGTCACTACAGTAGCTTTTGATGAGGCACAAAGAGTCAGATATAGTTTCTAGTCATAGGGGCTTGTATCTGAGGGTTTAGGGATGTAATGCGTCTTACAGTTGTAATTGATGCGACACATCCGAAAGATAAGTTCAAGGGTATTCTGTTTGTCACTATATGCAAAGATGCAAACAAGTGTGTATATCCAGATGCATTTGGCATAGGCCATGTTTATGATGAAGACTCGTGGATGTGGTTTCTTAATAAGCTGCGTGATGCGGTTGTTTATCCTGAAAACACTATGTTCATTTCTGATCAGCATCTCGACATTATGAAAGTAATCTAAATGTATACCCAAAAGTGTACCACGGTTTATGCGGTTAACACTTAAAGAAAAACTTTAAAAACAAGTTCAAGCACAAATAACGTTTTTATAATTTTCACCATTGCTCGAGACTATTATAAGTTTTTCGATTTTAATAGACATATGAACTAGCTTAAGCAAATTCATGTGAAAGCCTACTCTAACCTTATGAGAATAAGCCTTGAGAGATGGGCATGTGCACATTTACCTACAAAGCAATACCAACTCATGACATCCAACTTTGCGAAATGTATTAATTCATGCTTGAAACATGCAAGACAAATGCCAATCACTGTTCTAATCAAGTTTATCAAAGACATTTTCCAATGTTGGTTCCATGACCAGTATGAGGAGGCCATCAAGGTGACTAAGACCCTCAACCCTTAGGTTACCAAGCAGTTGAGCAAATGGTTTAATGATACACATCATTTTGTAGTTAAACCTACTAATCGAGTAGAGTTCAAAGTTAAAAACAGGAAGATGAACGGACTTGTAAACCCATTTAGAAAGATGTATTCATGTTGTGATTTCAAACAAATCTACTGCCATGCAACCATGCCATTGTGACAATAAGTCAGGATATCTTTATTTCTTATTTGAACCTTAATTAGCATAGCATTGACATTGTACTTGAACATTGAGTTCATTGCACTTTTCGGTAAATACAAACATGAAGCCGTTGAATTTTGTGCTGACTACTACAAGATAACCATTTTGGTAGAAGGTTACGATGGGTCCATTTTTCTAGTAGGGCATTCTAGTGACTAGGACATCCCCCCTCATGTGAAACAAATCATCGTTTTGCCACCACCTTGATGAAACCAAACGAGAATATCTAAAAGGAAAAAGATTCCATTAGTTGGTGAAAGCAGTCGAGCATGGACAAGTTCACAATGCAAAAGGTACTGGCATAATAGAAAAAATTGCCAATCCTCATTTGCAGTTCCATCTACAAATCCAGCACCATTTCCAAGTTAATCGACGCCTCCATGAGTGTGATGACCTAAAACATGTTCAACTTGCAGATAAACCGGTCACACACACAACACTTGTCTAATATGAAGGACAATGTCTATATTTAGTTTGTAGATATATTATTTGATTATATATTATGAGTCTTTATGTTTTTAATTTATTTTGTAGATATATTATTTGATTATTTAAATTTTTTATTTAGTTTTGATTAGTGAATAGAAAATTGTTATATTATTTGTTACTGAACCTAAGAATTTGCTATGTAAGATCATATATTATTTAATTCAAATATTTTAATTTAATTTATGTCGAGGAGTATAATTTTTAATAAGTTTTGTAATTAATTTAGATAAATACGTAATGAAAAGATATTGTACAAAAAAATGATCTCACCAAACTAAGATTTTGGGCAATAATAACGAATAACATTCTATTAAGTTATATTATATTGTTACACGCTCCAATTGTTAGATGTCGATTACTTCTTGCGGTAACATGCTGAGTAGTTGCAGTATCATGGGATGACATGCCACACTCCAATTGTTAGATGTCGATGACATCTTGTGGTGACACACTAAATGGTTGTAGTATTATAGGGTGAAACGTCATGCCTCAATTGTTAGATGTCAATGACATCTTGTGGTGACGCACTTAGTGGTTGCAGTATTATGGGGTGACATGTCATCCCCCGATTGTTAGATGTCGATGATATTTTGTGGTGACACGCTCAATGGTTGCAGCATTATGGGGTGACATGCCATGCTTCAATTGTTAAATGTTGATGACATTTTATGCTGACATGCTGAATAGTTGCAATATTATAAGGTGACAAGCCACGTTTCAATTGTTAGATGTTGATGACATCTTGTGGTGACACATTGAGTGGTTGTAGTGTTATGGGATGCCACGCCATGCTTACTTTCTAAGGCAATATTGGTAGTGTTGGACAATGTTGTAGTGTTGGGAGCTTGGTGTTGTAGCATTGGAGCTTCTGTTTAGTGAAGGGTTTGTGCTAAAAGGGATAGCATTTCAGCATTGGAAACTCAGCACTATAGAGCTGTGATTGCTATTTCCATGCTTTATTCCTCCAAGCTGCTTAGTGCAAAGCTGTTGTAGTTAGGCTACTTTTAACGCAATTTTGACCATACTGTGTCTAAATTGAAAAATTAATATATAAAATGTACGAATATTAAAATTAATTGTATCTACAAAAAAATATACACAACTTCTGATATGTTCATGGTGTAAGGTTTAGTGTTCGCTCTCACAACTGTTGTTAAAAATTTACAGAGCGTATTGGTGACACATATTAGTAATCATGTTCTATTTAATTTTGATCGATTCTAATTGCAAAATATCGTCAATGTACCCTATGGTAAACATACCGCAGCTGACACTATCATTCTAACGATACACTAATGCCTTTGGCAAATGAATTTTCAATGGCATCGGTGAGGAATCTCGTGTTTTGCGACGAGTTTTGTTGAAATAATTGGATTGGTGGCAGATGATGGGCATCATCGTCGTAAGGGATGTCATTTAAGTCGCACGTACTCCGTTATCCTTAGCAATCGAAGTCCTAATAATGTCCATCACCTTGATCATCCACTTGACCAAATCGATCTTCACAACCACCTAGTATTCAGCTATATTGCAAGGCGCAAAGATGAAATCGACATCTTTCTATTTTTTCCCATCTGTCTGCCTATCACTTTCTATGTACCCCTACAACTCATCTGGAATTTTCATAGTGGACCGTTCATCTTCAATTGGATATATGGTGTAGAGCATACGAATGATGTCATGTGAAATATGTATACATCAGCTTACATTTCATGCAATCTAAAACTTTAGTATTTTCATAATTGAAAAATGTGTAAATAAATTTACGAAGAATATTGTATCAACCACGCATGCATAGGTGTTGTACAACTTGGACTTCAACCCTGTCATTCGCTTATACAGTATGGTAAGATATGTGTTAATTTGTTTACTTGTCATTTCCTCTTTGGGATCCTCTAATGTTGTGAAAAAGTCAGCCCCTTGATCCTTGAAGATCTAGACATTACGCTTGCACATGAAATAAAATGAATTTCAAAAGGTTTGATGGATTAATATTTCATTCAAAAAAAATATTTGCAATGTTATTCATGAGCTTATCTCTCACACTCATCTTTCTTGAAAGCTTTGTATGCTTCCACCATTGAGTTATTCAGATCCCGATGATTCTCTAGCTGGTTGGCGTACAAGCTTACTATGTATTTGCTCGCCATTTTCACCCATGCCTGTTCAGTTAGGTTTGAAATGAGTGTGCTTCATGATGATAGACATCAGACAACTCTAGTGACGACAACCGTGACGTGCTACCTTAATGAGTGCTTTAAGGAACATGGTCCTCTTCAGCCTAAATTGATTCAAGGTGCCCATCCTCTCCCACAACTGCCTTGATTATTGCATCAGTGTGAGGAACATGGTTTTTTTCTACCTGAACTGATGCAAGGTTCCCATCCTCTCTCACAGATGCCTTGACTACCGCATTAGTCTGAGAAACATAGTCTCTTTTAGCCTCAATTGAGTGAAGGTCCCTTTCCACTCTAGTAGATGCATCGACAACCGCATTGACCTAAGGAATATGGTCTCCTTCAGCATCAATTGATTGAAGGGTCACATCCCTTGCCACAACATCATCAAGAATGTTATTGACATGAGTTACATCCTCTCTGTTAGCACCAACAACGTCATGGTAAATGTGAACACCAGGTTCATCATGCTGCCCATCATCAACATCATCATGCTGCTCACCATCATGGTGAGATCAAGCACCACACTATAGAATGAGACAAATGGAAAAAATCCATGAACTTACAAAATACCATAAACCGTAAACCAAAAATAAAAAATAGGACTACACCCGCTAAACGTAAAGCACCAATATATGAGCAAAGATAGAATAACGTACTTGTAATTTAAAGCAGTTTAGAATTCGACCAATAATACAGTTATCAAGCATTTGCATTACGAGAGTTAATGATTGAATTGAGGCCTTCAACTCCAACATGTCTTTTTTATACTTGCGTAAGATCCGTCGTGACTGATGTTTGATGACTGCACCATCATTGACTCTCTTCGAATAGGTCAACTGTAATAACATATATTACTGTGTTATTTAATAATCATATATGAAATTGTTGAACATAAACCATTAAAACTTTAATATCTTTATTGGTGGCTGGTTAACACTATGCAACTGAGCAAGACCAATCGGTGGTTGGAGAGCTGTCGTCACCTTCGTTAACTGCAATAACAGAAATTACTGTGTTATTCGATAAACATGAGAAAATGTTGAACATAAACCATTCTTATCAATGGCTCGTTAGCACTGTGTGGCTGAGTAGGACCAGTCGGTAGTTGAGGAGCTGTCATCACCTCCAATCTGTCAACTACAATAACAGAAATTACTATGTTATTTGATAAACATATGTGAAAATATTGAACACAAGCCATTATAACCGTTCTTATCGGTGGCTCGTTAGTACTATGCATCTAAGTAAGACCTCTCGATGGTTAAGGAGCTGTTGTTGCCTTCGTCAACTGCAAACACAGATATTATTGTGTTATTCGATAATCACATATAGAATTATTGAACATAAACCATTAGAATCGTCTTTACCGGCTATCCGCTGACATTGTCATGGTCGTCCCCTTTCTCTATCAACTCAATCCCGACAGCTCATTATCTCCAAAAGTTGGGGTGTGCCTCCATTTAAAGAGACTAACGGCTCTTTTCTCTTTCAAGTTTCCCCTCTTTTCCTTAGCACATAAACCCTAGTCCGCTTGATCCTCCATGTGCCCTATTGGCACTTACTAGTGCCCTTTAGATAAGGGGACATCAATATCAATCAAATACTCCTATGTGGCTTCATCGGGGGTGGGTTCCAAGGTTTCAAGTGTCCACAATTGCAAAATAAGCATTTTGAATAAATTTTATGATAATTATTGTACAAATTTACAACATAAATTAGTAGTTGTTCACTCACATGCTGAGATGACTCCAACTTCACAACCGCTTTGTAGAAGTCTTTTGGTTTTTGATTAGATTGCCATCTGCAGGTATATGGGTAGGCTTTGTCCTTTGGAGCAAAAGGGGTAACTCTTTTTTGGAATGCAGGAATCACCTCTATTTCCCAGAACTGCAAGTCAAATGTAACCATTAACAGACCGTAAATAATAAATGAGTACAACCATTAATTATTATGTCAAAAGGAAACTGAAAAATGTTACATGACAATACCTGTATCACCAACGCAAACCTGTAAACATTGTAGAGTAAACAATTATCTTTCGGCAAGTTTGGGGCAGACACTTCGAACCCCTTCAATGGGTAGTCCTCGATCAGCCTCTAAATATAGTGACCTTAGAGGAAGACATTCTAAGCGTCGATGTTTTCCACCAATGACAAGAGCCAAGGCATCACCCGTGTACGATAATCTTGACCAAATAAAATATTATTCGCAATCAAGACGAGTGCCATCTTGATCCCATTTTCTGGTCGCTGAATATTGCCTCTTCAAAACATGTCAAGCAATGCTTGTAGCTTAACGTTCTGTTGCCCGTTCAAGTATCTCGAATGAATTCTGTCGGGAACAACCTATTACAGTCGTGTGAATACATAGGACATTGGGTCAAACTTGAGTCCGATGATAAGGCAAAACTCTTGCTTTGATACATGGCTTGCTCTTGCTAATAGCAACCATAACTCATGGTCCATTGACTTTGTATCAGTGATTCGATGAATCATAATGTTTTGCAGGAGACCAGAGTAAAAGTAGCCTTATAGATATATGTCCAACAGCATTCCAAAGCATGTACACTTGACTGCATCGTACTTCCCTTTTTCTTGAAGAGTCTTGTTGATGTAATGTAGTTGCGACCATTTACAGTGTGTGTTAATGGAGACCTTGAACGCCTATTTCTCCCTCAATACAACAAGCAAACTGTTAAGATCATCATATTATCTAAACTGCATCTACAAAACATGGCACACATGCACGTGTGAGTTAACCCATAATGTGCAACACGGTATACTGAAGAAAGAAATAAATGTTGTTACATGCTATGCATACCAGGTAAAATGTTGTTACACGTTATGCATACCAAGTCAAATGTTGTTACACGCTAACCATACCAAGTCAAATGTTGTTACATGCCAATGTTAAGCCATATCGTGACATGCTAACCATGCCGTGTCGTAACACGCCAATCACTATAATTACTGTCTCATCACATGAACTGTTCTAAAATACCCAATGTGGTGACATGCCAACCATGCCACGTCGTGACACACCAATCACTATAATTACTGACTCATTACACAAATTGTCTTAAAATACCTAATGTGGTGACATGCTAAAAATCTAGAAAATAAGCTAAAACCCCCAAAAACCAGTTACCTTACTACACACCAGATCAAATGTTGTAGTTCGTGTTACATGATATGCAGACGCAAAGCCCTTTCAAAACTTTGGTATGATCGTAAACCATGTGAGCAAAAAAATGTTATAACTCTCTTTCTCCACAATTTACCCAAAAACCAGGAAGAAAATAGTTAAAACATAACAAATGCCAAAACACAAACATATCACAGCAACCCAACAAAAAATGAACTAACTGAAGAAAGTTTTAACTTAAGACTGACTGACCTCTTCACTGATAACTGATATTGTTACTGTGATGTCACTAAGCTTGCAAAGAACGAAGTCGAACAATCTAGTCCCTTTGGGAATGAGGAATGAATCAAATTCACTTAGTTCCTTCATACAGATGTTTGCAAATTTTGAAAAAATATATAATAAAATGCAATGGCCTTATAATATTCGTTTAGTGGAAGTTCAAACGGCTTCCTTATTATTTGTCCGCATTTTTTTTTCTATTTCAAACCGTGACGTGTCACACATTCAAGCCATGGCGTGTCACACATTCAAGTCATGGCATGTCACATCTTCAAGTCATGGCATGTCACATATTCTGACCATACCGTGTCACAGATTCTAATCATACCGTGTTACAATTTCTCATCATGCTATGTCATAGGTTTTCATCATGCCGTTTCACACAATTTCAACATGCTTTGTATATGAGAGTATGTGTCAATAAAAACATCTCATTAAAAATATTTTTATTTCGAAATCTCTTATCTTAACTTAAAACAATTAAACTTATCTGAAAAGATCTTATATTTTAGAATTAATAAAAAAGTTTTAGATTTTTCAAACCGCCAGCGGTTCGTATTTTATTTCTAAACTTTCCCGCAGAATTTAGCGGATATTCGTTGTAGCAAAATGAGAATTCCACGTAATAGTTGAGCTGAAGGTGAGGTAGCCAATCCAAAATTTCTGTCAATACCACTCCCGCCATGAACACTCTTTCTATCCTCTCGCTTCCTCCCCTTTTCCCCACAACCAAACACTGCCAGATCTCTCACTGTCACTCTCTCGCTCAATCTCTCCCTTTCTGTCGCCCCAAATCCATCCTCTCTCCACTTTCCTTCCGTCTCTCTTTCAAATCCCGACGCTCTCCCTTCTCCTCAGAACCCAAACTCTCCGACGCCGACGAAGAACTCGAAGATGACGAAGACGACGACGACGACGATTACGAAGCTGCCGACGAATACGACGACGTTTCAGGCGAAGTTTCGGACGATATCCAACAGAGTGCAGACGAAGTTGAAATCTCGGTGGATTTTTCGAACCGGCGCAAGGAATCCACGTGGCAACGTGTCGAGAGGCTCTGTAACCTAGTTAGAGAATTCGGCCAGGAAATGATTGACGTTGATGCACTCGCTGATATTCACGATTTTCGCATTGATAAGTTTCAGGTTCCATATTTTCAATATTTTACCTTTTTTGGAATCAGCTTTTTCTTCTTCTTCTTCTTCTTCAAAATATAATGATTGGGCCTTTTGTTTTGAAGAGAATAGCCATAGAAGCATTTTTGAGGGGTTCATCGGTGGTGGTTTCAGCGCCAACAAGTAGTGGAAAGACCTTAATTGCGGAAGCTGCGGCCGTGGCAACGGTAGCCAGGGGAAGCAGGTTATTCTATACAACTCCGCTTAAGGCATTGTCCAATCAGAAGTTTCGACAGTTCAGGTAATCATAGTTATTTTCGTTCCCTCTCAACAAGCATAATGAGCTATAATCTTCACTTTCTATTTATTTTTGCAATAAATTTTATTAAGTTTATTAAGTTTTGGAGTGATTTTGAGTTATCACATACAATTAATTACATACAGTTCTAAAACCTCAACCATATTGTGGCCTCGACAAATTTTCCCTTGGCCCTGCCACTATGAATTGTTGGAATTGGAAAATTTTGTAGTGAAAATAGTTATAGGTGAATCCTTCAAGCTAATATGGTGATCTTTGTTGGTTTAGGGAGACATTTGGGGATAACAATGTCGGGCTTCTCACAGGAGATTCTGCTGTCAACAAGGATGCACAGGTTTTAGTCTTGACTACAGAGATTTTGCGCAACATGTTGTATAATAGGTACTCTAGTTTATGTTGTATGCCTGGTCTTGGTAAAGCATATGCACAGTTCTGTGTAATGTTGATGTGAATGGTGCCATATATCTAATGTGTATGAAGTTTTCATTGGTTATATACTTATAGAGTATATATTAAGTACTGTGTATCACTTTGCAACAAAAATGTTGTGTTGGCAATTTTTACCCCCCATTAGGAGGGTATTGACTGCCTCATGTTTATTTTAGGTCTGGGGATGATCAGACTTATATTGCTTTCTAGGAAGAAATCTCATATAGGTATTGCATGTCTTATAAATGCTTCATTTGCAGCCCCCATAGTTTTCTTTCTTAAGGCTTGTGTTAGTAGTTGAAATTAAGCATGGTGATTTATTGTGTCTGCTGATGCAGTGTTGGAATGGCTTCTTCTGGGAGTGGTTTTTTTCATGTTGATGTGATTGTTCTCGATGAGGTTCATTATTTAAGTGACATATCTCGGGGTACTGTGTGGGAGGAGATAGTGAGTATATTGATTTTTGGACCACATATATTTCTGGATTGTCATTGTTTAATGTATTTTCACCTAGTTGTGAAACATTGTTAGGTGATTTATTGCCCAAAAGAAGTTCAACTTATATGTCTGTCAGCGACAGTTGCAAATCCAGATGAGCTAGCTGGTTGGATTGGTCAGGTACTGTTCCTCATCATATCATATGATCTTGGACCATCCCTGATATTGGTTCATATGTTTGAGAGTGATTATGAATATGCATTATATCCTCTCTGTATCTTTGTTTGCCCTTGTTTGTTTGTCTTGCACTCTTGGAATCACAAACTCAAAATGGATTTCCTGGTAAAGTGTTCAGCCTTGATCTCGAAGTTGGAGATATTCACTGGCAATGGCATGATTTCTATTTTACTTGTCTTCAGCATGTTGGCTTTTCCGCCATCAGCAAATTTTCTCTTTGTTGTACTACTTGCTAGACTGCTTTTATGTACCGTTGGTTCTCGTAGCTTGATTAGTAAACAAAGATAGTGAGCAGTATATTGTTTGGTGATGTATAATCTCATGGGGCTCAGTGTTGATTTGATATCCCAATGTAATCTTTTACATGCTGGGCTTGACATTCTATTTCAAGATGAGCTTGTCAGGAGTGTTGTAGACTTCATGTTCTACTTGGTTATTTTAGTAAATGTCATTTCACCAAAAACATAATATTGGTTTTAGCCTTAGGCTCCTTGAGTTAAGCTTGTTCTTTTTTCATTTTTAACTTTTGGGGGAAGGGGGTTTCAACCTGGCTGTTTGAGGAGGACACATCCACCTACCATTGTGCTAAATGCTCAAGCAAACTTGTTCTTATTTTTCTGTCAGCTTAAGTCAATTGAGCCTTAATTTCAAACTTGCTTGTTATTTTTTTGAAGAAAATTCAACAGATATTTCTTTCTAGGAGAGAAGAGTGGGGATGAAATGGTGTTTAGACAAGTAATCTCTGTCTGCCACTTTGAAGATTTGACTCATTCAATTTGAACTTAGCATCACCCCGTTGAAAAAGTGTTATCACCATGAGAAAAAATGCAATTTTGGACTCATTCATCTTATGAATGTCCTTCTCTTAGGTTTTAGCTTATCTTCTGTTTTCAATATTTCTCTCATTCAGTGAATGTAACTGGGGCCAGTTCCTGTTTAGTAACTTCTTTATTTGCATCTTTGTTGTCTTTGTTTGACTCAACCCATAAAACTAGATTTATTCTACAGTTGAAGGTACATGTTCCAAGTCAGATTGGTATGCACGATGAAAGTGCACAAAGATTCCAGAAAATTCCCTCCTAGCTGTGTGATCTTCCCACTTACTCATGATAGTTGTACTAACCTTGACCTCTGTATCTTTGAATTATAAGCTAAGAGCCTATGAGTTAATTGATATTTTTCCCCTTAATTTTCATTTTGTTTCTAGATTCATGGTAAAACAGAGCTGGTAACATCATCCTGGCGTCCAGTTCCATTGACTTGGCACTTCTCAACGAAGACTTCCTTATTGCCTCTTCTTAACGAAAAAGGAACACACATGAATAGGTATTTCAAATAGAAACTGCTGGCCTTATGGAACATCTTTGGGGGATTCATATGCGGGAAGAAACATTTGTGTAGGCATTTTAGTGTGAAATTATGGGCACTTGACATGTGTATCTGTTGGCATATAATTTATAATTTTTTGGGGGGTAAAATTAGCACTGCCCCTATTCACGTTTACCAAAATAGTTTACTTAGATTAGCCTATTGTTTTTGTAATAATAATCTGAAAGTGGTAATCTAAGGTATTTACAGAAGAAACATTGAGCTGTGTAGTTTTAGTGTGAAATTATGGACACGTGACATGTGTATCTGTTGGTATATGATTAGTACTTTTTGGGGTAAGATTATCAGTGCTTGTTTCACATTTACCAAAATACTTTACTTAATTATTCTATTTTTCTGTAATAATAATTTGAAAGGGGTAATCTGGGTTACTCCTAACATTATGGAATCCGTACTATTCTGTTTATATTCTGGTTAAATGTTTCTGTATTTTACCACACACACGCACACATGCAAATACAATCGATAGCCTTTTCTTAGACAAAACTCTCTCTCTCTAAATGAAAATTCTGCTAAATGAAAATTGATAAAATTTCATAATTGTATCAGATTTTTTTAAAGATTGCATCTTTTCAATGGTTATTTTCTGTAATTGGTAATTTATCGGCATAGTTGCTTGCAAGTTTAGCTTACTGTGTTCCAATTATTACTTTCAAGCAATGTGAATGTCATCGAATATTGTCACGCCTTTACATTATAAATTCGTCTGGCGCTTTTCTCTTTAGATGATATTTTGCATTTGTATCACAAGTATCTCTTAGTACTTCTAACAAATTTTCAATTTTCTTTTGGAACCTGGAACAGGAAGCTGTCACTCAATTATTTACAACTTTCTGCTTCAGGAGTTAAATCTTACAGGGATGATGGATCTAGAAGAAGAAATTCACGACGGCGTGGAAGAAATGGGAGCCTTGATGGTATAGTTAGCATGTCTGAGCAGCCTCTTTCAAAGAATGACAAAAACATGATTCGCCGTTCACAGGTATGGTTTTTTAATTTTGAAAAGTCACAAGTATGGTGTAGTAATTTTATTCTTTGGTTGTGGTTGGCGTAACTTGTTTGCAAATAAAGAACACTTGTTGAGGGTCTCCTTTTGCCAGATTAGCAACAATCATAATAAAAAAAATTATTTACAGCATAATGATAATTTTCAGGTTCCTCAAGTTGTTGATACACTATGGCACCTCAAAGCAAAGGACATGCTTCCAGCAATTTGGTTTATTTTTAATAGGAGAGGTTGTGATGCAGCTGTGCAGTATGTTGAAGACTGCAGCCTTTTGGATGAGTGTGAGATGAGTGAGGTAGAACTTGCGTTGAAGAAGTTTCGCCTTCAATATCCTGATGCTGTGAGGGAGACTGCAGTCAAAGGACTTATTAGAGGGGTTGCTGCACATCATGCTGGTTGTCTTCCGCTATGGAAATCATTTGTTGAAGAGCTGTTTCAGCGAGGACTTGTTAAGGTCGTATTTGCTACAGAAACCCTGGCGGCTGGAATCAACATGCCTGCTAGGACAGCTGTTATTTCATCTCTTAGCAAAAGGACAAGCAGCGGACGTATCCAGTTAAGCCCTAATGAATTGCTCCAAATGGCAGGGCGCGCTGGACGTAGAGGCATAGATGAAAGGGGTCATGTTGTGATAGTGCAGACTCCTTACGAAGGTGGTGAAGAGTGCTGCGAGCTTCTATTTTCTGGAGTTGAACCCCTTGTGTCACAGTTCACTGCTTCTTATGGAATGGTGTTGAATCTTCTGGGAGGAGCAAAAGTTACTCGTAGGCCTAATGAATCAGACCAATTGAATGCTTTACAAGGAAGGAGAACTTTGGAAGAGGCAAGGAAGTTAGTGGAGCAAAGTTTTGGAAACTACTTGGGCAGCAATGTAATGCTTGCTGCGAAAGAGGAGCTTGCTAAAATAGAGAAAGAGATTGAAGCATTGACTTCCGAAATTAGTGATGATGCCATAGATAGAAAAAGCAGGAAACTTCTGTCAGAGGTGGCATATAAGGAGATTGCAGATCTACAAGAGGAATTAAGGGCAGAAAAACGCCTTAGGACTGAATTACGAAGAAGAATGGAATTGAAGAGATTTTCTGCTTTGAAACCTCTCTTGAAGGAGTTTGAAAATGGACACCTCCCCTTCATTTGCTTGCAGTATAGGGATTCTGAAGGAGTTCAAAACGTAGTTCCTGCTGTTTATCTGGGGAAGGTTGAGTTGCTGGATGGGTCAAAACTTAAAAAGATGGTGTCTGCTGATGATTCTTTTGCAATGGGCAGTGTTGGATCTGAGTTAAATGCTGGTAAGCCTGACACTAATCAAGATGTTGAACCAACTTACTATGTGGCTCTTGGTTCAGATAACTCCTGGTATCTATTTACAGAGAAGTGGATTAAAACTGTTTATAGGACTGGCTTTCCTGATGTTGCTTTAACTCAGGGGGATGCTTTGCCTCGGGAAATAATGAGGACACTTCTTGATAAGGAGGAGCTGCAGTGGGAAAAAGTTGCTGACTCTGAGCTTGGTGGTTTATGGTACGCAGAGGGATCTCTAGAGACATGGTCCTGGAGTCTAAACGTGCCAGTTTTAAGTAGTCTTTCTGAAAGCGATGAGGTGTTGCATATGTCGGAAGAATACGATGAATCTGTAGAACATTACAGGGAACAAAGGAACAAAGTAGCACGTTTGAAGAAAAAGATAGCCCGTACAGAAGGCTTCAGAGAATATAAAAAAATCTTGGATATGGCTAGGTTTACCGAGGAAAAGATAAAGCGGTTGAAGGCTAGATCAAATCACTTGACCAATAGAATGGAGCGAATCGAGCCGTCTGGTTGGAAGGAGTTTGTCCAAATCAGCAATGTGATTCATGAAACAAGGGCATTAGATATAAATACGCACGTAATATTCCCTCTTGGTGAAACTGCAGCTGCAATAAGAGGAGAAAATGAACTGTGGCTGGCAATGGTCCTTCGAAATAAAATCTTACTGGAGTTGAAGCCTGCACAACTTGCCGCTGTGTGTGCAAGTTTAGTTTCTGAGGGGATCAAGGTTCGTGTTTGGAAAAATAATAACTACATATATGAACCTTCCTCTACTGTCCTAAATGTCATTGGTTTATTGGATGAACAAAGAAACTCCTTTCTGCAACTTGAAGAGAAGCATGGGGTAGAGATACCTTGCTGTTTGGATGGCCAGTTTTCTGGAATGGTCGAAGCCTGGGCATCCGGCCTATCTTGGAGGGAATTGATGATGGATTGTGCCATGGATGAGGGTGATTTAGCTCGCCTTTTAAGACGAACCATCGACCTTTTGGCTCAGATTCCCAAGTTGCCTGATATTGATCCGTTGCTGCAAAACAATGCAACAACTGCATCTGATGTCATGGACCGTCCACCCATAAGCGAGCTCGCCGGATGATATCCCTTTGCCTTGTCGGTTAACACGTAATAATTATTTATTGTATATGTCGATAATACACATCTTGACTTGGAATTGGCTACGCCTACCCGAAGGAGCGCATGTTTTGTTTGCGAAAGTCCAATTCCCGGAGTCAACTGTCAAACATTTTCCATTTGCTGGAAGAAAAGATTATTTTTTAATTACTTGTCAAGCCAGTGTACATTTTAACATATTAAATTAATGGGGAAAAAGCAAAATTTATCTGCCTCGTCAGTGCCAGTACCAATTATGGGCTGGCATTGTGTGGAGTCATGTCAGGCCAGGTATGAATCGTCATCTTCTGCCAATGGATATGTGGGAGTCATATGGATCCAGCCAGGAGCACTCGTACCTTTGCCTTTCTTCTGTTGGCTTTTTGGTCCGTTAGGATGGTGAAATTGAAACATGAAGCTCCCGTTTTTGTTTTCATTTAGTCATTCTACATTTTTATCCTTCAAATGCATGTGGATTAGATGAATAATAAAGCACAAAAGGCCAAAAAAAAAATATTAGATGAATGGATTGAACATATATCTCAGGTTTTACAGCAGATATTACCTCTCTTATGTACACGACAGTGGCTCAAATACCACCAACTTACAAGATATAACTACAATCTTTTGATTGAGCCTCATCCCTTTTTCCTCAATACCTTCTTATTTGGTTGGTGAGTGATAGAAATTATATGATGGTACATTGTAGATGGTTTCAAAAAGGTTTTCCACTTGTGGCACTGTCAACTCTTTCATCCTCAGCGCCCCGTGTATGTAATGCATGCCCATATCCAACTGAAAAACAAAGAAAATCTGAAGCAAACATGTCAACATGATGCCGGATACTTCAATTGGATAAAATATCATAAATAAAGGATTAAACTCAATATGTCAACACTCCTTTAAGGGAAAAATGATAAATTAACATACAATGCAAAAACCGACGTACCTTATCTACTTAAGCCATTAAAGTATACGCCAGTAGCAATCTCTGAAATCGCTGTTGCCGTTGTAGCTTAATTGAACCACCATTTGAAACCTTTGCCCGGTTATGGCATGAACTGTTTTGATGTGAGGCCGGCTGCCGTCTCATCCGAAACAAAAAATCTTCCGTATCTAAAACATACGAAACCTACAAGGCACAGATTTCACTTGTCAACTTATCGTGCATATATATATATGCAATGACAAGAAATGCAACCGTTATGGTGCAACAAAATTCCTTCGTAATGAGAAGAAATTTCTAATATGATATACCTTGGAAGAACTGCAAGCAATCTTACACTCCAAACCATTAACTATTTTAAGTCCTTCCGTCACCTGGGATGTTGAAGAAAGCTCATCACCACCTACACATTTGCGTATATTCCTGCAAACACCACACTAGTATGTCATGATAACTCCATGGAATAGATGCGAACAACTTTGTCTATCATCTATGTACCTCTTCAAGAAAATCCCAGGCTTCTCTTTTTCCTCAGGAACAACCGAGAGAAAGTCATTGTGCAAATATGCTGCAAAATTAGGGTCCATGGAAACAGCTGTCACTTCAGGCTTATCATGCCCATAGTCCATAAGCTGAATGGAAAGACGAGTTGGTGTGGATGACTGCAGTCATGAAACATAAAATGTAGAGTGCATGTGAGAGTTCTGTATTAGACATCAAATAAACAATCAACCAGAGAAAAATAAAAGGAAAATTAAAAAATTGGTAAGACTTACACATTCAATACGATATATATTCTCATCATGAAGGAGAACTCGGGCATTTTCATGATAAACAACGTCAACAAATCTTCCAGATTTTCTTGATTTCTCATAGGCATAGAGCTGAAGAAGCTTATTGTCCATTTCATCACTTGCAACGGTTTGAAGCTGTGGCAAGCACCACAAAGATAAAAAATTCAAGGTCAGAAACACAGGGAAAGAAAGGGACAAACTTTGGAAAAGAAATGTGCATTACCTGTTTGACAAGTTTATATATCAACTTATCCAGCGTGAACAGAACATATGACTGAGTTCCAATTATAGCTCGGCAATCATCCTCAAATTTTGTATTATCAGAAGAGCCATCAAGTAAATTGTAAAGTGCACTCATGAACCTGTACTATAAAGGAGTTTTAAGTTAAACATGAACTGTACAACCTTTTCACATTCCATGCAGCACCAGAACTAAAACTAAATTACCGGGCATAGAGATCAGTAGGACTTGGATCACTTGAAGCCCTCCATTTCCTATCTGCAGATGATGAATTAATCTTTGCTGATTGTATTCTCTCGTACAATGTCTGTTAAATTGTGCAAAGGAATTACTAAGTTGATGAACACACTATACTACAAACAGCAATAATGATTAGCTAAATATTTCTTCAATAGAATGATACTTACTTGGTGAAGCCTAAAAAGCACATAAAATGAGTCATTTCCATAAAAAACCCGTGACCCCTTCTCTTTCTCATGTAATGCTGAAGGGACATGCTTTGCAAGGGGCTTTACAGTTAGTAGAAAACGTTCTGAAAATGGTAATAATGTTCCATCTCCTTCCACATCATGAGCATCAGCCATCCCTTCAGCCTCGCCTTCACTCTCTGCTTTATTATCATGTTCGTCATGGTCTATGTCTTCCTCTTGCTCCTCCCTCGAGTCGCCTTCACCAGAATCACTTCCCGAAACCTCACCATTCTCAGAAGCATTCTCACTATCCTCTGATGTCCTCTGAGCACTTTCCTCACCTTCATCATCAGCATCAGCATCATTCTCTCCCCCAGCCTCTCCACAGCACACTTCTTCCTCTCCATGTCTCTGGTATTGTCTGTTTGCTGCACCATCTTTCACCTTATGGGCAGTCCCCAGACCAGCTTCTCCATAATCAGCAAAATTGTCTTCCTCAAAATCCCCATTTGGGGATAACTCACCTTCTTCCCTTTCAACTTTAAGTTGCCCAGCTGATTCTTCGTTATATCTGTGACTTTTAATGCCTTCAGTCACCATCCCATTTCCGGATGAGATTGGTCTAGAACAATCGCCACCCTGCAGCATATATGAAAGTCAACACAATTGCACAATAAGATTATAACTGTCAAAATCCAAAACCTAAAATTTTCTTCCCACAAACTGTTAGTCAAGCCAGGCTGTTTAATCACAGAAAACATGCCAGCTAATACTTACTTTTATATAAACCTTCTATAGCCAGTAATAGGCGCTTTCCAAAGACACCATCACAAAGTCTCAAAATCCAAAACCTAAAATTTTCTTCCTACTAACCATCTATGACTTAAGCCAGGCTGTTTAATCACAGAAAGCATGCTAGCTAATACTTACTTTTACATACATCTTCTATAAACAGTAATAGGTGCTTTTCAAAGACACCATTACAAAGTCACATACTAGATACCCTATGAGGAAATTCTACCAGTCCAATAAAATACCAATAAAAGAAATAGCAGGGGATGAGTCATTAGTATCAAGATATCCAAATTTTAAAATTGTAAATGTTATAGATTAGAGTTTTAAATCGTCAACAGAAAGTACATTTTGCTTGGTTCCAGTTTCCTATCATATTAAGAAAGGGCATCAACCACTGGGGACAGATATTGGTGAAAACAATAATGATGCAAAGAAAATAATTTATTCCTCATCTTGAGGACAATATTACTTTTGCCATACCTCTGATGAAGGTAAATTTTCATTACTTGACTTCAACTCAAGTCCACCCTCAATGGCAGCATTACCAGGTCTGGATGGATTAGCACTAAGACCTTGCAACAAAAGTATATCTCAGCATTTTAGTTAATTTTTATTAAAAAAAAAAAGTCAACAGAATAATTAGCATGACATCAACAATAGAGCTAATTTATAGGCCTTAAGCAACCTGAAGTATTCTCTATGCTAGTTCTTCCATTGCTTTGCTCTACTCCAGCAACAAGAGATGCATTTGGATTGACCAATCGTTCACTAGAACTGGCTTGCTTGCTGACCCCTGATATTTCATCACCATTAGCTGGATTAACCTGCTGCACTCTATCTTGATGAGGAGCATCACAGGAGGAATCATTCTTGTGATCAACATGATCCGTATTAGCAGAACCATCTTGCTTGATGCCATTATCTCCATTCAGCAACCAAGACCTACAAGAACTTGATTGCTCAGGTGGAATACTTTCATCACCATTTCTGGAAGGATTTGTATGTTTGGAATTCATGGCAACAGCACCTCCGCCAGGGCTCCCTTCACTCTCACCAACAATAGCACTACCATTTTTGACATTGTTGTTCTTAGCCTTCACAACATCTTCAGTGTCCTCAGCTCCATGAGGACGGGAAGGAACGCCAAGCATGGGTTCCAAGAAGGTGGTCCATATTTTCATTATTTTATCCAACTGTTCAGTTGTACACATTTCTCCACAGGAATATTTTATGAGCTGATATAGATCTTCATGAATTTCAGGATCAGGGTATTCAAACTCCAAATTTGGAATAATAGGTCGTCTGTTTCCAGCAGCAATAGCAAGAAGCACATCATCTTCTTTGCGCTTCTTCTCACTGATTTCTTTGATCTCAGCCAATAAAGCTGTAAAAAATATGAAAAATGGACAATGAAAACTGATGATATCCAAGGCAGCTAAATATTAATAGAATTATTCAGTTAAAAGAACAAGATTATAAAATTATTCAAAGAGTCAAATAAATCATTTTCAATTAGTAAACCCATTTCCACTATTAATAGTAATTTAAAAGTACTAAATTTGTACTGAATAAGCCAAACAACTAAAAAAACTACACAAAGAGATGCCATATACGTTGTTTAAAAAAATAGAATCTATCAAATATGCATGAAGTTACCGCCCAGAGCATGAAGGACATGAGAAAACATAAAGTCACTACCAAATACAAGTTTTCAAGACCAGCTTTGATTAATATGATAGTGCAGTACTTTCTGTTGGTATTTATGGTAAATCACAGGATTATTCAACCAAAAAAAGAATCCCACTGCATGCGAACATATGAAACGTATAATGCAATATGATCCTCCTACATACCAACGTATTCAACAATCAAGCTTTAATCTAATTAAAAGGAAAGGTCTGAAGATACCTTTTGTGCCTAAGTTCTTCGAATCCTGCTGCTTAAAATAGAAGCTACGGTGATCAAGCGATTTATGATAATTCTTAGCATAAATTTCAGCCCAAACTTTATTAAAATCAGAACGACATCTTGCCCATTCTTCTTGTTTCTGCTTCAAGCGGGTTAAAATAACTGGCAAAGCAAGATGGGCATTCTTCCTTAATACATCCATCACATCAAGTCCATGGTCACCGTACAAACGTTCAATGCACCTAAGATTCAGAGCTGCAGTGACAATCATAAGAGAACAGCCATCAGGAAATGAAGGAAAAGGTGTGCCATAAAATGCATATCCAGATATTTTATTCATCATTAGTCAGCTTATAACCTGTGAAGTGCTCCTCAATACGAATTGGACTGTCTAGTTTGATAGTATTATTGTTAATCTTTTCTAATAGTTCTTCCACTCGCTTGGTTGTTACATTCACAGACTCTAACAACATATCCAGCTCAAACCTGACAACATGGAAAAAAGATGTTAATCCCAAACTAATTATAAGTGAAATAATATAATATATTTTAAGCAATCAACAATTCCATAAAGGGATTTGAAGTTGAGCAAGAGAAGGCTCACATACACAATTTATTTCAAACAATTAACAAAGCTGTAAAGGGCCATGAAGTTGCAGGCAAGCACCCATGCGCAGAGAGAGAGAGGAAAAACTCAAGTACAGGAAAGGTAATTTTAACAAGAGCTTAAGTGATGTCATAAAACACAACCAAGTACTCAAATAGAGCTAAAGTGAAACAAAATAACCACCCACTAATAATAAGGCAAAACATGAGTAAAATACAATCAACAGCTAAAGGAAGAATCAACCTGTCATCTTCGCATCGAAATAGGCTTTCTTCATACTGGTTTTTGCGCATGTGTTTGAAAGAGTAGTCCTCACTCCCTGAAGTGACAGAAACCCAATGATCATTGAGAACTTCAGAACCAAGCTCTGTTCTCTGGCTTGCAGAAGGTATTGGATACTGCAAGGCATTAGACAAGTAAAGTGATTAATAAGAGCATCAACATATCCTCTAGATCACATTAACAAGGATAAGTAAGAAGCAAAAACTGCATACATTCTTTGGGAGCAGTCGATAACTAGGAGTGCAGCGTTCACAGTTAGAGAGGTCAAGTTCATTAATGGGTTTTCCCATGTACTTATCCTTGCTGGAAAATAAAGAAACCTTATGACTTCCTGCATCTTTATTGCCAAAGGAACTTTTATCAAGTCTATCCCTTTCTCGGGTTTCACGGTCTCTATCTTTGGCCCCATCAACCCTTTCACGATCCTGATCTCTATCCCTGTCCTCCATCTTAACTGATCTAGGTAACTGGCCTTCATTCCGCAATAACTCTGCAAGCATAATAACTTGCTAAGGACTTTGAACTAAATGCTCGCAGTTGAAGTTGGTTGAATAAGCAATATTTTGGAACTCAACCAAAAGTAGAGGTGAGTTCAGTTCAACCATGATGATCCATTAGTTTTGTCTAACATGCATCTACAATTGCGCTTAAAACTGTTATAATGATCACTCTGTTTTATGCTAAATTACAAGAACATTTAACTGAAGGTAATATGAGGGGTGAGAGATAGTTTAACTTACTTTGACTAACAAAATCAGCAAGCAATCCCTCTGTATAATAGGATTTGATTAGTCAACACTGACAACGCAGAATTTATATCAGAAAACTTAAAGCATTTGTCTCAAATAGTTACCATTCTTCTCACATCGCACCAACAACTCATTGAATCCATCCATCAGATCTGGGTATCTTTCAAGCAAATCATTGACCTAGCACAAGAAAAAGTATCCGAAAGTTACTTGTTTCATTTCAGTCATGTGTCTAACTGAGCAGTTCTCATATATATCTAAAGGAATTGTATCCAAAAAGAGTGATGCTAAATTATGATTTTGTTTTATTGGGTACAAATATTGTGATGTTGAATTCTGCAAAGTGCTTAGGTCAATTCAAAAAATGCAGCCTTTGAAATTTGCAGAATACCTTGAGCTTTTTTCAGTTGAAAAACATAACAAAACTTCAAGTTTTCCAACTAAAATATGTAAAGATAAACTACATGAATCCCTCTAACAAAGCCTTTATGTGAGTTGAAGAAATTAATAAATTCACAAACTAGAGATGTCTGTTAACCATACCAATGATTGCAATTCTGTGCGCGAGATTACTTCATTGCTATAGAGATGAAGGCACCTCAAAAATTCCTGCCAATGTTCAGGATTTCGTAACTTCTCCTTCACTTTTTCGCAGAAAGCAAACTCCTGATAATACACACCTGACATGGAACGAACTAAGTCAATAAAGATCTGAAAATTTTACAACCACCCCATTTTTTACATAAAAATCAAACAGATGAGAGTTGCCATGTAACAAAAATATTGATTCAAGAAAAACATTCCTATTCACAAATGATATCTCCCTCATAATACTTCCGAGAACTATAAGCATATTCATTAGGAACTTAATGAAGAATACATTTGTCAATTTGCATACCAAACCCCACGAGAAATATTAAATTAATGTGGTGTTAAAATTATATTTTATCAGATAAAATAGAAACGTCTTCCATGCAAGATAAGCACTTATTTATGTTTTATTTTAGTCAGCCATAGATATGCCCATAAATTTTATCTAGCAGAAAACTCACTTTTCATTGCATTTTTATCATCATATGTGGCGCCATCCCCACCTTGCTGCAATTGTTCAACACCTGAGTCTTCACCCTTACGAACAGGTTTTGCACTCCGTTTATGCGGAAACCGCATGTTGAAGTCTCTGTTGCCATCATTTTCAAAGTCTCGATCATCCTGTTCTCGGTCTCTCCTATCTCTGTCTTCTCTCTTGTCCCTTTCCTTTTCGCCACGTCTCCGTTGCTCTTTTTCTACTTTCATCATAGCTCTATTGTGATCTGGATCAGGGTGTTCCACACTGAGGTCACGGTCAGCATGTGAAGCTGTAGTCCTATCTTTCTGCCAGATATTTTCATAAATCAAATGTTAGCTTGATTGTCAAAATGTAACCAGAATTTATTTAAGGATTAGGCTAAAAGAAACCTTGTCAGCATGCACTGCACGCATTGTAGGCATAGCAGAGATCCTGTCTCGGGGTATGTTTCTGCCAGAGGAAGCATAATGATTAGATGCTGTTGCCGAGGTATCGGGCAGAAAATGAGTGAACTCCGAAAGCAGATCTGGATGGTCTTGGAAAAGAGTAGCAACCTATAAGGGAGTGTAATTTCTAATCATCAAAATCCAACATACTAGGCTAAAAGTATATAAACCATGCCAAAATTTAAAGGGGGGAAAACAGAGAAAATGAGGAATATATAACCTAACATACCTCCTGGTAGACCTCAGTGATAGACTTGTTTTCTTTCCTATACATGTTCAAAATGTCTAAAAATGACTTATAGACATGGTCATCACCTTGAAACCTTGTCTGCAAGAATCCAATAATGAGATCACAAACTTTTCAGGCAAACAACCTCTCTCATAAAATTTAGAAATGACACAAATTTTCTACCTTAATCTTGTTCACAAAATTAATAGCTTCTTCAAACTCCACTGGCTTCTTTTGGGTAGGTTCATCCTCTTGTGGGAGTGTGATCTCATATCCCTTAGGCAAAAAGGTATTGAAACCCAAAATTAGGTCTCGATACCCTTTAAATAATTCCTTCACCCTTGCTATGACACCTGCAGTGTCAATTCTACACTCAACATACCAGTACCACAAGTCAGAAATTGCTTAACCCAAACATTACCAGAGGATAAAGGGAAAAACTAAAGAAATCATAATGATCAGACCTTTGAGCCTTGAAGTCTTTCATTACTTCAAGAAAGTCATCATATTTCTCCCTTTTATCTTGAAATATGTCTTTGACAGCTTTGAGATATGCTAACGCATCATTTGTTGTCAGTTTCTGCGTACTTCCCACCCCTCCCACCATCTGTGGTTGCCCAGAGCTTCATCATCCAAAGACATAACCCATCATGAGATTAAAGAACATTTCCAGTAAATCATTGCACATTTTTACCACATAAAATTAAAGAAAATATAAGTCATTATCACCTGAAAAAGAAGATCAACAGCTCAGATCATTTAACCTTTCTTCACACAAAATTAAAACCGTATTGTAAAACTACATGGACTATTCAAAGAAGAAAGACTCGAAACATGTCCATCCAGAAAAGAAAGAATATTTACTAATTTTGCTATCTCCGAACCTCTTTAGAGAAAATCAAATTCCTACCACCAAAAAAAAAAAAATGATCTTTTCATCAAAGGTCAAAAGATAATTCACAATTATAAAAGAGCTCGAACTTAAATAAACTAAAAATAAACAAGCAATTACACTAATCAAATCCACTAAACTAAACCAGAGAAAGAAAATCAGCCATGGTAATTGACCTGTAATTAGAAACTTAATCTCATTGTTAACTTCCATAATCAAAAAACGATATTTAAAAACAATAATAATAATAATAATAATAATAATATAGAAAGAAGATAAAAGTTTTGTATACCCTTCTCCTCGAGAAGTAACCACCGGTCTTTTAAGTTGAGAGCCGCCGATGTAAACCTCATCTCTAGACCGCTTCATCTCTTGCTCCAAACAAAACAAAAACCTTTTTCTCTTTTATTTTATTTTATTTTATTTTTCTTTATTTTCACGAACGAATCATGCTTTCGAACTTCGATTATCTCCAAAAAGAATTCCTACAATCAACCAAAACACAGTCGCTTAAACCAAACAAACGAACAAAAAAAGCAGATCTCAAAACCGAACAGAAAATAAAGAAACGAAGAAACTTTATTTCCTTCTCTCCCTCACCTCTCCAACAGATCACCACCGAAAAGAATTTTCCGAGTAAATTCACGTTACTTGCAGACAAAGGCACGGTAATGAAGATAATTTCCAACACAGTCGCTCTCTTGAACTCCCTAAATTGTAAAAGATTAAAAAGCAGGAACTAACTCTTCCTAAGCAAGCTATTTTTCGAGCAAGGAAAAGAAAACTGTGTTCTTCAGATGTGTAGGTTTTTTCTCTTTGCTTTTGGAGGATTCTCGTGATGATAGCCAAAACGATTAAGAGAGGGAATTCTACGACAATTAAATTCTCTTTTTCTTCTTTCTTTCTTCTTTTTTTTTTTTTTTTTTTTTTTTTTTTTTTTTTTTTTTTCCGTTTTTTGGGTTTCGGAGAGAAGAAACAATGCTGTTGTTTGTTGTTGATGTTTATTTTTTAAAGAGAGGAAGAGACCTTAGGACTTGTGATATATTTGGTAGGGAGGAATAAACAATCCCTTACTAAGAAGAGGAGAAAGGAGGTGTGGGGATAGTTCATTCGACGGCCGTTCGCCGGTTTCTTTTGCGGGGGTTTACCGGCTATAGGCGGTTAATGTTCGAAATGGGCATATAATAAAATTAGTGTCTGATTAGGGATTTGCGAGTGAATTTAAGAGCGAACTAACCTGTTAATCAACATTGGGAGTGCAGTGGCAACTTGGGTAATTAATTAAAGATGGAAGGGTGAAAAATGGGAAAAGGTGAGAATTTATCATGTGATGGAAGTGAAATTGAAGCACTGCACAGCACAGCACAGCACAGCGTTTTAATTTCTATTCAAGGGTTGCCTGCTTCTGGGTGAATTTTTAGGGTTAGGGCAAATGGGTTCATTCTTTCAGGCAAATTCATCCCTTTCTGTTCTTGTTTTTTCGTCGGGTGATAACAGAAGTTAGGCTGAAGAAGCATAAAGTATAAGTCTGAACTCATTAGAGTTAAATTGCTTAAAAAATTTTTAAAAAGAAATTGAAGTAGGTTAATCCCACATGCAGAAGGTAAGATATAAGGGGCAGTTTAATTTCACCCTTTCGCTTTTTTGGCAAAACAAGGCAAAATGTTGTTTAAGTTTTATCTGCAAATGTCGCGGTTGTTGGATTTGGAATTGGATTGTGCAATTGGGAAGTTAAGGGCTGGGCCAAGTCTGACTCTGTGATTCCAGTTGGGGGTTGACATTGTTCAAATCATTAAGCCCAGTTGCAATCATGGATCATAATGGAAGCCCAAGGTTCTGTGACGCAGGAGAAGTACTGCTTGATTGCTAGGTTAGGCATGGGCTTGTTGGTTGTTCCACCTGTTTTCCATTCGTTAAATTCATAACATGGACTCACAAGGCCTACCTCCGATGTTGGGCTCTTATTGGGACTGAAACTTCTAAGGCCTTGGACATTTCCTGTGAGTTTGTGTCTTTTGTTTGAGCTGAAGGAACCACCCTGCAATGAGATGTTTATTTTAGACACAGAAGGCTTCAAGATGAACTTAAATATAACTCTCTCTCTCTCTGTCTCTCTCTCTCTATCTACATATATATATATATATATATTCCCAAGAACAAACAAATAAGAAATGCACATTGTGCATAACTAATAATAGGGAATGAACCAAAAAAAAGGGTAAGAGATAACCATTAAGTATCAACTCAATACAAGTTTTAAATCCCATTATCTGATATCTTTGAGGGGGTCATGCTGGTATTAGTATTAGTATTGACGATTAGTTTTCAAGCTCCTCCAAGGACAAGCCACTTGAACTCCTATAAAATCATCTATCTCATTGTGAGTTTTATTACAACAGCTCACACCAATATGGAACGTATAGATGACAATGATTTTCAAGAAGTTATTCTTATCCCATAGGAACTTAGCAAATTCTAGAATCAGATCAAGCATGGTGAAGGCAATAACCTAAAAGGCAATGCAGTTAATTTGCAACTATTAAAAACTCATAATCCCATATAAACATATAAATCAGTGATGACCTAAAGAGAAGAAATGAAGAAAACAAAATAGGAGAAGAGAACAAGCACGATAATCTAACATATGCCTCCTTGTATAGTTCACTGCCAGACTTGTTTTCCTTTCGCTACATATTTAAAATGTCTAAAAATGATTCTTAGACATGGTCATCTTCATTTGAAACCTCAACTACAATAACAATACATGTGGAGATTATTTACAACCTTTGTAAGCAGACGTAACACATTGCAAATCATTGGCTTCTTCAACCTTTCGAGAAAGCTTCTTTATTAGTAGGGAGTCAAGTTCATCTTGTTAGTATATGTTCTAGAGTCAATTAGATTGATCAAAGAATATATATTGTCATTTAATGCATACTTAATCCCATAACTATATGTAATGGAGGTTTTCATTCATGTTAATGCAATAATAAGGAGTTAGTAAGTACTAATTGGATGAAGTCCATGGAACATAAAAGCCTTGTAAGAGAATTGTAAAGTTGTTATAATTATGAGACTACTATGCATCAAAGTCATGTTCTTAAAATTATTTCTGATCATTGAATTTTCAAGACAGGGCATTGACAATACTCAAAGACTGATACATGTTAAGCCTCTTTACTTGGAAAGTAGGCAATGGATCTTATAAATTGAAGTATCTGAGATACTTAAGGATAACATGTGTTAAGGATAACATGTGGGTGCTTTTTAAAAGACATGTTCATTGAACATGACTTACTATGAGAACTTCATTTGAAATTTCATTTAAGTGTCTGTGAAATATGTTCTCATGTGATAGTCGTGCAACTAGTCTTTAAACTTGAGATACTAGGTCATCTTGTATGTGAAATGACGTATTTTGATTTCACCTTACCTCTATGGATCTGAAGACGACCAGATGCCTGAACAGGGTATTTTTGGGTATGTTATGAAGCATACGAAGGTGAATGAATAATCAAGAAAGGATTCATCACCCTAAGTGATATGAAAGGACACATCTCACTAGTTCTTAATTCTTGATTAACTTGTATAAAGTTTTTGGCCAAAGCATGGTGAATTTGAGGAAAGTTAGTTTTCTAAATTCTTAAAGTTAGTCATGAATTATGAGAACTAATATGGAATGTCATAAGTAGACACCGAGCTATGCTTAATGACATATTTGGGATATTTATTGAAAGGACCATATTGCACTAAAAGGCTTATCACTAAAAGACTTTGTGAAATTCTTTAATTAACTTTTTAACATTTGGGTGATCATGATGAATTAATAGATGATATTCATAATTTATAAATCTAAATTAATTATCAAATTGATATTTAATTATGATTATATTTATTGTCAATATGTTATAAGCCTAATAAGTCAAACACATTAAATGACATGATTAAGATTAAATAAGTATAATCAATTAAATTGGACTTAATTGGAATAAATCAAAATAAAGTGAGAAATTGATTAAGTTCACAAAAACTTAATTGAATAAAAATACAATTATTGTATTTAAAGTTACAACTTAGTTTGGCTATATAAATATGTTATGTTAGCCAACTAAAACTCTAAGCCTTCAGCCACTTCTTAACCATTTCATACAAAATAAGAAAAAAATAATTTTCTTTGTCTAACAGAAATAAGATTTGGGAAGAACTTTTGGTCTTCTTGTTTTGAAAACAAAACTTCCTAAACAAGTAAAATTCTACCTTTGAGAAAGTCTTATTCGGTCATTGTATATATTACTATTAGATGTCAAACACTTGGGTGATTAAAGATTTAACAAATCCTTAAAGTGAAGAAACAAAGTTTTGGGTTATAGGATTTTAGACCGTCTTATTCTCTTTTCGAGTTTATTACTTCATCATAAGCTTTCGGGATTTAATTAACTCTTGATTACGATATCTAGAATAAGATATATAATACTAAACTTATAAATGTTTATATTTAAGTTAAAAATTACATGAAAAAAATACAAATATTGATCTTGTGAAATTCAGTTGTTTCTTAGATTAAATGCTTATTTGTTTTTTTCACTGCGTTATACTTTTGATTTCATGATTAATTTTATCTTTGAGCATGAGGTCGAATCCCAAACACATCTCACATTCCTTAAGTGAACCTAGATACCCTTGAAATATTTCCTTCAACCTTATTGTGACATTCGACCTATCAATTTTTCAAAGTTCATTGCCCATTAATACATGTCTTAATTTGTTGCAAACAACAAAATGCCACTAGCAAATAAGGATGAAAAAGAAAGTCATCATATTTGTGGTCGATTGTGAAATAGTAATAGCAGTGTATAAGGTGATCATGTTTGCAACAAGTTCTTTGGAATTGTTTTTGATGGTTTTACATATTTTGGTAGTATGACCTAGTCTATCACAAAACAAAACATGTGAAATGATTTTGCAAAACGATAATCATTTGGAGCAAATTTCTTCTTTTGTTAATAAGAACTTTGGCTGAAAAAGACATCTCGGAGTTACCTCCCTTTGCCTTAAAGGAGCCATAGTTCTAACACAGTTGGCTGTTGTTTGGATGGAAAGTGATTATACATCTCCTTTGATTATATTTTCAAAGTCCGTAAGCTTATCATGAAACTCTTCAAATATGATGGTGGATTCTCTTACTTTAATGACAATTTAGATCCATTTTATTCAACCCCTAAGCCATTCAAGATTATCTATAGTCGTCGCATGAGCCAGTGCTAATTCATCAACAATACCTTTCATGAATTGCATATCTTCTGTAGTGATTTTGATGTCTTGGGTTGAGACAGTCGACTTTTCCTTGAGAAACATTACAGAGGATTTGGTTTTATTGGCAAACATATGAAAAAGTTTCTACCATGCATCTTGGGATGTTTTAGCGGTGGTAACGAAAAGAACAATTGCTTCAAAATAAGAGGCAACAATAGTATATATTGAAGATGAACTGGTCTTGTTTGTGTACGTAAGTTCAAGGTTATGGTGCCATTTTTAATGATCATTGGATTAAGGGGAGGAATTGAACCTTGAAGTAACTTGTCAAATCATAACCAACAATTAGCAAATAACTTAAAGTTAAGGATGATTTTTTTTAGTCCTCAAAAATAACTTTCTTTTTAATTTTAATCATTTTTAGTCAAGAGGAAAGATTGTTGGATAAAATTGTCTTTAATGAAAACTCCTTATATTCATGTGTGAAGAAAATGTGTTTTTTTTAGAAAGAAAAAATCAACACCACTACTACTCAAGAAAAATGATACAGAGGTGCAAAAGCTAACAACAAAAGATTTTAAGTATAAAAAAAGAAAGAGAAGTCATCATCCAAATCACCCTCTCATACATATAAATGAACAATTGAAGAAAAAGAAAAAGGGAAGTGGACGCAAAGCTATTTTAATTTTTGATAAATCTTTTCTTTTTTTTTTCTTTAGTTGGTGGGGTTTTTGCAAAAGGATCCAAAAGCCTAATAATTACATCCTTAAAGATGAACTGATAGTATGCAGCTATTGTAAAGGCTTCATAAGAAAAGCCAACTCAAAAAACTTAGAAAAAAAATGTTACTACATGCTATGTTGAAAAAAAAATTGTTACATGTCATGTTTAAGGTGTTTTACTCCAAGAGTTTATGTCTTAGTAAAATATAAAGATAAAGACTAAGTTACACTTCATATTTAAAAAATAATATTGTTACACACCATATTGAAAAAAAAATATTGTTATACATCATGTTTATCTTTTTGTTCAAATCCATTTCATCCTTGACATTGAATAATTTTTCAATACATCTTCATTTTCATGTTAAATTCTTTTTTTGATTTTAAACTTTATCTCTATAATAAAAGTGTTTAACTCAAAGAGTTTATGTTCTAGTGAAATTTAAAAATAGAAAACAAGTTACACGTTATGTTTTTAAAATATTATTATTACATGCTATGTTCAAAAAAAATATTGTTACAGTTGAAAAAAAAGTTGTTACATGGTTTAACTCCAAGAGTTTATGTTGTAGTGAAATACATAAAGCAAGTTACACGCTATGTTTAATAACAAAAAATAAAAAACAAATGTTACACACTTCAACAGAAGATGTTACACATCAAAACTTCAATAGCAAATATTACATGCTAAGGTCAAAGCTTCAGCGCCAGATGTTACACACCAAAGCCAAAACTTCGGCACCAAATGTTACATACTAAGGCCAAAGTTTTAGCATCAGATATTACACACCAAAACTTCTTTTTTCTTACTAATGTTACATACCAAGGCATAAATTATTTTGTTATACATTGTTCAATTTTCTAACCATGCAAGTGTACATATCACAAAAATAATATAGAGATGAGTAGAGTGTCGATCCCATAAAAGATTGAATTAATTTTTATTGCTAACTACTAAAATTAACATATCCTAATTTTATCTAAACAATTAAAAAGAAAGATTTGAAACTAATAAACTAATAATGAAAACTAAAACTAATCTATGCAAATTACTTTATTAAATGTGAATGACTACCACACTTAAGATTATGATATCCCTCAATATTTCATCTGATTATTGTCTCTCTCTCTCTCAACTCAGTTTAATTGATTAAGTTGCTAACCTAGAGTCCTAAAGTATTCACAAGTCTCTATTAAGTTTCTCATAAAAATACTTCTCTTAATTAATTTACTATGTAAATTATATTGAAGAAAGATTCATTAAGTTTGTACTCTAATTTTAGCTAGTATGTCTTATAGGTATATGTCTACCTTATATGCAAATCAAACTACCTAATCAATTAAATGTATTCAATCATACGCTATTCCATTCAATATCTACCTAAATCTCCTTTGTCAAAGTTTAACCTAAGTTTCTAATTTAATCTAATTGGTGGCTAGTCAACTATAAGCATTAAGAACAAAATGAAATAAATAACTTAAATCTATCAAACATAAGTAAAAGAGAGATAAATAATTCAAACTACATATTGAGTTCAATCATAATCTTAGATTAACAGTTTAGTTTCCCATCAAGTCACACATTATCATCGAATAAAATTTAAACATTAAAACTAAGAGAATAAGAGAATAAAAAAAAGATAAAAAAACTCCAGAATTGTATTCTCGATCTCCAAATCTCCTTGAATCCTTCAAATTCCTTCAATGTCTCTGTGCCTTGACTCGTAGATGTCAATCTGATGTTTCTTCATTTTCCTCTCAAGTCCTTCGAAAGGTTAATTTTATGTGCTTTGAAGTTAGGCTAAGTTGGGTGGAGAAAGAAGTCAATTTCAGCTAAATTTCCTCACTAAACTATGTGAGTCACAACTTTGCCCAATTAATTAATAGAAATCGTAATTGCTATAGGATTGCCACAGTATGTCAAATTCGATAAGATTTTTGACCATCTTCCAAGCCTAAATGGGTGAAGTGGTAAACACGAAAGTTGTAGATTTTTCTCTTATCTTTTCAATGGTCAAGAATTGCTTTATTTGGAGCTCTATAAAGAAAGTTATAGCCCAAATACCAAAACATGTGCATTGGAGGTCAGCAACTTGAAATTGCTCTCATTCTTCCATTAAAATTCTTTCTTCATCAAACACCTACAAAAGCATAAATAAATCAATCCTATCTTAACCATATTGATACCAAATTAAGCATAAAATTAACTAAGATTAGGTTGTTTCACCTAAATTAACTAATTTAAAAAAATTAAATAAAATCTATTAATTTCTATGCATTACTATAAGAACCAAGCTAAATTATTGTCAAAATTAAGCCCAAATAACTCTATATTATAGAGTTATCATATGCCAAGGCATATTCTACCAGACTTGAATCACTGAAAAACTCCACATCAATAAACCCAAAAACCTGTTGTTACTTACCATTTCATGCATGTTAGTTTGTAGATCAATGATGAAATGACGAGAAATCGACAAAGAGAGGGTTTTGTGAATGTAAACTAATAAACTTAAAAATACATTGTTATCTTCTATGTCATGTTCTTTGATCTGTAGATTGTCAACGACATGACGAGATGACGAGAGATAGACCAAAAAGTAGTGATAGTGGTAAAATTAGAGAAAGCTAGATGGCGAGAAAGAAAAATGAGGAGCACAGCAGCTGAATGGCAGGGGAGAAAAATTGAAAGCATTTAATTTGTCTGAAATGTCTTTAAAGGCAATTTTGTCAACTCATGGTAAAAATTAAGTAAAAATAGTTAATTTTATAGTGATGGCTATTTTTGAAATGGGCTTATCAACAACGCTATTTCTCACAAACTCCTCTTAAAATTACTAATGGAGTTGAGTTTAAGAGGTAATTGATAAAAATGAGGTTGGTGGTTAAGGTTTGTTGCATAGAGACATGAATGGAGGCAAGAGTGGCTATAGATTCAATAAAGGCTACTTGCTATATTTCACCTTGTTTTACTATGATACCATTAAAAAGCATAGATAACAGTGTATGAGACAGGTTAAAAAATGCTTACAACTTGTTTATCTTTCATTGATGAGAAGTAGTGTACATTTATATTTGTACGCATGCATGTTACAAGATAAAATAATTGGTTTATCTACATTTGAATTGCAGTTATGAAGATTGGTTTACATATGTACATGTAAACTTGATTTTAATTTGATGGTAAATAACGTTGAATATCGATCCTCGCTAAGGGTGAAGCTTCTTTATGAATAGCCCCTTCCAAAATTTTAAAAGTTTTTTTCATACTAAATAATTTTTTTAATTTTTTTATATATTTTTCTCAATAACCGCCCCATAATAAATTTTTATTTAATAATTATTACAAATAAAGAATAACAAAATAATTTCATATGCTTGACTCAATATTAAAGTTTTTTTTATTTTTTAACTTATATTATTTTTATTTTTATTTATTTGTTTCTATTCTATTTACTCATACGTTTTAAAGCTCTATAGATTTTTTTTCATATATTTATATAAACCATCAATCATATTCTTTTTTTTTCTTTTTTATTATGTCATACGTAGATTCTATCTTCTACTTGTCAGGTTTTTTTTTTGTTATGTGAATTTTATTTTTTATGATTTTAATATTTAAAAATAAATAAATTATTATGT
>NW_018397266.1:6571732-6571856 GCF_002168275.2 Theobroma umbraticum
TATAAATTACAGTGTTGCACTGCTGCTTAGAATTTTATCAGTATATTATTTTTTATTCAGAATAACCAATGTATCTTAACATGTATATTGCAAACTTTAAATAACAAGGATATACATATAAATT
>NW_018397266.1:6571866-6572670 GCF_002168275.2 Theobroma umbraticum
AATAATTGTATTTCTTTCAATACAATTTTATTTTTAATGGCTCTCTAAATAATTTTTTATTTAATAATTAATTTTATTCTTCAAACCATTTGATAAAATTAGAGTCATTATCATTAGTATCTGGCTAGTTAAGCCCAACAAATAAATTCTAAACTAATATGTTAAGCCTATCAAATTTACAAAAAAATAAAAGTGAGTCTATTAATCTAAACCCATTAAGTTTTAATCTAATCTAAGCATATTATAACATATTATATCTTAACAGTTCAATCTAATAGCCAATCATAACATATTATATCTTAATAGTTCCATCCAACAACTAAATATGTTAATTAGTAATTTAAGAGCTAAATAGAAAATAAGAGAAGAGTTAGGACACACAAAGTAAAGAAGCAATTCATTTAAGTTTGATAAATTGTCTTCTCTTCCATTGTTATGCGTAAAGAGTGAGAGAGACTCATTTTATAGTTCTATTCAATTATACATATAAATGACACCATCATTACTATTAATGTGTGTGTGTTTTTTTTTATATTCAATGTCTTTCGAATTTTATTTAATCTTTTAGATAAATAATAATTAAATTATATATAATTTTTTTTAATTATTTAATGCCTCTTTCTATTTGACCCCTTTTTTAAAAAAGATCTAACTTCGCCGTGATCCTTGCAGTTGATAGAATTTGGATGCTTGTTTGAATTGTCTTTTATAGGTTCTTGCATATATACATCTTGTTCCTACTATCATTTGATGTTGCCCAAAGCTTCATTACTAAAAAAAATTTACGTTTAATAATCATAAAAG
>NW_018397266.1:6572680-6590807 GCF_002168275.2 Theobroma umbraticum
TATTATAGAGTTAAGAAAATCACAATTCATCACATCATCAAAACTATTTAAAATGCTCAATAAAAATGAATAGTTATCATATTGAAATGTTTTTTTTTCTTTTGTACTATATTATACCATAATACTATCTTTAATTATATTTGTATGTATTTAAATATTATAAGATTCAGCATTAAACTGTAAGATCGGTTTTAAAAAATCATGAATCGGGTTACGATACAAAATTTTCGAAATCTAACTTGTTGTGAGGGGTATAAAATCATGATTTCAAGACTGCTTAATTATCTAGCTAAGCCATGCTCTTCTCAATAAAAATTAGTATACTGAACACTTACATTGTTTTTCAAAAAATTAAAGGGTTTACATTTCTTTTGACATAATACACGTTTAAAATTATTGGTCTGCCTGCCTAATCAAAAAAGAAAAGAAAGGAAAAAAGTACTAGTGATCTCACTGCTGGTATGTGCTTGATGAGAAATGGGCCGAGATATCCTGATGCAGCTACTGTATAAATAGTTAGCCTTGTTGGTTAGCCTGGCCAAGCTGGCCTTGTTTCTTATTCTTGGGGGTTGGCAGTTAATCACTGATCCATACACATGCAGATTGGCTAGGGCCTAAGGTATTGCAGAAGCCCAGTCATGATTTACTTGCACAAAATCTAAAACCTTTCTTGGACATGGAACGCACGACTTGTATATATAATATAACAATAATAATAAACATAAAAATGGAAATATATGCAAAGCTTTTTAAGTTTTATGCTTGTTAATTTTTGGTATGAACAATATGTAGTAACTTTTTTTCCTTTGAATGTTATATGTAGTAACTTCAAGACCCAAAAGCAATTTTAAAAGTTCATTAAATTTTTTCACAAGATGTAATCAAATATAATTTTAATTTGATCGATATTTGAAGTTAAATTATGTGTTAAAGATCACATGAAAGTATGATATCTCATATCAGTTAAAAATATATGTAAAATGACATATTTACAAACTCATTAACTTGGGGTTTTGGATTCAAGTGATGTGGAATGTGTATGTATGGAACTATTTGGTGATTTTCTCATGGATTATAAATTTGTGGGAGCCAAAATAGGGTTATGCCATATTTGGGTGAGAATATTCAATATTGGTTAAGGGAACTTTGGGGAGCCAAGGGGGCCAGGGCCCCTACCAGCACCGCTGGATTCACAATAACGTGCACTGAGATAATACGCGGTTGAGTGCTGCTGGGTCTGAAGTGTGCGGCTAGCTAAGAACGAAGGCTGAAGGTGTAGCATTATGCACAATTTGGATGTAGGAAAACAGTACCCAATCTCAAACATCCTCCAGTTTGTTTTAAAATTTCCTAATAGTGCAAATACAAATACTGGAACTTAAACGTATAATATTTGGGTAAAACATTTCTAAAGCATAGCGTAATCTTGTTTGACTTGAGATATTTGCATTACCTTTTCTGTCATGTAAAGAGTGAATTGGAAACACGCTGAATCTCTTAGAAAACCTAAGGTAACAGCATTAGGACATTTGGTTTTGTGGTATGATTCTCATTTACGGTGCGAGAGGTCCGAGCTCAATTCTCGGAATGCCCCTCTCTTTCCATTCCATTTTCGGTTCTCTGATTCACCTTTCCTTTTTGATGTTGCCTTGTTTTTTCTGTCTTTTGGACATTTTTAGCCCATCAATCAAAATCATGGAAACAGTTATTTCCATTTGAATTTTGAGAATTAAATCCTAGGTATTATGTCCAGGTAATTGAGTAATTTCCTGTGAATATTTTCATTTTCAAGTTGTGCCTTTAACAGTTAATTAATCTTCATCACATGGAAAAAATATGATGGCCGACTAATTCTTCTCACTTCTCACAGACTGGTCTTAAAAAGTCCTAAATTCGATACCCATATTTCCTGGAAACGAAAGACATGGGGCGGTCAAAAGGTCGCTTGTCCATTTTGGCATGCTTACCTCCCAGAATATCGAAGCTTGGAATTCTTCCTCTCTCTCTCGGTACAGGGCGGTTTTCTAATTCAAGTAAATTTATGGTGGTCTTTATAACAAGACGTATTCTTCCTTATGACACTTAATCCCCTTCTTAAATACAATTAAGTTGCTTTCACCATTATTTTCCTTCTCAATAGAAAATAGTTGATATTTGCAACATCACGAAAGCAAAATAAGAGAGTGATAAAAGGTCTAAATCATCATATCTCGGTTAGTTGGTAAGTTCCTTTGGCTACCTAAATCACCCAACTTTTTGTAGAAAGAAAAGCATCTTGTTGTTCAATTAGCATCCTGCCTTTCCTTTGATTACAATCTTTCTCCTAATTAATTTAGTTCAGATCAAATTATTAGCATCCACGCTTTGAATTTTATACTCAAACTCAACCCATTTATGTATTTAATAGTTTTAAAACTACGCATTGCCACTATCATGCCAGCACTTTAAGCTTCACTAGCTTATATGATTGTTGTATAAAAACTGACAAATACATAAAGCTAAATTCTTTCTTAAGTTCTTTTGAATACAGAATCTTCCCACTCGCAGTAGTTAGTAGAGACATAAGCCAAAAACCCGTCTATGATTGTTCTGCAGATTCCATGTGGAATTATGAGGGCTGATGATAATTGTAAAGCTAACTAACATGAAACAAGGCAGAGTCGTGACAGAACCGCCCCTAACACTCATGGACCCACCACCAATTTCTGGTTCACTTCAAACTTCAAACTCTGAGACATGTTCATCACATTCATCAATCAACTGAATTATAATGGACTCAATCTTCTTTCGTGATTTAGGCTTATTTCTACCTGGACTACAGTGTGATTTATCATAACCCAGTGAAACAATGACTGTTTGGATTATGGTAAGCTGGAGATATGGTTGAAGGGCATGAGCATGTCATTAAGAAAGCTGGCAGAGAGTGCCAGAAAACATAACCAAGGGATCTGAGCCATTATGGCTTTGGATCCGTTCATAGTACAGTCCTTAGTATCTCAAAAATACAATAGGTGAGATTTTTAAGCCTAGGAAATGGTTATTACCCATGGTGGATTGGTGATAAGCTGATGAATTTGGTTTGGCCTAGCTAGCTACAGGTCAAGTCAAATGAATCCTACATTAGAGCAGAATCTTAGGAAGATGGGTGCAGAAAGGTGGTCCTAATTCTTGGCCATTACTTCAATTATACACCAACACTTACTCATCATCAAAAAACATGAATAGAGGCCCGTGGCAAATGGTTATTACCCATGTGGGGCTGCTTTCCTTCAAAGCTAATGACTTGCATGGGGATAAATAGGGTTTGTGTCTCAGACAAGGTGGGGAGGGGGGACAATGATAAGTACACATTCCCTAACCAACACAATGATATTCTGTCCTTTCTAGACCAGCCATAACTTTCAAAATTTCAATTAAATGCATAAATTCGACACTACATTGGCCTCTCATATGATCAATTGGCTTTGAACTCGTAAGTTAAAAAGAAACAGTTTGCAGGCTTTCTTCTCTAAACTGCAACCAGCTGGTTAATCTTTGACAGATAAATGAGTGCGAACGTTCATCTAGAACATCTGCAATTGCTCATGATCGTACCAACATGTGGAGTAGCCAAATCACCTTCCATCATGGTTCATGAAACATGAAGGCTCCGTTGTGTTTTCAATGCCTTCTTTTAAACAAGATGGAAATGTGAGATCCAAGAACATTGATACTGATAGGGAAAGAGAGCTTGCCAATGGGATGAAAACAGGGGCTCCCAAAGAACGGACCAAACAGGGACCGTCACGTGGCGTGGTGGTGGCCAATGAGAGAATGTTTTTGGGGGATGCCCCCATAATTTAATAACCTGTGTCACCGAAATAGATAAAATTAAAACCCCATATCCCTCTTCGGCTTTCTTCTTCCCCAGCAATCGAGTTGCATGTGAGAGTGTCCCCTGAGCAGGAAAATACACATGGAACACATACACGAATAATGAAGAAAATTCGACGGTCTTGGTCATAATTTGGCACTTCCCATGTGAAAGGCCTAGCAATCCAAGGACAAGCTTGTTGGATGGGTTTGCCTCTTAGTCAAACAACACTGAGATAGACCATTTGATTTGGCCCCATGGCATCCACCATCCACATTTTTAAGTCCTATTATTGACATCTCCCTTGCCCTTATCCTTCCTTATTAGCCATTGAGCCTGGCAAAGGCAATGGATTCTAATTTCTAGGTAGTGTCTGTCAATTTATAATTGAGCTGGAATGTAAAATCAGATCTGAGTTCATAATACCCTGACAATTGGAAGGAAACGTCAAATTTTCCACTGCAGTCCCCTCTAATTTGTTTCTTGCGAGAAAACAATACTGTCCGTTTTGCATTTAAAGAATTTTTAGGTTATTTTGCAAGATATACTGTTTATAAATGAAAATTTAATGGTCTTGGAATAAAGATTTTTCCGTCCTTTATATGGTAAATTGAGCCTGAATATCAAAATGCAAAAGAGCACTGTGACATGCCCCGCCTTACGTGTCACGCCGCGTCATTATAATTAAAAAACAAAGGGTCTGCAATTTCTTTCTCTGTTCACGTAACATCAACTCTGTGTATCTGTTTCGTTCCCTCTCATCATCTGAATCTAAAACCTTCTTTCAATTCGTATTGATGCAGCCTCCATTCCAATATCAGACTTGGGGTTACAGGTAATTGTTCAGTTGGCCCATTTTATCAAAGCTGATAACATTGTTCCGGCGAAAGAACATACAAATTTCAAATGTAAAAGCTCTCTACCGTTGCATGTGAAAATCAAACAAAATAAAACTCAGAAGTCTTGATATCAAACCATGCATGATCTCCCTTTACAAAGGCACAACAACATATGTGAAAATCATCTCCATGTTGGTCTGAACCCCCACTTTTGGGTGTATTTGTTCAATGACTGGTCAAGTTAAAGCTCGTCTTATCTTTGATTCTCTTTAAGATTCTCAGCCGTTTAGAGGTGAAAATGATATTGAAGAACGGTGGGTGAGGGGAAAAGATGCCAAAGGCGGTTTTGATTTCCAAACAGCAGAGAACTGTAGAGAGGAGATGGGTCTTCTGGACATCATCTAAGCTAAGGGGCGGATTTTGAGATCTTTTCACTCTTCTAGCCTTCTGCTTTTGATAAGAAAGACTGAAATAAAGCTGTCAAGTTTCAATCGAGGTGAAGGGGAGGGGCTGCAATTTACAAACCTTACCAGGATGGTGATGACGTGTACAGACACGGGGCAATTAATACTATTGAACGCCATAGCTGCCTTACCAGAAATAAGATAATATCTCTTTGGTTATTTAATGGCATTTTCCTGATCTTAGAAATTTCCTCAAAATTTGCAAAGCCGCAGTTGTTGAACTTTTTACCTTGTTTGTCAAATCACTGACAAAATTGTTTTCCAATTTTGAGAAGTATGTTAATACCAATATTAAATGTTTTCCTGCCAATAAAAAGGGTATATTAATTGTCAGAAAGATTCTGTATAATCTTTTCCCCGATCTCACTGGCAGACTCAATTAAACTATTTTAATTTTGCAGAAATTTGCTACTGGCACAAACTAGAGACTACGAGATCCAACAAGTTCACTTAAATCAACAGCATAAACTGGCTGCATAGGCAAAATTGCATTGCCTTCTTTTCCCCTCCTTTTTGTCCTTCACTCTATGTGCTCAAACTTCTCATAATTTGGTTGTGGTCACTGTCACACTCACTCCAAATTCATCTCTTTTGTAAACAAAATTAACTTTTTCTTTATGTTAAAAAATAAGCCAAATTCCCTCTTCTCTCCTTGGCCATAAATATTGTTATCTTTTGATGGGAATTAAATCACATCAAGTAACATCTACTGATCAACTTCAAAGAAATGAGGCATCAAAATCTTTCTTGGGATGACACCACAACAGTTCTTTCTCTCTGTCCACATTCTAAAACGTGCATCTTTTGCTCTTTCTGATGGACGATCAATCCTTCTGATCAAATTTTTTCCAAAGTTAAAAGTTGGTGGACACGGCATTTTGTTAGTTAGGAACTGAAGAATCTTGGTATATTTCCATTTCCCAAACCTAATTGCACCACTATTCTTACGGTGTGATTGATCTCATGACTGCATACAGTAAGTAGTTAATAGTGGAAAGCATTATTATGATCTTTCTACTAAGGCCACTTTTTAAGCTTAGTTATACATGGTGAATTCAACAGTGGTTCTTCATTTTATCGACAAACTTAAAAGTTAAATAATTATTATGTGTTGTAAGGGAATGCCACAATCGAGTCACTCCCTAAAAGTTAACTCACAAGTTTTCTTCTTTGCTTTTCCTTTCTTTTTGCGTGGTGTACAACATTTATTATTCCATGCAAAAGTTGAAACAATTAGGGATTCCAGGGCTACGCCAAGTTTTGCTTCCGAAATAAAAACAAAGAAAAAGGAGGTGGGTTGCAGACTTACAGTATACAGGATATTCAGTAATTCATACTTTCAATTATATATATATATATATATTCATAAATCACAACGTTTAATCACATTAATCTATTAGTATCGAAATTTTAATAAAATTATATTAATTTAATCTGTAGTCTATACAATTACTACAATTAGGTTAACATTATTAGCATAACTAATTATAACACACAAAAAAAAAAAAGAAGCTGTATGAATTCCTTTTTGGCAAAAAAAAATCTGGAAAACCTAGAAAGAAATTGCGAATAGGTTGGATCCATCCATATCGATGGTCTGGGGGGGATGGAAGGACAAAATAGCAAATGCTGATAACAACAGCACAGGGCCAAAAACTGACAAACTGTTTTATGATGAAATCAAACAGGGTCACATGGATCTAACTTATTTTGTGTCACCATCTTCCGTTTTCCCCTTCAAATTAGGGGAAAAGCCATTATAACCATCTCCAGTTTTGCCATCTTTGGTCACCCCTCTTCTCCATGCTTAAATATCACCATTATTGCAATTGCACTTAATTCACGGGGGGCATCCCTCAATTCTTTTTTTAAACCAACTCGCCTTTTTCTTTTCACTTCTGCTCTGCTCTCTTTGGCTAGCCAAAGGTGTCGTTGAGCCCTCAATCGTGTGCCACGGCTGGCTAAGCAGTAGATCGCTAGGTAGATGGATAGGGCTTTGACCATACTCCAAAAATTAGTGGGTCCCTTTACCTTGTTCAAACCCCAAAATTGGTGGACGCCTACCCGGATTGAATCATGATCCTCATCACATGCATCACATTTTTTCACCATTTTTAACTTTTGAGAAACAAGTAGGGAGATTACAGGATGGTGTTCGGGTGTTTTGGATGGTGTTTTTTCCTCATTTGCTTTCTTCTATGAGTTTCACGGTCACTAATGAATGATCTCAAAACTTGTTAAAATTTTTACATAAAATACCCTCCCTCATTTCATTTTTAATCATAATTTTACGTGAATATATTTATTGTTAAAATATGTAAGTCATCTTAAAAAATATTTTTCATTAAGTATATAAATTTAACTGTTAATTTATTATTAATATTTTTATTAATTTAATGATATATTAATATTAGAAAGAAAATTTAATTTTTTATTTATTTTAAAAATTATTATAATATATAAATTATTATTTTTTATGTTTAATTTTTTTATTCAAAACAAAACCTATCCCCTGCCTCTTCCTTAGCCCAGGCGTCAAATCTAGCTCCAATCAGAGAGTGTCAAATCCGACTGTGGTTGGATCTCCCGCCTCCCTCCGCTGCACTCCTTAAGGGAGCACTGATCTCGCGCTCCCCAGGGGAGACGTGCCCCCCCACCCTCGATGCTCTCCAAGGGAGCATAGATTTGGGGGGGCGCAAGATCCGCACTCCGACTACTTTAGGGAGCACAGCGGTGGGGGGTGGGGGGTGCAGGGTGGACGGTCGCGAGGGCGGCTGGTTGGCCTAAAAAAAATAGTAAAGAAGAGGTAGAAAGAAAAAAAGAGATAATTTTAATATTTTACATTAATTTATTAACATCGTTCATTTACTTGAGATGAATTATTTATTTTAAAAATTAATAAATTTACATAAAATTATAATTAAAAAATAAAAAATGAAAGTATTTTATTTAATTTTTTTATAAAAAAATAACTGCTAGACTAGCTCAAAATCTAAAAGAGGAAGGGAATGTGGATCCAACGTTGTTGCAACTAGGGTGTAACCCAAGTTTTTATACCAACAACATTTGTCACAAAATCTAAAAGAGGAAAGGAATGTGGATCCAACGTTGTTCCAACCAGGGTGTAATCCAAGTTTTTATTGCATTAGGCAGGGCATAGAGACACAAGTAGCGTGGCTATGAGCCAGAAAGTATAGATTTAGTTCACTGAATAACCCCATCCTCAGAGTCACGTGATGGACTGTTCAAAGAACACTTTCAACATTTGTTGTCTCCACTCTTCCCTATCTCCCTCACATGCTGTGCATTGCACCCGCAGCTCTCCCTCCTAGATTTACTTGCCCCTTATAATAACCGAGAACTGACAATCTCTTGCTTTTTCTTTTTCAAATTTTTTACCCATACAGGACATCCACATCTTATCCCATGAACACATGAAACAATTAGGAGATGCTCCCATAGGTCAAGCAGGAAAGCACCTCCCTAGATCCACGTGGCTGTTCATGTGCTGCATTTGCTTCTTCCCATAGAATTTTAATTCGGATTACATAAATTAAGATTTTGTTTATATGATTAATTCTTTGAATGATGAACTTAATCAGATAATAAAGTGTTAAGAAATGGGGAATGAGTCAAAATAGTTACAGTTGGGATATTCCCTTTACCAGCTCACCCAACTTCGCTCATGTGTCCTCTAAACAAGCTCCTTATTCATTCCCATGTGGCTTCTAAGTTCTCTATTAATTCATCAACTAAATCAAATGATATACTCTACATAAATATATAGATTATATTTTACAAGATAAAGTATACTGTTGTAATTTGGAAGCAGCTTAATTTCTTTGCACAGAATTAATGCCAACTGCGGTGAAGAATTATTCAAGTCAATACAATGAGGTAGCTGGCTTCTTTCAAGGACCAAGGAAGATGTCTTCAATGATAAGTGATGAAATAAGATGTCTTTTAATTTACAATAATACTTATATATATATGCTTATCGTTTCTTCATAATAATATCACTAATATTTGTAGTACTTGATCCTTTTACAATTGAAATTAAAAATTCATGCAATCAACATATTCAACATATATTTCACCAAAAAAAAATCAAGAAAGAAAATCTGTTGAATATTATAATAAATTTTGATTATATTTATTGACTTGAAATAAAAAAAAAGTGAGATAAAATGAGATCTGGTACAAAGACCAATAATAATAAAATAAGTGAATTTGTTTTAGGTTTCGTTTAATTAATATTTTTATTATTTATATATTTATAAAAAGTTTATAAAAATTTTTTTTAAAAAATTCCGAACTACTCTTTAGTCTTTAGTCTCTACTTGACTTGCATGTAATCTTTTGGCTTCAAATTTAGGATCCATTTACTGTTGATTTGTTCCAATAAATCATTTTCTATTATTCACAAATTACATGAAAATAATCTAATCCCTTATAGCTTATGTTTTACTGTAAGTTTTATGATTTGTTGTGATTAATTAAAATAAATAATAATAGTACAAGTAATTACAAATTAATAATACAAATTTATATAATGGTCGAGAAGGGTGGCTCTTGTTGCCTCGCTCTCTGTCTCTGTGTCTCTGTCTCTCTGACTTCCCTCTCAACATTTAAAAGGGCGCTGCAAGCTCTCATTACTATAGCTGACACCCATCCCCTGCCGCCATTTCCTAAAACCACCAAATTTCAGCGCCAAATCTCTTTCCCTCAATCCCTCACAAATTCATCCAAATACAACATCAAAATCTTAACTTATCGATAGAAACCGACAATGCCTTTCATGAACCGATCACCGCCGAGTCCTCAAGCGCAACAGCAACCGCAGAATCTCAAACAACGCGTTATTACTTGCCTAAACAAGCTCTCCGACCGCGACACTCTCGCCCTCGCTTCGGCCGAGCTCGAGTCTATCGCTCGAAACCTTACCCTCGACTCCATTTCTCCGTTCCTTAACTGCCTCCACAACACCGACTCTTCGTCCAAGTCTCCTGTTCGGAGACAATGCGTAAGCCTTTTGGCTTTGTTGTCTCATTCTCACGGCAACGCTCTGTCTCCTCACCTTTCTAAGATGGTTTCCACGGTTGCCCGCCGCCTCCGTGACCCCGACTCCGCCGTCCGATCCGCCTGTGTCGAGGCAACCATCGCAATGTCGTCTCACATCACGAGACCTCCTTTCTCGGTTTTGTGGAAGCCTTTAATCGAAATGCTCGTGGTGGAACAAGACGTGAACTCGCAGATTGGAGCAGCGATGTGTTTGGCGGCGGCGATCGAGTCGGCGCCGGATCCCGAGACAGAGCAGCTTAGGAAAGTGTTGCCGAAGCTTGGGAAGTTAGTAAGGAACGAAAGTTTCAAGGCGAAAGCGGCCGTGTTTGGAGTCATCGGAAGCGTCGCTAGTGTTGGTGGTGCCGGAAGTCAAGGAGTTTTGGGTTGGTTAGTGCCCTGCGCGGTGGAGTCTTTGAGTAGCAAAGATTGGGCAACGAGAAAGGCTGCGGCGGAGGCGTTAGGGAAAGTGGCAGTGGCTGAGAAAGAGCTGGCAACGGAGTATAAAGCGGTGTGTGTGACCGCTCTTGGAAATAAGAGGTTTGATAAGGTGCGGTCATGTGTATCTTTACTGGTTAATTGTTTTTTTTTAAGGTTTTTTTTCCCGATGAGGGAAATAGGAAAAGGAAAACGCTTATGATTTTTATAAATTTTGTTGTTACAGGTAAAGATTGTCCGAGAAACTATGAATCGTAGTTTGGATTTATGGAAGGAAGTTCCTGGAGTTTGTGAGGAGGCCTCAGCTTCTTCTCAGTCTGAGTCATCTTCAATAGGTATAATAAAGATTTATTTTGTTTAAACTTTTATTATCTGATGATATTTGGAAAGTAATCTTGTCCAAAGCTAGAAAATTTGATAGTGCTATTTTGTTTTTAATAAGAAAAAAAAATGATACTTGTTCAATGTTAGTTCTGAAGTTGTTTGCAAATTACAGTTCAAATTTTTGAAAACTTCTTTTTGGTGCAATAAAATTTTGAAAATTTGAGTATTGCTATTATGGTGCTGCTGTGAACATTTATGCTTGGTAACCACTGCTTTTAATGATTTATGCTTGTGTGCTTACTGGTGGAAACAGATAATGGTAGCATTGGATGCTTCCCTTCAGTTACTAAAAGTGCCAACGATGCTGGATTAAGGACTCCCCAATCAAAGAAAGCAGTCCCTGTGAGCAGGTCCCCTCCATCTGATGCTTCGCCTGTGCCCACTGCCAAGAAAGAGACGCCCCTGAAGAGTAATAATAGGAATAGGAACACATCGATTTTTAGTAGGCTGGACCGCACGAAACCCTCTGATTGGAAGATTGAAATTGTTGAGCCAAAGTCTCTGTTTGCAAAGGCCTCTTGTGATGATAATATTGAAGATAGTGACCTTGGAGTCTCGAGATCAAGAGAAAATGGGGACAGCATAAATTCTAGGCTGGAAACAAAACGTGTACTCTTTGGTAAGGTCCGAGATGAAAAAGTGCAGAAATTTGGAGGTTTGAGATCTGGGTCTCGGGTGGTTCCATTTCATGATGAGGAGAACTTAGATGTTGACGACGACAATGCAGCCGTCGAAGTTGATGAGAACCCTAGAGACATTGAGAATCTGTCTTTGATCCATGAACAACTTGCTCAGATTGAGGACCAGCAATCCAATCTATTAAACCTCCTCCAGGTAGTTTACTGAAGCTTAATATCCTCTTTCTCTTCCTTTACTTAGATTTTTTAAGTTTTGCACCAACCAGGTAATGCTTTTTTTGATTCCCTATTATTGTCATCTGTAGGTTAATGGTCAACTCTGTTTGACTTTGGTTTTCTTGGTAAAATCCTTGGCTTATTATATCTGTGAGAATGCCTAGTATTTCTGAAATTCTTTGAAGCTTGCATGTGCTTACTCTGAGTTCTTCAGCCATTCATGGAGGATATTTTAGGATCTACATTTTAGAGTCTTTCTCAAGAATTAATGTGTGTGTGTGTGTTTTGGGAGAATAATTGGGTTCTGAAGACCAAGTTAAGTTTAATTTAGTAAACACCTTGTCTATACTCTACTTCCTTTTGAACCAGCTACATTCCCCCCTCTCCACTTTCTGATAATTTACATGCTTTGTTATGTAATATGCCTTGCATGTATTTGTTGGTAGCTTTGCTTTTCTTTTTTCCATACTGTGTTGTTTACACTTAATTAGAATCAGCCTTGTATCAGACTCTATTAATGTTAAATCATTTTAATTTTAAGTACTGACATAATTATAATGTTTGTTTGATTCTAGAAATTCATTGGGAGCTCCCAAAATGGGATTAATTCTCTAGAGACACGTGTAAATGGCCTGGAGATGGCTCTGGATGAAATATCTTATGATTTGGCTGTTTCAAGTGGAAGGATTCCAAACATGGATTCTACAGATAACACATGTTGCAAACTGCCTGGTGCAGAATTTTTGAGTCCCAAGTTCTGGAGGAAGACAGAAGGGCGGTTTTCTACTCCAAGGTTATCTTCTTCTGGGCGCGTGCTTTCCCTAAATGCAGTACATAACACACCTGATAAAGATTCTTGTGCTGAATCATATAAGCCCGAAGTCAGCCAAAGGTATCTGCGTCATAGTAGGGGTGGATTTGTTATGAACCCATTGGCAGATGCTTGCAGTGACATAAGAGAGAATTCAGGGTTTTACTCAAATAGAATATCAAAGAATACCATTCAAAATGCTGAGAGGGTCCAGGTTGGCAATGCTAGTGGTCCAGATGGGACTTCATCAGTTCCTTGTACAGCACCAATGAACCTTAGCAGCAGGTAATGGAAGTTTACTGTAAATTGTTTGTACTTTTTTATATTATAATTATAATTCTCTAGTCAGGTCAACATTTGCTCTATAAATTTGCTATAGTTCATGACTGTCCAGAATGCTTTGCATACTTGAGCCGGTTTTATTGAAGTGGCAACAGGTGCTGCTCTTTATTTGCTTTCTTTTTTGATGAAAATGAATTCTTTAAGCCTACATGTTAATGGAAAAAAAAAATACTTTCCATAGTTTTAACAACATTTTAGTTTACATACTATTTCCAATATCTTGTTGATCACCATAAAGTTTACGTTGTTTTTTTTTTTTTTTTGAAAATAAAGGTTGCCTTGTTACTGTTAATAAATAATGCCAATATCACTTTACTTTATTTAGACACTTTAGATTTGATGTACCTATAGGAGATAGAAATTAATGTCGTCTTGCAAACTGGCTTACATCTACAAAATAAGAAAACCAACTAGGACCATAGAAAATTTACAAAGGTATAAGAGCACAAAATATTGAAAGCGTGAAACCCAACCCAAAGAACCCGAAGCCCCAGATAATACATGTTAGACCACACCCCAGAATCTCAAGCCCTAAACATGTTAAGGTTTTACTCCAATGTTGGGTTTGTTTTTTTTCTGTGCTGTGCACTGCTTCGTCTACAAACTTTGTGGAACCTTCACATACAATTATCTCTCTCTCTCTCTCTCTCTCTATATATATATATATATATATCATACTTTATCCTTGGTAATCAGTTCTCTTACAGAAGAACACACACTGAATAGAAAATTTAAATATATACAATACATTAAAGATTAAACTAACTAAATGTGATTAGTGTCATTAATGCTGCAGCTTAGTTTGGAAAATTGAGTTTATATTCCTAAAATGCTTATAGTTTACTCTAAAAGTACAATGTTAGATAATTAATCACGCAGTAGTGTTTCCCATCAGTTATTTGGTTTTGCTGGATTTTTTAGCTTATTTAATATGTGGAGAGTGATGAGTTAAGGAAGCCATAAAGAAAGATAAAAAGGGGTGTGCTTGGGCGAGATATTGATTGTGCATTAAATCACTGTTAAAGTAGTTCAGCTACTGTTAGTTTCCATCAGATCCTGACCATGAGACAAAGTTCTTTTGAGTTACTTCCGATGCCTGACGTGTGAAATTCACCATTATCATCTTCCTGCAAGTGTTTGATTCACCAAATCAATTGTTTGATCGTTCTTGTTTATTAGATTTTCAGCTTAACTGGATTGGAAGCTGAGCTGTTTCAAGAACTAGCTTAAGGTCATGGGCAAGCGCCTTGGATAATCAAAGCTCGTAGGTGAAATGATATGATGAAGCAAGTCATAGATCAAATCGTGACGTAGAAATGCAGCTTATGCGGCTTGTTACACAAGATTGTAGGTTTGTCTTTGAAATTTTATAGTAATTATTAACCGCAATACTAGGGCAAGGCTCTTGCATATACAGTGTTTGCAATGGAATCCTTGCCCCATCACTGATTTATTTATATTGCAATAGAGGCCCCATCTATGTACAGAGAGAGTCTATGTGCATCTCTTTTGAGCTTGTCATTAGTTGCTATGTATGTCATATAATTTTGAATGTCATGCGATGTATTTTCAACAATGGAAGAAGAAAAAGGGATACACACACTGAGATATGTTTCTATGAAACTGTTCTAGTTAAGCCCACTGTATATGTTGTAGTTAGGTCCAGCAAATGTTTGGCTACAGCCTAAGCCTAATACAAATTCATTATTGGGGTAGGACAGGGATGAGCTGGTCAATAGTTGACACTTCCTTTCCAGTTTCTTGTTCAGATAACTGCCGCTGCATTCTTTGAGTGGGTTGCATGCAACAATACAGATATCAGAGATAGCAGGTAAGCCCATCTGAGCTGAGTCTATGTCTACCCTCTGGGATCCCACTTTCTTCAACTATAGACCATCTCCTTTGGCTACTTGCTACAGTCATTGAAATGTTAATCTAATTACATTTTGGGTATAATTATTTAGTTGACTTTTAAGTCAAATTCACTAAAAAAAGTTTTTTTTATGAATTAATTTACATTAATGAATAAACTTTAAAAGTTAACTACTAAACATGTTTTAGTTTTATTATTAACTAAATTGCATATACACAATTATATATTTATTTTTAGTATTTATAGCAAATAAAACAAATGCAATTATTTATTCAGCAGAAGAGACATTCAAAGGTACTCTTTAAACAGAAGATATGTATATATCAACTACTAAACGAAATATTTGAGTGCAAAACAAGTACAACTTTGGGTTAATATATCATTTAAAATATTAACTAATTAAAATGTTCATTAAAACATTTTGAGTGTGGGAGCAAATGAGGCTTCAAGAAAATAGTATATAGGAATTTTAATTTGACTGATGGATCAGCTAAAATGGGCCGGAAGCTGTGTGTCCTTTGTTGTTTATCTTTTATAAATTTTCAGACAAACTTGGGCCTAGTTCTGGCCCATAGCAGTCCTTTGGCCTTTCCAGCAACCAATCGAAGTTTATTCCAATGGTCCAATCTCAATTGAGCCATTCCCCACATTTTCCCTTGTACTCAATTTTCCGAGTCAAAGTGTAGTAATCAATTTCATGAACTCCATTAGTTTTATTTTATTTTTAACACAATGAACAAGTCCATATACGAGGCAACATTTAAATCTTGTACCTTTTTCCTTTTTAAGAAAAAATAATAATTACTGTTAGATTATATCTGAATTACATTCGAACTAACTTTTTGAAAATGTTGTAAACAAATTTACCATTTATAGAACAAAACGCTCAGATGTAATTGAATAACTTTGAAGGCAACATCATTATTTGATACAATACAATACACTGTGAAGATGACTTGAAATTCTTTCATAGGGTTTAAGTAGATAATTTTATTAATTATAATATTTTTGGTGGAGGTAAAAGGGGAGAAGAATGTGAGACTAGTTCATGGATAAAGAGGAATTGTTAATGATTGAGGTGTTGGGAGATTTTGTGGGTCTTGTATATTTCAATTGTCACATGTGGTCTGTGACTTGGCACCAGCCTCCCCGAAACAAAACCCATGCAACTTGTATATATCTAAAGCAAAGGCAAAGGTACAAAGGTAATTGAAGATGTAAGTGTGGTCCATAATCAGCTTAATGGGCTCCTTTTTAACTGGCAAATGGCAAATGGCAAATGAGCTTAAAAGTGGGAAATGAGAAAAAGACCAGTGTGGCGCTATTCTCATACGTAATTCGTCTTGTATCTCTTCTATGCTTGAATCCAAGGCTATAGTGCTCACCAGCAAAGACATGGCATTGGAATTTTCTTTTATAAAAGCGATTCCCCTAAACATTCTTCTAAAAGCAATGTAGCCAATAAGGTTTAACAATTAAAATATCTTAGTTAATGCAAATATTATCGCATAATTTACAACAATTGACTCATTAGAGTTGCTGTGTTAGAAAATTATTTAGAGAATGAAATAAGAAAATTATGAAATCAAGATGGTTTTGAGACTCTGTACATCACTTTCTTTTAAGGTTTAATATGCTTCAAAGATACAACAATATCCCCAAAATTTTTCATGTAGAATACTGAATATTTCATACAAAAATTTTGGTATAATATTGATTTTTTTTTTAAAAAAAAATTATCAAGGAAAATTTAAATAAATTTTCATTATTTTTTTTGTTCAAATAATTTCTTATATTTTTAATTTAAGTTAAATAAGCTCTTGTGATTACTAGTTGATTAATTATTATTAATGAAAATATCATTTATTATATGTCATGTACGTGGTGTTAACGTGGTAGTTTAATATGTTATAATAGATAATGATGTGACATATTGATATGGTATGATGACATAATCATTGTGATATTTTTTACTATTTATATTAACACCACGTGTAAATAAAATGATAAGTGATATTTTAAATAATGACAATTAATCAATTATTAGTTATAAGAGTTTATTTGATCTAAAATAAAAGTATAAAAACTTGATCAAAGATGATAGAAGAATAAAAACTTATTTAAACCTTCTTAAATAATTCAAGAACTTTTTCAAGTATTATGTTAAAAAAATTTTATATAATTACGAAAACACATCTTTTATTCAATGGTTAAACGTAATTTTATAATTTAGTTGAAATTAAGAATATATTTTGTAAAAATATTCTTTTATTTTCCAACAAAATAATTTCTTACAATTAATTTTATTTTATCAAATCTTAATTAAATTGAAAAAGTAGAATGATAAACTTCATGAGTTAAAAAATTAGATTTAACATAAATTGAAACCTTATCCTTAGATTTATTTATTTTTCAATAATTATTCGTGGGATGGGAGTAATTTCGTTGTCAGGAGTTCAGTAGTGTATCTTTATCGTTTCCTACGTGGGCAAAGAATTTCAGGACTTGAACGAAGAGTGACAGATACATGATTGAGAGAAAAGTCAGTGTGTTGACGTTTTGTTGCCTTTGATGAAGAGGACGAAGGAAGGAAAAAGAAAATTAAAGGGAAAAGGATATATCTTTACGTTGAGATTTCACACGTTAATGCGTGGATTAGACGAAATTGATGTGAGAACGACCAAACTTTGGGCGGCCAGCTCTCATGGAATGAGGTCCACCCACTCTTAACCCTACTTTATCTTTTGGTATTATGCCTATAATGATTAATCAAATTATCTGCACCTGTCTCCAATAATTTTAACTAATTCCAAAATTCATATTATTTCTCTGCAATTCTTTTTTTTTTTCTTTAAAAAGCAAAAAAAATAGATTATAAAACTAGAGTGTCATTAATTGATTGAAGGTTGCAATGTGCTGAGCACAACATTATGGGGTTGTGCCATCATTAAGGGGAAGGAACAGTTGCAGAAAGCCAAAACATAAATAAAATAAGCAACACAAGCATGTTTCGAGGAAAACCATTAACCAACTAACTAGTCAAGTGAAAATTAGTATTAGTTTAATGGAAAAATATGCAACATTCTTAGCTGCTATCTGGACTTTATTAGACTCTTTCATGTCACAAGGTCAAGGTCTAGAGACAACCCATTTTGCTTTTAATTAAGGTCGTTAAAATTTAAAATCCCAAACTTTAGTGAAAAAAAAAAAA
>NW_018397266.1:6590907-6593356 GCF_002168275.2 Theobroma umbraticum
CATGATAAACCACTACAAGTACCAGGTGTGGGAGACCTTTAGAGCAAAGTTCTTCAGAAGGGTTGCAACCTATGTTGTTGACTGGCAAGAGAACCAAAACCAAGGGTCAAAGGACAGAGCGCCTGGGCTAGGAACTGAGGCAATTGAACCACCCAATTGGCGACTACAGTTCTGTGAAGTCTGGGACACTGGTCTGAGGGACTTTGTCCTGGCTAATTTCGCTAATCCTGCCACTGGAGGCTTACCCTGGAAGAAGGCTCTTCTGTAATCAATACCAAAATTGCTTGCTTCCAGCTTGGGCCCCGTGTAAAACAGAGTAATGACACCAGCGGAAATTCATTCTTTTCATTGTATTTTGCATTTGTATCTGATTTTTTTCATAGATAGGAGATCAATTGATTATAGGGTTCTTACACAGTTGTAAATTTTGTGACAACGGAATAACATTTTTTTTTCCCCTCTTTCTATACTAATGAATGAGTTATTAATGATTTTTCCTGTACTTTGTTTTTGTTAAAATGGTTCATGCTACAGCATCTTCATGTTTCTCTACACAGATGAGATAACCTAGAAGAGGACATAACTTCAAGCATTTGAATGAATGTAAGTGGAAAACCTCAGACAAAAAGTGTTAGAAAAACTTAGAATTCTATTTTATTAATAAGAATAGGATGAACTTGACTGCATAGTCTAAAATGTTTCTGAATATCTTATGGTATAGGATAACTGCATCCTCATATAATATGTATAGTTGTAACTCGTTCACTAGGAGCTTCCTAAAACTGGAAAATTGACCTAGCAATTCGGAAGCTTAGCCTATTACAAAATATATGCATGATATACATTTCGTACACAGCCCTACAGGCACATTCCCTACAGCTAAAAAATATGCCATTGCAGGTTTTGTAGCATCCTGGCATATAACAGAACCGTTATAAGGAAATACTAGGTTTGGAATTGTTTTTGTTTAAATAAGAACTTTTCAACATGCAAGTCCAAGAATGTTGCAATGCAACGCATCAGAAATAGGCAATAGAAATATTTTTAGAGACCTGAGCAAAATTGAATTACTAATTGGCAGAATATATGGGCCTGCATCCTGATGTCTTCTGCCCTCAGTTCCAAGGAGCATCAGTACCTGGGAAACCTAAAAATTCAAAAATGAAAAACAAAACAAATTCAAACTCAAGAAGATGGAGAGAGGGAGCATAAAATCACAACGTAGAGAAAACAAACAACCAAAGTAGGATATTACAAAATTTGAAAAGATAGACCAAAAGAGATGTGTTTTACATTTATGTTTTCATGCCCCAAGTGGTTGAGCAAGATTTGTGTTTTTGAACCAAGATATTGCAAATATTACAGTCGGTCAAAGTTCATCCATGTACTTCGTATATCATATTATAAAGAGAATCCAATTTATATCCATTGAGCATAGACAGCAGTGGTGCTAAATTGTGAACATTAATAAAGGCAAGTATACTGAACATTCCACCTTTATTAAAATGCATGACTTGAAACTATGACCAGTCTTCGAAATGTGATCTTAATCTTTATTTTGGCTAATGATGCCCCCAGTTTATAGTTTTGCCCTTTGTATACTGAACATAGCATGAAAATTGAAAAATGTGTCAGAGTGCATTTTCTGCACAAGAATCAGAACTTATGTTTCGAGGTAAAAGTCACTGATTGTCCTAGAATCATGAATGCTTTTCACCAACAATAAATATCCAGATATCAGATATCAAATTGTCCTAAATAATACAAACCCAATATTCTCTTCATGGCATGTGATTTGCACCTTGTAAGATTTATGATTATTTACTTGGTCCCATCAGCAACTAAATAGAGTGTGACAGAAAATTAATGAGGAAAATAGAGTGATTTTATAAATTTAAGGAAAAAAAGGTGAGGACAGAGTTCAGAACATGATTTTGCTTTTCTATCAATGGAATGCATTTGCAGAACATCCTCCATTTGTACTTCAACAAAATTGCTCTTCACGGTCGTCAAAGATGCCTTCAGATAAGATTCAGCATTCAAAAAAAGAAGTGGAAACAAGACAAGCTAAATTGGATGTCATCAAGGGTTTACTTTTGCCTGATTAATCGATGCGCCACCAAATAAATCTTTCAAAAAGAAGAAAAGACAAAAAGCACTATTCCTATTCTAGAAGTCGAACATAATTTCCTTTATAGTCTTATAATGTTGAATTGTAAAAAGGGAAAAGAAGAAATAAAGACCTACCGTAAATGAAGGCTGCGGTAATGTTATGAACAATGGATCCATGCTCATAATCTTGTTTCAAATTCACTCTTGCACCACCGTTGGCATGTTACTCATGAATTTTGCAAGTGTTGCATCCAATTTCTCTCCAATGAAAGTAATCCATGCCTGAAAATAGACGAATACGTATTTAAAAGGATTTTAAAAAAACAAAAGCAAAAAA
>NW_018397266.1:6593456-6634769 GCF_002168275.2 Theobroma umbraticum
AAAAAAAAAAAAAAGGAACCCTGTATGGTTGAAGAAAAGTGATAATGTTCCCTTGAACATAAATTTGAAAATAAAATATGTAAAAGAGAAACAAGGAATCAAAAAAAGGTGTTGGAAAAAAAAAACTTTTGACAGGAGTATTTCACCTAGTGTTATTTTTCACTACAATCTACAATTATCCAATCACAACAAAGAATTATGTGAGGGTCAGCCAGTTATAAGTGTGGTCTTCATGATTGTAATTGGACAATTGTAGTGCAACAATTTTAGGTGATATGCTCCTGGATTCAAACTTCAGTATTTAGTGTATCAAAGGAATCTAAATTCCTCAAAGAGGAGAAAAAGTCTATAAAGTGCATTGAAAGAATCCCAGCTCTCCACTGCATGAAAAGAAGGTGCACATGAGAAAGAGTAAACATGATTAGAGACCTGCGTATTTGAAGGCAAAAATGGCAGCTCAGACCTCCCAGGGTAAAGAGACAGGTTGGCTAAGTAGCTCTCTGCAAAGAATTGAATTAATAATAATTTTGTCAAAACTACTTCCCACGCAAACCACTTAAATAGTTTACAACATAAAAGAATAATTGAAAACCCAGACAGAAGTAACTGACGTGCTCCAGACTTCAAAACACCTATACAAAGTGATCCCTGCATCAATTTTGCAGCATCGACAATGACAGGTTCACCATCATTAGGCGATTTAGCTGCCGCACCAATTTGAACAATGCATTTGCAGTCATAAACAATAACTAGAGACCTACAGCACGTTATGGCTGAAAGAGATTCCCAAGCCCTGAAAAAAAGAAACAACAGAGATATTTAATCTAAAGACAGGACACAAGAAATAAATACGTTTAGTCCTTGTATATCTTTCAATTTCAGGACACTAGAGCACCTTATGTTTAAGATTTTCTTATCCAATCAAAAAACAAATATATAAACAATGAGGCTGTTAACTGTTTGTTACCCTTCTTTTAACAATTTCAAGCAAGCAAACCCTACCACTCCAATATTGCATTATTTTTTAATTTCAGAAGCATCACCGTTTGGAGCTCTACTAGATACAGAAATCAAACTACTTAAAAATTAAAAATTTGTTTCCGGCAGCGCTCACAATGGTGATTTATCTTAGGAAAACATAATATAAGAAGAATTATAGATAGATAGTTTAGGAGACAATTTTGAGTAACAAAGGATAACTCAATCATCAGCAATGCCTCCCTTGGCACCTAGCAAGGCACTTTTGGGTTTTGATACCAACCATTTGAAACCTAAAATTCCATTTTATCCAGACAAAACCACATTAGGCATGAACAAGCAGAATATACAAAATGCTTATTCAGATTTTGGAGGTTACCTTAAACAATTTGGTTACAAACTTGAATGGAGAAATTTTTGGAGACAATAGTTTATGCGTTCTGAAAGTGAAGTATTTCATTTTATTTACTCCTATTGGGAGACATAGAAGTGAGTTACTGGAAATCAGCCAAGTTAAGGAACAATGCTGGTAAAAGAAACCAAGCAATAAATGGATTTAAGTCGAATTTATCTCAAGCCAAGCAAGGTAAGAAAACCATGATATGAACCGTCTCAGCATTATATGTTGTTCTGGGTTAAAATACAAGTGTAACATGATCATTATATGTTGGTATAAACTCTAAAAATTTATGAACCCACCATTGAAAAGCCATACATTTGTGAGAAAATCAAGTAAAAAATGAAAAGAGAAGCATGGAATACCAAAATATCTCAGAGACAACCCATTCAGAAAGTTGAGGATAAAATACTTGGCATTCCACTCCTTGAGGGTCTACCTGATATCAATATCAAGGATACATTAATCCACTTCCATTCAATTTAACATGCACGTGAGCATATCTGGTGTGCATGGCTGTGGAAGAAAACAGAACACAAAAAGCCTATACACAGGCCTTTACCAGAGTGATAGATTTTGGTCGGATAGATAACCATACTAGTCCAGTTAATATACTGGTCACAGCCAAACCAAGTGTTAATAGATCTGCTCTAGACTGTGAACTGATAAGAAAAGAGAAAGCACAATCATTTAATCTTACATTTATGATCATAATAACCTCAAATAACAAAAAGATTGATATGCTGGCAGCAAAACCTTGAAATGAATGAAAAATATAGGATTAAAGTGCAAATTCTGATCATAAACGGTGTTCAATTAGCAATATTATTCCACATTAGTATAAATTTCTATAAATTCACAAATTAAAAAAAAAAAGCAACAAATTAGCACAAACTACTTTAATCTGTCCTAAGCCTAAGATTAGTTGAGCAGTTAACTCGCCAGCAAATCACAAGTACCACTAAACTAAGCAAACGATTAAATCAAAATTTTAACTTCCTACAAGTAAAGCAACAAATTAACCTAACATTAGTTGAGTGATTAATGCATTTAAACCGACATGCAATCCTCTAATCCAATTTAACTGGAATTACACTCAAAATGCTTTGTGAACAATTAACTAATAATCTTCGCATTAATGGAACAAAAAACGAGACAAAGATATCTCAAAATGTAATATAAACTTTTAGCTCAATTAAATTAACAGCAAATAATAAAAATATTCTAACAATAATATAAAAGATTACCTGCTAGCATCGGCAACGGGAGCAATCCCTGAGACTGCACGGTTAAAGAGAACGGTTAACAAAGACGCTCCTCCGACGTAGATTGGCAAGCTCCGGACTGCGTCGTCGTTCTTAGAGACCCAATCGGCGATCCAATCCCGGCTTGGCTTTGGTCCTTTGTAACTTCCCTTTTTATTTAAGATAAAATGGCGATTAGTTCGTCAATAATTACGTTTAAAATGCAATTCAGGGCGTAGAGACAGGGGGAAGGGATTCACAGTACCCGTTGAATAGAAGAAGCCCTAACAAAGCGCGGGAAATTAGGAAGAGGAAGATGAGGGCGCCTGGGGGTCCATTGAATGCCGATGTGGAGGATCCTTCCCGCTTCCATTGACAATAAATTACTCCTAATAATTTATAAAAAATAAAAATAAAAATAGTGGAGATAATATCTGCTTCCTCCGGCCAAGAAGGAAAAAAAAAATATATCGGCTTTTGTTCGTTGAATGGCGGGAATGAGACGAGGCTGGTTAGACTTGCTTGATGTCAGCCGTTAGATTGGATTACTTCAATGGTGTCATTTAGTATTTTGATTAGCACATAAGTTGTCTTTATCGCTTTAAAGAAAAGAGCTTATCTTGTCCACAAAAGAAATAAATTAGCTCATAAGTTCTAAGCATTAGGAGAAAAATTAAACTTTTACTAATAATTAATAATAATAATCTCTTTGTTTCGAATTAAATGTTAATATATGAAATTACTCCATTAACTTATTAAGTTACTATATTAAATTTTACTCTATTAAGTTATAGGACATTAGAACTTATTTTAATTTTTAAATTTTAAAGGGGAAGAGGTTATTATCTTATTAGATACTTATAACTGTATTACAAGTTTTAAATTTTAAGAAACTTATATTAATTTTTAACCTTAATTTAATTTTTCAATGATGGAATTAAAGATAATTTGTAAATTGTATTGATTGAGATGAAGATTACATGATATTCAAGTCTATAAAACAAGAGTCACTTATATTGAGATGAAGATTGCATGCTATTCAAGTCTATCGCCATGTACCAGTTATCATTAGACTTTGTGACATTTCTAACCTAATCTCATCACACCTACTACACCTACACTTAGACATTTCAAAAATAAAATAGATATGTATGATTATTATACCAAAAACTATATTACATTTTTTTTTCAAATCAGATTTCATAATCCAATTATATGTTGCTCTAATTGTTAAAAAAAATAATATTTTAAAAAATTCTCTAAACCTATTCAATTATATGTTACTCTAATTGCTAAAAAAAAGTAGACGACATAATATTTTAAAAAATCTCTAAATTATTTTTAAAAAAATTAAATAAATTTTTATATTTTTATTGGTATGATAGCATAATAATGTGGTAATTTTTATCTTCTATACCAACGTCAGATATAAAATAACAAGTGATATTTTAATTAATAATAATTAATCAATCATTAATAATAAAAATTTATTTGATCTAAAATAAAAATATACAAACTTAATTGAACATAATAAAAAAATAAAAAAATTTTTAAATAATTTAAAATTTTATTTAAAAATTATATCCAAATAAAATATATATGATGCCTCTGTCACCCTATTCGCATCCTCTAATGCTACCTTTGCTTAAATAGTCGAAAATAATAATCCCGACGCTGTTGACTATAATGTTGAAGCACTAAGATTTGGAGTGAACAATTATTATACCTAAAACCATATTAAATTTTGTCAGATCCAATTATATGCCACTCTAATAGCCGGAAAAGGCAAAATATATGTGATGGCTGTTAAGGTTTCCAAGAGCAGGAAAATAAGCTATCTTCCCTACCACCTCTCCGAACTTCCGTCATACACTTATCATTAAGTAAAAAACCTCAAATAATTGAGGGAAAAATATTTTCATATTTTTAAATTTTAATTAAAATTTTAAACAAAGTTATTAGTTTTCAAAATAACCACTTTAGTATAAATACGGTTAATAGAGATTATGAAAATATGAAAATATTATTTTTTATTTATTTTAAAAATTAGTATTATATATTTTTATTAAAAATATATAATAATAATTTTTAAAATTGATAAAAATAAAATTATTATTTCAATACTATCACATCATCAAATTAATATAAATATTAACAGTTAACTAACGATTAGATTTATGTGTTCAGTGAATGATTTTTTTTAAGGTGAAGTGTTTATTTCACAAACTAATGAATTCGTTTAAAATTTTAATTAAAATTTAAGAAAATGAAGATATTTTACCCAATAATTTATATTTTTTAAAATAAAAAATTGTGATCTCAAACATAATCAAGAGAGTTTTTTTTTCATTTTTCAATTGATATTTGAATTTTTTTTATTAGGCCTTAACCTTTTGCTTTTCAACGTAAATTTTCACTAAGAAGAATGAATATATATTCCTTCCATTTCACAATTAGTATTTGTCTTCTATTTATTAATCAATATTTTTAAAATTCAACTGTTTTTCACTTATAAATCATTATTAAAAAAAGTTGAAAATAGAATACTCTTCTAAAACTTTGAATAAAATAGTTTTCATGTATATATTTGTTTAAGTTTAATTTAGTTAAAGTCAAAATTGAAATAATTTGATGACAAAAAAATCAAACTAAAATAGCATTTATGAGAAAGAGGGAGCATTATTTTATTACTCCAAAAATTCATTTTTAAAATTATAATTGCTTTATTTGCTTCTATAAATAAAGTTTACTTTTTTATTTTTAAAATAAAAATAAAAAAGTAATAAAAAGGGCAATCAAGTTGAGTTTTTCTTTTTGAAAAAAAAAATCACCTAAAATATTTTTGGATGTTTGGTCACTTTCGACCAAAACAATTCTTACTGCTTTTTCACGTCAAAATAAAAATGAATGGTTTAGAAGGTTTTGTGACTTTTATTTTTTTACTTTTTCTTGCGCCCTTTGTGGACTTTTATTTATTTTCGATTAGACAAATAACCGACATGATAAAAACGACCATGAAGTCACTAAAAAAAACCAACCAATAAGAATGCGTCACGTGTCTAAAAAATATCATGTCATTTTTATTTTTTGATTTCTTTGAATGTCGTTATAACACTACATCTGCGTAAGCTTGGAAGATAAGTAACGTTTGATATCAAGAAAGTGAAAGTACATTTCTTACCATATATCTAATTAAATTATATTACAGTATTTGTTTTGTAACAGACAATTGCAATGTAAGATTGCAATACAATCACATTACAACCATTGTAGTCCAAAAACAATGCAATCACATTACATTGCACTCTGTAATATTTTTAAAGATAACTTTACCCTTAAATTTATTTTCTTATTAAAAATATTTTATACTGTTATAACTAAAATAAAAATATTAAAATAAAATATATAATATAAGAATCAAAAATTAAAATAAAATAAAATATAAAAAATTAAAATTTATATAATATAGGTAAAACAAATTAAAATAAAATATATAATATAAAAATATATTAAAGAAATAAAAATAAAATATATAAGATTATAATAATAAATAAAAATAAAATATATGACATTAAAAATATATTTAAGAGATGATATTATATAAAAATTAATAATAAAAAATATAAATATATTCAAAATAAAATATATAAGATTATAATAATAAATGAAAATAAAATATATGATATTAAAAATATATTTAAGAGATAATATTATATAAAAATTAATAATAAAAAATATAAATATATTAAACTTGTTTTTAATAACTAGGGATAATTTTAAAAATTAACATTACATTTTCAACAAAGTACTTGTAAACCAAACGCTGCAATGTTATTTTTTCTGCATTTTAATCATTATTTTAGTTGTATACCAAACACTATAATGTTATTTTTTTTACAATCACATTACTTGCAATCAAATTACATTGTAAAGTATCAAAACCACTATAATGTTAATGTGGAGACTATACTCTGAGAGCCAATAGCTGCGGAGTTGAGCCCTCCTCGAGTAAATCCATCCAAAATTATTCAGTGCCGCGGAGTTTGAATTGATTGCACACCGACCAGATGTTGGAGGAATGATGGTACATACCTATGAATGTGGAATCGAGGAGGTAATGCTTCTAGAAAATGATGGGTGGTATGAGGCAGTTGTACTGGATACAAAAGCTGCAATATTATGTTTTCAGATAGTCCGGCGAATGAAGATTAATTTAAGAAAACTACAACCTTTTTGGGGTAGGGATATTCGAACACAGTGGCATTATGGGCCGCAAGAGTTTGATATAAGATAGGCCAATTCCTATAGACATATTTAGGCTTTCCTTTGGAGGTTGTTTAGGCATCTAGGAAAATATGACAATTTGTGGTGGTTTTAAAACTGAATTGGATGAGTAGATATCTAAAAATGCTTTCAATAGGAGGTCAAGTAATTGCGATAAAATCAATGTCTGAGTGGCTTGTCTATTTTTTTTAGGCTACTTTTCAAGATGGTTTAGGGAGTTCAAAACGAACTAGATAAAATCTAGCAGAGGTTTCTATAGGATAGTAATGGTAAGAATGGGAGAATTCATTGTGTTAATTGGAATGCAATTTGCATAGAAATTTGACTGGTTTTGGTTGAGTTGATCTAGAAATAAAATATTGACCTTTACTAAATAAATAACTGTAGAGATTTCGAAATGAGAGAGATAACTTATGGGGAGAGTTCTTGATAACAAAGAATGACTATGAGCTAAAATGTCCTTTTGCCCAATGCTGTTGTCAATGGTAAAAGTTCTAATCTTTGGAAAATTAGTGTTCTCCACCTTCGCCTACTAATAAACTTTTGGACTTGTGGTAAGTACTAGACATTCAATAGCATTCTGGCATGATGAATGGATGGATGATATTATTCTCCAGAGTGAATTCCCACACCTTGTTGCACTTTTTACTAACAAAAATGGGAGATTACAACGTTTTGGAGAATGACACAATAACATTTGGTAGTGAAAAATTAAATTTTAATGTCAATTATTTGGATAGGAATTTGAATAGTGCACTCGATTTTAATGATTCCATGACAAATGGAGTTATTTGGAAGCCTGATGGTATGTACTCCTCTAAAGCATTTTATCATTTCGTGACAACTACGCAGTGTGACAAAGAAGAACTTTGGTGCAAGATGTGGAGAGGGTTTGCACCTTATCGAGTTGAAAGTTTTTGTTTGCCAACTTATGTAGAGGAAGGTAGCAGTGAAACATGAATTTGCTAAACGAGAACTTATTGGTGAAGAGCAAACAGTTTGTTTCTATGCAAACAAAGCAAGGAAACGATAGATCATCTATGTGTTTTACTTACATCCAATCTTTAAAGGTATGGAATTCATGGTGTGCAGGATGGAATTTTCATTGGGTACCGCATAATAATTGCCATTCGTTCTTCTTATTTTAGAATTTTGTCAATTTTAGCAATGAAATATATAATGTCTGGATCATAGCAATTACATGGTCTTTGTGACTTTTTTGAAATGATATGGTGCTTAATTGTAAGACTTAGGATATTCAGTAGCTACATGATTGAATCAAACTGAGAATTGCAATTTGGTTGAAAGCAACATGGCCTAATGTAGTAGAGTCGACTGAGTAGACTTAGGATATTTTCAAAAGCATAGCAAATGTGCAAATTCTACAAAAAAGCAAAGCTGTAAGACCTTAATTAAATTGGATGGTGCCACTTCTGAAAGTTTAGGTGAGGTGGGAATTGGGGGTCTTTTGCTTAATGAATTTGGTTTAATTGAGATGATGTTTTCCAAATCAATTGATATAAGTGGCTCTCGTTTAGTTGAAACATTGACTATTAGAGAAACTTTCATTATTTTTGCAACTTCTGGTTAGGTTTAAGAATTTAATTTGTGGATTGAGAGTGATTCGAACAATTAATCCTCGAAATGCACCATGGAAAATGAGGACCACATGAATGTAACAAAATTGGAGGATAACGTAGTACCACGTGAAGCAAATAAAGAGACAGATGTATTGACAAAATCCACAGGCCAAATACGAATGGAATCTACACAGCGACTTGAGATGCAAATTAAATCACGGGATTGAAGTTCTTTCCTTTTTTTTTTGAGGGCAGAGATATGCATGGGTGGAGTTGAGGGATTCATTGGGGTTAAATCTAATGTGAAATTCAATTACAGTGTTGAATAATAGACTCCGATAGGGCATGGCAACTAGTAAATTCAAATGTAGTGGAAAATGGGAGGTGGACTGTTGAAGACTCCTATTGACCTAGAATTGCTCTATGTTATGGAATGTGAATAACAATTTGGACAATGTTTTGTCTCGGAAGTAAATAGTGGCGGCAGCAGAGGGATGGTGGGGAGTTTTTATTTATATGGCTATAAAATTGCAAATATATAAGTTTGCCACTCCTATTTATTTTTTTAAAAAAATTGGTTTGGTAGGCTAATAAGTCATTTATATTAAATTTTAGAGGCTTGGGTTCAATTCCTTTGAGGCTCAAAATTTGAAATTATTTTTCTTTTTTCTTTATAAAGTAAACTCAAATTTTGAAATTATTTTTTTATTTTTCTTTTTTCCTAATAGAGTAAAAGATGCTTTGCTTAACTATAAGAGTAAACCCAAATTTTGAAATTATTTTTCTTACGTTTTTTCTCATAAAGTAAAAGTTGCATTACTTAACTTTGTTTAAAGAGTATAATTGCTTAAAGAATATAGTTTTTTACTTTGATTTTTCTTACAATCTGTTGATTTGGTTTACTAAAAAATCTTTTATTTTTTTAATGTAATTTTACTAGAATATTTTGTATTATTGTATAAAATATATTATAGTCCTCTGAAGTAAAAGATGTATTACTTAATTACTTGAAAACCATAATTTTTTACTTTGATTTTTCTTACAATCTATTGATTCGATTTAAATAATTATGCAATATGTCTTACGTTAACATAAGAAATTGAACAAGAATGGGGTTAAAATGTTTAAAAAATTTTAATAATTTTATCTTATTTTTTCAAATTAAATAGGTACAAAGATATTGATAAAAACATTAACATAGATTTAGTAATTGATGAATTTGAAAGTATGAAAGTACATTGAGCATAGCTTACAACGTCTAATGTGAAAAATCTAATATTACTTTATTTTTCTGCTTTATGTTTATATGTATTGATGAATTTGAAAACTTATATTCAAATTATTAATGAAATTTTAGGTTATGATTTAATTTTATTTTAAAAGTGATTAATTATTTACTTCGAATCAAATCATTGACTCGATCTATAATTTTGTATAATTACTCTTTAGCTACTACTCATACAAAATCTTAGATCCGCTACTAAAAGTAAACTTAGATACATTGTAAAATTTAGGTTAGGTCATGAATGAGATAAGTATCTCCAAATTTAACTTATTTTGTCTGGAGATTATAATCTTTATTTTATTTCTTTCTATATTTAAATAAATCGATAAACTATGATAGCTTATTGCTTTTTAATATCAATAAAAGAAAACCTTTCAAAAATATAAAAGATAATTTCAAAACAAATCAGGGAGGTGGAAGAAAGAAAGGCAAGGAGTGGGGTAGGGTAGGGGGAAGGTTGCTGGTGGTAGATTAGTGATTGGCCAGCTCTTCCCTTCCTCACCCATCAGTCTCCCTCCTTTCCCCCGACTCCACTCTCTCACGGATTTTTTCTTTAACTTTTTTCTACTTTTTAAGTTTTAGAATTCTTTTGAATTTTTGTATTTTACAATTTTTTTTTTTTTTTTTCAAAAATTAAAATATACAAATGATTTTTTATTTTTTGTTTTTTTTATTAGCCAAAAAAAATTAAATTTTAATTTTCTAAAATAAATTTTTATTTTTGATTTCTTTCATGTTTCAATTTTTTTCTATTTTAATATCAAAATAAAAAAATTTAGAAAAATAATAAAAAATAAAATGACCTGACATTTTACATAACATGTGACACATTCTTATTATTTGTTTTTTATCACCTCATCTATTTGATTAGCATTGTTCGTTAAAAATACAAATATTTTTTATTATTTCATTATAGTTTGGATACCGATAACCTTTTGAAAACAAAATTGAATCATGTACATATCATTATTGTCATTTTCAAAAAAAAAAATTCTGTACCATTGTCGAATTATGAAAAACGTTTAGGTACAATTATCTTTTCCAGTCCTTTTAGCAGGGTCAGATTGAGATATTTTGTGCATCTTCTCAGAATATAATGCAATTATACTTTTATTTAAAGAAAAAAGAAAGAAATTCAAGCTGTATTGATTTTTGTTTTTTCTTTTACCCACTTTTTAGTAGGCCCAGATTGTACTATTTTAGAAATCTTTTATACATTATTTAAAACTTAAGTAAGCATAACTGCCGCTACTTTGTAAAAAAACATATGGGTCAGCCACAACTTTGCACTATTTATAATGCTATCTAATTATCGTACAAAACTAAAAAAAAAAAATAGAGAGAAAAGTTTGGTGTGTTTCTCTTAACAACTTTTAAAAACATATATATACTAACATGTCAATCCATGGATATTATCTAATTAAACTAGGTGGATAGCAGAATTAATGAAACCATGGCCTCCAATTTCATAAGAGATGACATGAAAATGGGGTCTTATCAGAAACCTACAAAGAATGGGTATGGTCTAATTAAATTGCACATAACTTGAAAGATGGTATGTTTACTTTACCACCCAAACTCCAAGACTGTGACATTAGATGAACTTGAAAACCAACTCAGAAATGAAGGAAAGCCAACTTAATTTAGGAATAAAATAGGAGGAATGTGGGAAAATCAGAAGAAGAAGAGAGTTGACTTCACTCGAAATAAGAAATCGACGGTGCAACACGAAGAAAGGAAAACATGATCCAACTTTTGCCATGAGAACGAGTGTCTTCTTCAGGAAGCATGGAAAAGACTCCTCGGATTTTCCTAGCCACTTTACGTGCAACTTTCACCTCAGGTTTTCGTCACCCACTTTGAAAAAAGAATACCCAGAGAATCTACCAACTCTTTTAAGCCATTACTTTGGAGTTTGCTGATTCCTCTTCTCGTTCGCTTTCAGAACAAGAATGGTCTCTGCCATTAAAAATTTTCAAACTCTTGAAGCAATTCCTTTTCTCTCTGCTCAAAATAAATAATACGAGAGAGATACCTTATCTCTTGCTTTTTAACAAGCTAACATGTGATGAGATTAAAGAAGTCTTTGTCACTGCAATCCATGCCCCGTGTCTGCAGTTTAAGAAATTGATACGGCAACAAAAAGGAATCTCATATTTTGTCTCTGAGATCAACAAGGGGCCGTGGTTCCTGGGTTGAGATGATTTGTTTATCGACACCAATTAAGCAACCATTCCCCTTTTTCTGGGACAATACAATAAAACACTGGCACCGGATAAGATTAATTTCGATGCTACCCACGTTGCCAGTCCTTTCATTTCTCAAAAATTCCTAGCTTGGAAGGTGGACAGTATCGCACTTTGACCTTATGTGTGAAAGCAATTGGGATAGGATTAAGCTCTTTCGATAAATGAATTACCTTTTAAGTTTTTTTTTATAATTAAAGAAAAAAAGATTTGAATCATATTTTTTATGTAAGAAAATAATACATCAATCAATGAATTAAATACTCAAATGATATTTTTTTGTTATGAAACATGCCAATCAAATATATAATTATTTTATTTTATTTTTTTATTTTATATATATATATATATATATGCATATGTGTATAATATATAGAATTTTAGCTGCACCCCCACCACTACTCCTTAATTAACTTATAGACAAATTGCTATTTCATGCTTTTTTAATGCTAAACAGTAAAAAACTAAAAAATAAATTTAAAATATAAAAATTAAAAAATTAGACAGTTGGAAAACAAAAGAAGAGATAATATAGCTTTGGGTCATCTATTAAAAAACCAAAGAGAAGAAAAAGAAAATGAGATGAAAGGTTTTTCCCTACCTTTAGTGAGATGCACAACTTGGCTGCTGTTATGCCCAGGTGTATTTCAAGGTATTTTGTGAAAAATTATAATAATTCAAAGGTGCATCCCGGTCAATTAGACGGGAACCATCGCATTGTTTGGAACTTTTTTGGTATGAATTCTGTCAAGCTGGATTACCCTGATTGCTTTTGTATCTATCGAAAAAAGCTTTTTGGGAGGGGACTACGAAATTCGGCACATATGACCACGTCCTTATTTTTACTTTTCTGCCCTTCTTTTTAATTAACACAACTCTTTCAACCAAAATAATAATTAATAAATACTAATTAATAAAAATTATAATAATAAAGGAAGACGAAATTTGAGGCGTAAATCAGTTGGTGATGTGAACTACATATCACGTAATGGATGGGATAAAATAGTGTATCAGCCTTATATTTTATTGAAGGGATGGCGTTGTTTCTTCCAAGCAGGGATAAGGCTAATAAAGTAGTACCCATCTGGATTCAGCACCCCTCGCCTCGCATGCAGAAAAAGGTGACTAAGGATTGAAGTGTCAAAATCATAGCTGGAAACAAAATAGTGGTCCTGCCTAAAAACTGTGTGCCAACTGCATGAAATTTTGTTACGGGAATTCAATGCTTATCTTTTATATCTAACTGTTAAAGCCAGAAATATGATCTCTGAGATTAGCTTTTGGTGTAGGCTTTATAGTGTCTAGGCTCTAGTCCTAGGGCCAGGACCATCAGCACTGAGATCAGCTGCTGTGCAATGCTGCTACAGTGATGACTTCCACCTCCTTTACCCAGAAAGTAAAAAAGGTTTAATCAAAAGCGTAAGAGTCCCTTGTCTTCCAAAATTGTGATTGATTGAAAAAGGCCTTTCTGACATTTTCTACGAATTAGACGACTCTTGTAGCTGAGATAGCAGAATACCATCTTAACCTTATCAAGTAGGTGGCTTGGGGTTTTTGTAATTTGAAAGAAAAGCGAAAGAAATGATTAGGTTTTCCTACTTTTATGGAACTAATAATTATGGTCTTATATTAGCAGAAACTTGTTTCTTTTTATCTTTTACTACAAACTACTTCAAACTAATTTCTTTCTTCTCCTTCCTCCAAACCCTAAAAAACAATAAAAAAAAAGGAAAAAACAAGTAGAAGAATTAAAAACGATGTTCATCACTCCCGTCCACTTGCACGACTCTCTACTGTCATGGTCGTAGCTGTTGTTCATTCCTGCTGGCCAATCCCCAGACAGAGTTCCATCACACGTTTCTAAGTTTTAACAGTAACAGGAAAATGATTGAACGCAAACAACCACCTGTTGCTTTAACGGCGAATGATTCTCAGCTCAGACACCTTGCCATTCGCCGTACGCTCAGCTTGCACCTAACCTGTTTACACTTGTCCCATAGTTAATTAATTTCTTACTAAATCAAATGTCTGAATATTTTCTTTCCATATATATATATATATATATATATATAGATATGTTTAAATTTGATATCAATTAAAATATAATTAATTATTTATATAAAAATAAAATCATGTATTCTGTAAATATTTTAAAACTTGCATCTTCTATTTTTAATATTTTAAAACAATTGTTTGATTTTTGCATCCACATGTATTTTTATTCTAAAAGAAATAGTAATGATCACACCTGGTTTAATATTTTGTAAAACTTTATAGTGCTTATAAATAACTCCGAAGGTGCATTTGAATCTTGATAACATTTATTGGCCTTGAAGCTCCATCTAACTTTTTCTTTTAGCTTGTGATATATAAAGCACCGAATTTTAAACTCCATTCTTTTCCTAACTTCGTTTTATATTAAGTTATTGACCATATATGGAGTTCCCACTTTCCTCATGCACAAAAGTGCTAAAGTTTATTAATATATGTTCCATTTTTGTAAATAGACCTATCTACGGGGCCAAGATCTGAATAGGATTTTCTCAATTTGAAATCAGACTAGCCAGTAATAGTCTTATACTATTAAATATTTTTTATTTAATTTAAAATATTTTTAATAATAAATAAATAGAATCGGATCTAAATTTTAAAAGTACCAATGACATGAATCAAGATGGTTTTTTCTTTTTTTTTTTATAATCACACGAACGATGATTCACCAGCACCTGTCATGCATGTATGTGGTATATCTATAGGGTAAAACTAATTATTATTCTGGTTTCAATATTTTAAGAGTTGGATGGAGACATATTTACTGCCTATTTGTTCCTAATGTTTTGATTCTGTTGAGCACTAACTTAAAAGATGAACACACTTGCATATATACTTTATAATATCATGTGATATGCGTGAAATTAAGATATATATATAAATCATAAACCAAATCCTTTGCTTACTTTAGTCCACGGATTGATTAGGAAACCAGAAACTTGTACAGCTGCTTATTAATTAATTACGATAGTTAACATCAGTTCGCACTCACTTAAATTCCTTCGTTTTCAAGGGTTGGTTTGCGTCCATTCAGTTGCAGAGATATCATGTGAAAAGACAAACCTACGTATTTTATAGTTTTCTTTCTTCACCTTCGTCAAAGACAAATCAGCCATCCAGGTTTAGTCATCCTTTGCTTAGCATTTAAGATTATAGTTTTTGAAAAATCCCATTGCATGGTTGCATTATTGGTGTTCAGTCCCTGTTCATTGCCAACTTACAATTTGCCCAGAGGAAGCATTTGCACTAGAAGCAAAAAGGCTAAATGCCTAACAAAGTTTTTGCGTTGTACAAGTTTATTCAACTAAATTCTTCACTTTTGTTTTTGATTTTTACATTTAATTGAATTTTAAATTTTTATTTTGAATTAAATAAAGTTTTTATAACTAGTAAAAATGTAATCGTTGTTAGATTCAAGGTTAGTTCTATTTTACCTATATGAAATATGATCTCGCTAGCTGAGGTGGTTAAGTGACAAAATCAAAACCTAAAATTGTCGACCATCAATCGTTGGCTTGCAAAAAAAAAAAATCACAAAAAAATCATCTTTTTTCATTTGTCTTTCTTTCTCTTCTTTTTGTTAATTGGAGTTAATTTTTAATGGTTTCATTATTTTTCTTCTTATATCAAAAAAAAAAAAACCGAAAATCTAAAGAATTCTAGATCTTTGATTTTTTCTTTCAAAGATTTGGAGATAATCGAGAAATTTTTTTATGAACCTACTTTGATTAAAAGAAAGAGGATAAAGAGAGAAATTGAAAAATACTTTTTTTATAGAGATTTTAGTTATAGTTGACGAGAAATAATCGGCAATTTTAGTTTTTACTTCTATCACGTGATTATATTATCAAGTTACGTTTTATATCGTATAAACAAAGATAAGTGACTTATATTGAATTTAACGGTGATAATTTTTTGTTAAAGTTAAAAAATTATCTAATTTTAAATAAAAATTTAAAATTTGTTTAAATGTAATAAAAGCTAAAAATATAATTGAATAAATAAATAATGTTCAAGAGGCTTTTCGAAAGTTTGAATCGAACAAAAAAGAAAGAGTTATTTTCTTACGTCACTTAAGTAAAGTTTGGCAATTTCCATATGAAATTCTATATACATATATAGAACCCAAACAAAAAGAAAAATGATGTTATTTAGGTGTAGAAGAAACTAGAAAGGAGTGGAAAAGTAGGGGAAGGGCAAGTAATGGGAAATTAGACGCCACAATTTTCGTGTGCTCCAAAGTGGCAATCCAATGTAGCCATCGATTCAAGGGATGTGACACGACAAAGGAAACAAAAAAAAAAAAAAGGACGCGGTGCGGACCTCAAACATTTACGCGGCCCCCCACCCAAACCTCAATTTTAGAACTTTGAACGTACCACAACGTTTAGAAATCAAAACTCAAGAGCAAGAAGTATAAAACACGTGCTCGCACCAGTGTAAACCAAATGCCGGACCCAACCCGTTTTACCGTCACCCATCTGAAACGAACAGCCCAATAGTGGTGCGTGACTAGCGCGACTTTAAGGATGAGGCGGAAAGATGAAGGGAAAAGAAGGCTATCAAGTCAAAGCAAAAGGGATCCATCCATCCATCCTTCCTTCCAGGTTCCATCATCGTTCCATCCACCACCACAGCCACATACACATGCTGAGGCAAAGAAGAGAATGGGAAGGTGCTGGACTGACTGCGGCTGGTGAATGAGAGAAAAAAATATTAAAAAAAGAAGAAGAAAAGAAGAGAGAGGAGAGAGAATGTGGGTGATTAGTGGGGTCCACGTTTTCTTATCCTCCACAACCACACCCACTACTATTGGCGATTAAATAAGTTAGAGGGGAGGAGGGGACATGGAGTAGAGACAACCAAATCTTTCTCTAAGCAGCAGGGAATATGCCAAGTTGACGGTCGAGAAACGCTCAGTTCCTCCACCATCCCTTTAGTTTTTTTAATCATTTTCCCCCTCAATCCTTATGTAACATTCATCACAATGGTTTCCATTAATATGCAGACATTTCCCACCAATTCTACAACTTTCGACGTCTCTCAAATTATTGTTTACACATAACTGCACCCAATTGGCCACATGATTTTAATCTGGTCCAGGCAAAGGCTTAAGCCGGATTGGTGGAAACTTAGAATATACCGCGTCTTTAATTATATTATTTAAAAATGTTTTATTTCTCTAATACCATATTAAACAATTAATCAAGAAAGTCTTCACTATTGGGCTGTGGCCTAAATTTAATTATCGATGCTTGGAACACACGATAAATTTCCTCTTTAAGATCGGATATTACTAAACCACTTGGCCTTGTTTTTATCGTTAAAGGACTCGAGCACATTGGACGGTCCTGATTCATGATCTATCAGGAAACCTGTTTTATTGCAGATGTTGAACATCAATGGGGCATGATGTAGTTTTCAATGACTTCTTGCAGAGCATTGTAACCTTGTGTACGAAGTCCGTGTTGGAAGCCTGGAACAGGTTCCACAGGCACAGACAAAAACCCTACATACTATATCAACCGAAGCAGCCCTTCACTTATCTTTTCTATATTCCTTTCCCTCTTCTTCAATTTTAGAGCATCCACTTCCCCTCTCTCTCTCTCTCTCTCTCTCTCTCTCTCTCCTTTGCATGGACTGAAGCAAACTCGTTTCTCTTTTTATTTTATATATATTTTCTTCTTCATTTCACTTCAAGTAGAAAAAAAAAAAATAAAGGGGGGTTCAAGGGGGAATTATTAGATAAAGAAAAAGAGGGATGTCTCGTAGCTGCTCTCAGTGTGGAAACAATGGCCACAACTCTCGTACATGCGGAGAGGTTGCTGGCGGCGGCGGCGGTGGAGAGAACGGTATCATGTTATTTGGTGTTCGAGTCACGGAAGGGTCGTTCAGGAAAAGTGTTAGCATGAATAATCTTTCTCAGTTTGATCAGCCTCAGGATTCTAACGCAGATGCTGGATACGCTTCTGATGATGTAGTTCATGCATCTGGAAGGAGCCGTGAGCGCAAGAGAGGTACTTTTATAGCATTTTCTAGTCAAATACTACTGATCTGATTGTTTCTTAATTCAAGCAAAAGGAAAAACTAAAATCTTTCGACTGATTTTTCTTTTTAATGTTAATTTTGTTTGCAGGTGTTCCATGGACGGAGGAGGAGCATAGATTGTTCTTATTGGGGTTGCAGAAAGTAGGGAAAGGAGATTGGAGAGGGATTTCGAGGAACTTTGTGAAGACACGTACGCCTACGCAGGTGGCAAGTCATGCTCAGAAGTACTTTCTCAGGCGGAATAACCAGAACCGGCGGCGCCGTAGATCTAGTCTTTTTGATATAACCACTGATTCCGTACGTAGTTTTTCTCATGCTATACACACACACACATACATATACCGAACCATAATTTATCCTCGGCAATTAGTTCTTTTTCTTTATATTTCTTTGTTTTTAGTACTCCATCTACTTATTAGTTATCTGATTTTTGCGCTGAAATTTGCAGTTCATGAATTCAACCATATTGGAAGAAGATCAAGTCCACCAAGAAAACGTTTCGTTACGGCTGCCACTGCCACAGGCACAGGCACAGGCACAGGCTCAGATGAGTCGATTTCCCATGTCAACGTTTCCAGTGACTTTAAGTCCGGTAGTTTTGCCAGTTGCAGGAGAAAATAATTCTATGGAGAATCTCACATTAGGGACAAGCCCCAAAGCAAACACGTCTCCGAAGCTTGTCCGTCCAATACCAATCCTTCCTGTACCTCCATCATCAAAAATGGCTGATCTTAATCTAAACCAGAAAATCCCAGTTGACCCTTTACCTCTGTCATTGAAACTCTCAACGCCATCCGCCGATGAGCAGTCAACCGCGGCAGCAGCAGCGCACTCGTCTACTTTTCAAGCCATGTCAAGTGGTGATAGCAACAGCATCATCAGTGTTGCCTGAAAAATGAAGAATATATGGCGAATAGTACTAAATTATTCGGAGCTGTAAAGGGAGGAGCAGATATGATAAGATTTGATTAATTAGATGAAAAGGAGACAAAAATGCTCAGATTATTAGGTGATTAGGTGAAATTCCTCGTTTTGTACAGATTAATTATTACTACTTAATTAGAGGAAGGGTCTAAAGAAAGTGGGGTGTCCTTGTCTTTGAATTTGTGGTGGTATTCTTGTTCAGTCTGTCTGCTTCCTTTTTGTGGGCGAAATGGAAGGGCACCAGGTAGATTTCTCTCTTCATTTCGGTTTGCTGCTCTTTACGAACTTGGACGTAAATAAGAAAAAAAAAATTCTGCAACTGAATATTCTGTTTATGTGATTGCCATTTTAATGCTTTGCCCTTTTTTTTTTATTTGTGTGTTTATTTCTGAGTTGGAAAACGGTCAGGGCTGTTTTCCATCACTCAAAGAAAACAAAGCTAGCAGGACTACAAATCTATGTGCTTTCTATATGTTAAATGAAATGACTAACCAGATCTATAGCATCTAGCCAGCTAGATCAAAGTACTATAAGTGTTTTTTTTTTTTTATGTTTTTTCATGCAAACTATCATTATTTAATTTAAACACAAGCTCAAATCATGCCTATAATTAGACCTTTTTCAATTTCCAAGTGAGCATATGTTTCTTAGCATTAAACTCCCAAGACATGAAAAGTTTTCCAAGTGTAGACATTGAATATAAAATTAATTAACCACATGGTCTATATTCCCTATATAACTAAGGAAGCCAAAATAAAAAAGAAAAAGAAAAAGAAAGAAATGAAAGAATTAAGCACATGGGGCTTGTCCTGTGACTCATGCTCACTACTTTACATAGTTAAGCCACAACCACAAGTTTATTGGTGAGTTTTTTACTGGGAAGTTTTGTTGGTTTCTTAATTGCTACTTGTAATTTGTTCCTAGGCAGGCAGCAACCTTCATCACATAATTAAATTACCTCTCATTCAACCTGTATATTTCGATGGATGAATGGCCAGTAGTAAACACTGAACGTGTAAACATAATAGTAGTACTACTTAAAAGAGATTGTAAATATTTGTAAAAGTAATTTTCATTGACATCCGTCCACGCATCCCTATGTGGATATATGAATCATGATAAAATGAATAATTTGGTTATAATCTTTTACATTCACATTCAAATAGTAGAATCAAAATCTATTATTATTGTTAGTATTGTCTGTATATGTGTTTATGCATGTATCTCTAGTAAAATTAGGTCGTAAAATATCTAATGGGTATATTGCCCTCATCTTTTAAATTGTTTGGATGGGTATGGAACCAAATTTTTTTTGATAATTTTGAAATTTTAAGAGTTTTTCTTATATATTTTAAGGAAGAGATATTTATCTATATTATTTTTAAATATTAAGCTGTTCAAAATATTTTTGATATTTTTCAAAATATCTGGTAATATTTATATGTTTCATAAACCTTAATGTACATTAATATATTTTTCAATATATTATGCATTCTTTTCTTGGTAGGAAAATCTTGATATTCTTAATTATTGCTCAACACAAAGGGGAGTAATCAACAAAAAAAAACATTATCACCGTATATGATTAATTTAAATCAACTTTAAAATATTCAGTTACAACAAATAATGCTACTTGTTAAATGGCATGCAATACTGCCAAGCTTATGGATGGCAAAACATGAATTTCTGGATGAGATTCACATAATAAATGCAAGACATAATATCCTTTGCATTTATGAAAAATACAAGTAAGAATTGAATAAGTGATGAAAGATGATTTCATAATTGTTATATGATGTAATGGAATTTTGTTTTCCTTGACAATTGTCTGCTCTATAATAAGAATTGAGAGCTCTCTCCAAAAAAACTATAATCTTGCAATCTTAGGTGATCGATCTCGAAAGAAGGTTAGGATTCGCAATCCTAATGCTGATGATAGTTTTGAGGGATGATCAGATGATTGTCCACAACAATCTTTCCTTTACGGAAGCACTTCTCAATTTGGATGGTGAAGAGGTATTCTCAAATGGAGAAAAGGAGCTTAGTTTTGATTCTGACGAGGATAATGACATAGAGATGGGTTGCGAATTGAATGAATCAGGGGCAGATGATTTCCATTTTGTTTCAATTGATGGTGTCCCTTCTATTACGATCTCCAATCGAAAACAAGGTGAGTTAGCAAAAAGATGACAGAACTCTGTTATTGTGAGACTTCTTGGCCACCTATTATCCTACAGTCTATTAAGTGATAAGACAGCCTCAGCGTGGAAACTTAAGGGGAAATACAACATAGTGGATCTTGATGATAATAAATTTTTGGTTAGATTTGTGGAGGAAGATGACTATTTGAAAGCTTTATTGGATGGCCCTAGGGTGATTTTTGGTCATTACGTTTCTATTAATCCTTGGACGCAAACATTCATTAGAGACACTTAAGATCTTACTGCAGTGGCAGTGTGCGTTCGTTTTCTTGGCATGCCGTTATATCTGCATCATAAGTCGATTTTTAGACAGATTACCTTTTTACTCGGACGTTTGCTAAAGATCGATTATAATACAGGCTTTGAGAAAAAAAGGTAAATTCGTGAGAGTTGCTGTGGAGTTAGATCTCTTGAAGACCTTATTGCCTAAGTTTACCTGAATGGTAGAGTTCAGAAACTTGAATATGAGGGCCTTCCTAGGGTTTGCTTCACCTGTGGGGTGTACGGCCACACTAAAGATGTATGCAATAGCCATAATGAGGTCTTTAAATCTATGGAGCATGAGAATAAGCAGAAGAACACTGAAAGCACTGATGATTCCCCTTATAGGCCATGGATGTTGGTCTCGAGAAGAAAGCCAATAGGTTTCGAAATGAAGAATATCTCTCGTGATAATTTTGACTCGAGAAGGCAAATTCGTTCAAGTTCTTGTTTCTCTGTATTGTAGGATGAGATTCAGGAAGAAGTTAATGCAACTGATAATGGAGACGCAAGTGATAATTCCAAAAAATATGAGGGATTTTGCATTGGAAAAACCAATTGATAGTGCAACAAATAAGAAAGAGCGGAGTGCCAGAGGCAAAAATAATAAGATAGATTCTTCATGTCCCTAATCTGCAGCTTTGACAGAAGTGAATAATTAGAATTTGAATAAAGCTGATTGTGAAAAGATAAAATTGCCCAGTGCATCGAAGGAGAAGAACGGAGCCCATGATAGAAATCATAATGATTTATGGTTATGAAAAATTTTACGGACCCGGAACCTAGCAATTTGGATCCCATAGAAACTATTGATCAGAATGGGGACTGTGATAGTGCTATGCAGCGGACAACTACTCACGATCCCTCCAAACACTCGGTTGTGAAAATGAGGGATAAAAATTTAATGACCAGGCCGTTTTCACAACCCAGGTTTTTAAATTTATTGGTTGAGAAAATGGGTGGTGTGCTTGTTCATGGAAGAGATGGAAAACCTTCGAACAAGATAAATGCTGTTAAAATAAATCGCACTTCTTTGGAAAAGAAAGCGAAGGCTAAAGGTTCAATCCCAAGTAACTACCAGATATAGATTTCTTCGTTACTGGGCGAGGAGCATCTTCAGAATAATCCTACTTCACCAAATTCACTTATGGTAGTAGTAGTCAATGCAGGTTCAGAAGGAAAACATGAGACATCAATGTCAGTGGACGCCAATGAGGTTAATCAGTAAGCCTTCCTCTTGCTTTATTATTATCATAATTTATTAATGTTTATTAGAATGTTTAATTGGCATTGCTAGGGGGAAAAATGACAGAAGATTCGTTCATGTGATTAAAGATTCTGTGAGAAATTATGATGTAAATGCACACATTCTATTGAACCATGTATTAGTGGTGTCGTAGCTGATAAAGCTATTAAAAGAATGGGGTTTTAGGTGGAATATGGGTCATGTGGAAAACTAAAGTACATATTGCTATAATTAAGAATCATCCACAGTATATTCACATGGCAATCAATATTTCACGAAACAGTTCCTGTGTGTTTACTGCTATTTATGGACATCCCACAATGAATATTAGACACCTCCTATGGGAGGAACCAATGATTTTAGCAGATTTGATCAACAGACCTTGGCTTTTAGTTGAGGATTTTAATGCATTTTTATTTTCTCATGAGAAAATAAGAGGTTCAAGTAGGGGCAGTCGGCCTTGCTCACTGTTTCAAAGGTTTATTAATCATGTGGCTTTACTTGATCTTGGTTTCCAGGGTTCAAAATCTACTTGGAGGCATTGTTTGGTCCTAGAAAGAATGGACAGAGCACTTTTTAATTTTGAGTGGCGTTTGATGGTTTGTCACTGTTTGCCATCACAGTGAGAAAAGCCACCTTTGGGTGGGATCGAAGGAGAAAAGGACCACCACATCAAAAGACAGCAACCGCACCATCTGCTAACACTAACCACCCACCAACTGATCAACAACTCGTCCAATTCCTATCTCCCTAAGAGATGGTAGAACCTACAAATACGTCCTTAGCTCCAAACTTACCCCAAACCTCAGCCGAGCCACCGAAACTGAGGTTTTTGAAATTTGCTTGAATGTTGAAATTAGTTAAGAAGAGATTGGATGGTTAAAGTGAAGTGCAGTCGGCAGTCTCATAAGCTACTTGGACCACCGTATCCTTGAAGAGATCTTCGCTTCAGAAGGCTTCCAATGCACAGTAAAGCCTATGGGTGGCAACATGGTCCTTATTATTTTCTACCTCCAAGAAGACATGGACTCCTGCACAGGTAATTACAAGGTATGGCTTGATATGTGGTTTAAATTTCTAGTCCCATGGGAGGAACAACACATTACCTCAACTGAAAAATTTTTGTGGTTAAATGTTGAAAACATATCCCCAAACATCTGGACAAAAGCATTTTTTAGAGAACTCGACATTGCATGAGGCTCCTTCATCTCACTTGACAAGAGCACAAGGTGCAAGAAAAGGCTTGATGTTGCTAGAGTTATGGTGGCAGTCAAATAAAAAAACCATCATCCCTTCCAAAGCTACAATCAAGGTTAATGGGAAGGCCTACCATCTTTCCATCTCGACCGAGTCAGTAATTGAACTTCCCCAACCCACTTATGGCAGTAGAAGTTCTTCCTCCCCTGCGAGTGTCATGGGTAATTGTCAGGCCTTCTCCCCCTCGCCGGTAACAGCAACTGCCAACCCACACTTGCATGATAAAAACCACACAATCCAAGGGATGGGACAGCTCGGGTCAGCCAAGCTTGTGCAGTGCACTGCCCAAGCCAGCTGTTAGAATCTACAGCTCGATCACCCCCACTGGGTCACCCAACCAGGACCCGTCACCCCAGACCCGGGTGAGGTTAGTATCCCCTATCTTAGGTCCATCTTGAGTCAAATTCCAAAAACTTAACTCCCCATTAGATGGCTCATCTAAGACACAACATAAAGAAAACCAACCGAGTGACTCGAGTACTAGTCAAATGCCTACCCAACAACAAAGTCCAAAAACCCAGCAACTAAGAAAATTACCAAAGTCCATTACCTCAAAGCCCACATGCCACTCATCTCAAACCACTCAAGTCCACAATCTTCATTAAATCAAACCATTGCCCAATTGCTCCAAAAAAAAAAAAAAACCAGGCAACCCGAATGCAAAGCCACTGAAAATGCAACCCCTGCTATTTTCATTGTGCCATCCAAACAAGCTCTGGAAGAGAAACCAAAACAAAATTGAAGAGGTTGGAGGAGAAAAAATCAATTCCCAAACGAAGAAAACATCCAAGCTGATGAAAGCAATCTACACCAACAAAGACCATAAACAAAAACCAAAAGACATAAAAAATGTCAAAAGAAGGAAAAAAGAAAAGAAAGAGGAAAGACCTGATTGAGCTCATAAATGGGGAGGCTTGCGAGGAACTTCTAAGCTGCGACAACTTTCTCATGTTATCTGAGCTCACAATTTCTGAGGAGAGTATTAAAAGTCGAAATAAGGCAATAATGAAATAGGCTAGTCAAACATGGGAAGTCTATTCCTTTCTAGGAGTGGAATTTGAATCCGACAAGTGTGATTTGATCTGTAAGCTGGTTGAAATTGAGAAAAACAACAGCATCGAAGGGGATACAGTACAGAAAGGCACATAGTTGTCTATTTTTTTCTACCTTCCTTGCGAGTCTGATGAATGCTTCATGATCAACATCATTACTTGGAATATAAGAGGTCTGGGTATGGTAGAAAAACGTCGAGCAGCTCAAAGATTGATCAAAGCCCTTAAACCCACAATGGTCTTTCTACAAGAGACTAAGAGGGAAGCCATTGATCAAAAGTTTCTTAATTCTCTATGGAAAATTGGCAGTTTCAAAAGCGCTTGGGCCCTATCAGTTGGCCTCGCAGACAGGCTCATACACCTTTGGTCTGAAAATTTTTTCCAAATGGAGGTTTCTATAGTGTTCTAAAGGTATATTCTTCTCACTAGTATTATCCTTCCTCTCAACCTTTAATATAACTTTTTAAATATTTATGCCCCTAACAATGATCTTGAAAGAGAAAGCTTGTGGTTAGAATTAACCGAAATAAAGGATAACTCCCTTCTTCCATGGTGTATTGATGGTAATTTTAACATTGTTAAGGCTCGGGATGAGAAATCAGAAGGAAATTATGACTATCAAGCTACGGATGCTTTTGCTTCATTCATTAATGCCATGGAACTTGTTGATTTTCCGTTAATTGGTGGCTCTTTCACATGGACTGACAACAGAGATTGCCCTATCATGTGTCGTTTTGACATATTTCTCATCAGTAGTGAATTTCTTCAAATTTGTCCCTCTGTTATTCAAAAATCTCATCTCAGATCATAATCCTATAAGTTTGGAATCTCATAACACTTCTTGAGGGCTAAAACTATTCAGATTGTTCTCGTATTGGCTTGATGATAAGGAATTCACCTCCTTTGTAAATAATTCTTCGAAGAAAATCTCCATTAGCGAGAATATTACTTTGAATCTATTTGATCAATTAAAAACCTTGAAAATCGAGGTCAAAAATTGGCAACTTAGATAGCACAGTGATGATAATAATCAAATCCCTTCTCTGGCGTCGGAAATTGATAATTTGAAAAAAGAAGCAAAGGTTAGAGCCCTTTCACGCTCAGAGAGACAATTTCTCTTATCAATGTAAGTAAAATTACGGGGTATCTATAGAAGGGAAGAACGAGAATGGCTTCCAAAATCCAGATTACTGTGGACAAAACTTGGGTTGCTGACTTCGGGCATTAGCAAGACAACAAATGGAGGTGGATTATCAATCTTAGGAGGCCTCCCTTTGATTGAGAAATAGACCAATAAGTAGCTTTCCTGTAAACAATTAACAAAAGCCAACCACACCTCACTGATCAAGATAAAGCTATATGGAAAAAAACTTCGAGTGGGCTTTACTCTCTTTCCTCATTCATTAAAGCTCACCAATCTGTTCGCTGGCCTTCAAGCAATGTTTGGAAACTTTTATGGTCGAGACTCGTCCCTTTAAAGGTTGAGGTTCTTTGTTGGTAAATTCTTAATGGAAAAGTGACTGTTAAATTTGAACTACTCAAAAGAGGACTTTTTAATATTAACTTTGCCAACTGTATCCTTTGTAGTAATGTTCTTGAAACCCCTCAACATTTATTTTTTAATTGCAATTATACTTGGAGAGTGTGGATGTACAATTACAACTATTGGGGCATTGATTGGGTCCCTCCGGGTAATGCTACCAGTTTTTTCTTGGCATAGATTAATGTTGCCCCCTTTCACTAGTGACATATGGAAGATGTTGTTTTGTGTTACGATTTGGTCTCTCTAGTTATGTAGAAATGAAATTCTCTTCCAAGACAAGATTCTTGATATTTGCCAACTCCAAGATATCATCTATGTTAGACTTACTCACTAGTGTAAAGGAAAATGGTCCTTAGATCACTTACAGACTAGCCTCATGCTTTCAGACCCTTGTAGAGTAATCTGTACTAAGGTTAACAGAAAAGAAAAGCACAATAGAGGTTAGTCAATACCACCTCAAGGATTTATGAAACTGAATGTTGATGGACCAAAATTAAGAAAGCCTAAACCTATGGGTATTGAGGGCGCCCTAAAAGACCATGACAACTTCATCAAAAGTACATTTTCTCATCCAATTGGGATTGAGGATTCCAACTACGTAGAACTAGTTGCCATTAAAGAGGGAATCGACTTCTTTCTTTCCACTCTATAGTTTAGCAACCACTCTCTCATTGTAGAAAGTGATTCCCAAAATGCCATCAATTAGGTGAATAACCACAGTTCAGTTCCTTGGTGTATGAAGAGTTTATCTAATAGCATTAAAGTTCTCAAACGTGATGTCAAAGCTATTTTATTCAAGCACATTTATAGAGGAGATAACAACCTTGCTAATGGTTTGGCTAAAGCAGCTGCTATGCGATTGGATAAATTCTTTGCAGTTTTTTAATGCTTTACTTGCCACTGGTTTGATGATAATGATTTATGATGGTTTCTAGTTTATCCCTACCTTTTTCCTTTTTTAGTATGGATAATGGATATTCATTTTGAGGTATATTTACATGTTCATGTGGGCATGAATATTTTCTGCCCTTTTTGTTTTTTCATGTGTTTTGTGGCTAAATTGTGTTGCCATTTAAAACCCAAGGGACTTGTTTTTTGTGGCTGAATGTTGTGACCATTTGGTCTCTTTGTAACAGGGGATTAGCAGCTGAAGGGATTTTTTCTACTTTCTTTGCTTTTTTATGGCAACCCCCTTACCAGCTCTTTCAATGAAATGTTCATGCCCTTCAAAAAGAAAAAAAAGTAGCTTAGCTTACTTATGGGCAATTTAATGATTTTGTGAAATATACTTGGGATGGCTCGGAAAGTATTCAGCTAGCTATAATGAATTTTTCAAAAAAAGCCAAAGAATGGAATAAATCGGTCTCTGGCAACATATTCATTAGGAAAAAGAGGTTAATTGCGAGACTTATAGGCATCAAGAAAGCTCTTGAAAATAAGGATTCTAGTTTCCTCATAAACTTAGAATCTAATCTAAGGTTAGAATATGAGACGATTTTAAAACAAAAGGAAATTTTCTAAATGTTGAGAGCAAAATCATACTAACTTTCTAGGGATTGAAATACAAAATATTTCCATATTTGAGTAACTTATAGGAGTGGCAAACTCAGAGTAAGTCAACTTCACATATTTGATGGTACTTGGTGTGATGATAAGAACCTTCTCAAGGCTCATGCAATAGATTTCTTTAGAAAGCTTTATTTTAAGGATGATACCGATCACCCTATCTATCCTATTCGATGGACCTTTCTTTCATTAGAGAATACTGCTTTTGATAGTCTTGTCAAGTTAGTAGATGTGAACGAAGTAAGAGATGCTTTTTTGAGATGAGATCAATTAAAGCTCTTAGTAAAGATGGCTTTCTTGCTTTTTTCTTCCAATCTGAATGGAATGTTATTGGACAGGATTCTATACAATTTGTTTAAGATACTTTTGAAGGTGCAGACGTTGAACCTGATTTATGCAAATTGATTATCACATTTATTCCCAAAGTCAAGCTATTGGAGTTTATCTCACAATTTCATCTCATTAGTCCACTTTTGGTGCTTTTAAAGTTGTAGTGAAAGTTATAACCAACAAATTAAAACCCTTTATGAGCCAGTTAATTGTAGAAACCCAATCTAACTTTATTGTAGGAAGATAGATTATTGATAACATTTTATCTACCCAGAAAGTCATACATTCATTCAAGAAGAAATAAGGTAAAACTAGACGAGTGATGATTATGATAAATTCAGAGAAAGCATATGATAGATTGAGATAAGAGTTTATCTATGTACTTTGTTAAATGCCATCATTCCTAAATAGATTGCAAATTGATCGTAGTTGGAGGAATAGTAATTCACATATTCTGTGGAATGGCTCCCTATTGGATGTCTTTTTTCCTATTAGGGGAGTTAGAAAAGGCTACCCTGCCTTATCTATTTATTCTATATATGGAGCGTTTGTCACAAGGCATTCGAGCTGTAATTACACAAGGCCTTTAAAAGCCTATAAGGTTGAATCGTAATGTTCCTCTTCTCTTTCATTTTTTCTTCATGGATGATTTAATTTTATTTGTAGAAGCATTAGTAGCTCAAATGGAGGTTATCAAAGGTGTCCTTGGTGATTTCTACATGTGCTCTGGAGAAAAAGGTAAATATAGAAAAGTCTTCCTTTGTTTGTTTTAAGAATGTCTCTAATGAAATAAGAAACGACTTAACGGTAAGCTCAGGTTTTTCCTATTTTGAGGATATGGGAAAGCATTTAGGTGTTCCATTCTTTCAAAGGCATAAGGATTATCACATTTTCAAATACCTAGAAAAGAATATTTGTGGAAAGTTGAGTATGTGGAATGCTACTTCCTTTTTGCTTGCCAGAAGGTTAAGATTGGTAAAATCAGTTTTATCAACAATTCCTTATTAAGTTATGCAGATAGTAGCTCTTCTTTTGAGTACTTGAAAGAAGATAGAGACATATTGCAAAAATTTTCTATGGGGAGGAAATGTTAATAATAGTAAGGTGCATCTAATAAAATGGACAGATTTATGCCAACCCAAAAATGAAAGTGGTCAGGCATATGGTGTTTAAGAAAAATGAACGAGGCGTTTTTTCTCAAAGCATGCTAGAATCTAATATCAAAACCCAATGCTCTTGGGGTAAAAGTCTTGAGACATGTATACAATTTGAGTTGCCTTTTAATTCCAGATAATATCCATAGGTGTGGAGCATCGACTTTTTAGTATTCAATCAGTCAATTATGGACTAAATTTAAATCAAACATCGATTTGGCATTAGGCAACGGTGTCTCAATAAGGTTTTGGATGGATTGTTGGATTAGTAATAGTTCACTTCAAGAAGCGGTTTATTAAATTGGTATCTTCATTGAAGATAATAACAGTGTTAGGGAGCTCATTAAATCGAATGGAGAATGAGATATTGATAGAGTTGTGTGTTTGCTCTCAGTTGAGGAGATGAATCTTTTTCTTGAAACACTTTCTCCTGTTAATATTTTGGAGTTAGATAAACCCTATTAGGTACCTTCATCCTCAAGACTATTAATTGTTTCATCAACTTATGAAAGACTGAGAGGTTCGATTATGTTGAATGTTGCTGATGGCAATAATATATGGAGTTAGCAGTGTCCTAAAAGGATCCAAACATCTCTTTTCTTTTGTATACACAACAAGTTGTTGACAAATAGAGAGAGTGAAAGTTAGAAGGAATTTTACCAATGATTCCTTATGCCTATTATGTAATTTAAAGGAAGAATCAGTTATTCATGCTTTGAGGGATTGTCTTTTGGCTTATAAATTATGGATGAGGTTGCTGCCATAAAATCAGCAAGGTACATTCCATTCACTTTCTTTTTTATTTTTTATTATAAAAATTATTAAATTTTTTATTAATATATATAAGCTCAAATATCACAAGCTCATATTTTACAAAAAGAAACTAAAGAAGGGAATGAAAAAGATAGATAAAAGATTTGACTTCAACAGCATCATTTAAATGCTATTGTAATTTACTTACATCGCATAAAAGTGACTTATTTACTTCTAAGTTAAAACTTTAGTTTTTATATTTGTTAAGATTATATATGGTTTAATTTTGTTTAGCACAAAATTATGTCATAATTTTTTTATTTGTTCTCCAATTTTCCACTATTTATTTTTTTGACAGACAAGTAGAAATGAACTTTTATGTGACCAATTAAGTTTGTATAATCCTAAAGCAAAATAAAAACCATTTAAGGAGTAAGCGTTCATGCAAACACGCACAAACTTGATGTGAATTTAAGTTTGTAATGCAAAGCAATATGTCTTAAAGTCACATTTTTACAATAGTGAATTGGTTGCAACTTGCAAGGTTGCATCTTTTTTCAACATAATCAAACATTGCACTATATTGTTTAAGCAAAAGAATGCAGCCTGAGTCTTCTTGGATTGCACCTAAATGCTGTGTGAAACATACTACTTTGTCTGCAAAGATAGTTGCAATTGGATGGGATTGGAACTCAAGGAGAGAAAAGACCTTTCTCTTTTCGATTGTTCCAATTTTAACAACCTTGAATTGAATGGCTTCTTCTTTTCCTCTCTTATTTGTATAGAGAAATCTTCATTGATAATCATCACTATCACCAAAGAAAATAAGCCAAACAGATAGCAAAACAAATAATTCCCTTTTGAATCTTTGTTGCAGCTTGTAAAGAAGAAAATAATAGAATCGTTAGTACCTCCTCTCTTGATCATCAATGTCAAAAGAGTAGTCAGTACGAATGCTGCTTAGAAATTCCATTTCCAACACCAAAGGTTCTTTAAAAAAAAATTACAAAATTTCAAGTCTTTATTCTTGGTGGTGTTGATCACCAAATGTTACTCAAAACCTCTCCTTACAATCCCTATTCTTTTAGTACTACTCCTTATTATGATATCATGTTTGGGATAAGTTTTCTTTTTTGGGTTTGTGGTTGTTATCATTAAGGATATGATCCTACGCACAATGCGATAGGATTGGTTTTGTATATTCCTCATCCAATCCTGAAAGCAAAACTCTCGTTACTTTATTGTACGCTGTTATCTAATGCGTTTTATCTAATTAAAAGCAGTCAAAGTGTGTAAATAATCCCTGTACCTATGTATTTCGTCAATTTAGTCCATATACTTAAAATCTAGTCAAATTATTTCCTCAATTTTTAAAATTGGAACAATTTAGTCCCTTTCCCTTATGCCGTACATATTTGACGTTAGAGGTGATGATATAAGTGTTGACGTGGTGATACCACATCACTTTGATATGATGATTAGGTAATGTTGATGTGGCAGATCGAGAAAAAAAGTTTCAAAAAAATCTAAACTATATCATAGGGACAAAATTGAAAAAAAAAACAAAATAAGCATTAAGTTAAACAAAATTGAAGTGTTTAAGAAATTAATTGAACAAAAAAAATTTCAAAAATACAAATCTTTTGAGTAGATGATATATATACTTATTAATAAGACAAATGTTTAACTGTAAAAGATTTACGACGTTAACAAATAAATATAAATATTTTTTTACTTAATTATTTGATTTCATAATAAGTACATTATTTAATCTTTTTTACAAAAATTTATAGAGTTATTAAGTTTAAATTCCAATACTATAACAAAAATTTCAATATTTTATAGAGTTATCCATATAAATATCATAATTAAAATCATTATCACTAAAAATTTCCTTTTTTTATTAAACTTAATATTATTTTTAATGAGATTATTTCATAATCTTTTGTCCCTATGATGTGGCCTAGATTTTTTTTTTGAAAATTTTTTTCTCAATTTTTCACGTCAACATTATCATGTTATCATGTTAGTACCACATGGTATTGTCATATCATCATACAAGTGTTACATGACACTTACCACGACATCATGTCAGAGTAATGTGATATTGCCATGTCAATATTAATATTATTATCTTTAATGACAAATATTAACAACATAAAAGAGAGGGACTAAATTATTTTAATTTTTAAAAATCAAGAGGTTAAATTGATCAAATTTTGAGTATAAGAATTAAATTAAGAAGAACGTACAAGTATAAGAACTATTTGGATACTTTGACCAATTAAAAGTTGTAAAACACTTGGTATGAAAAAATAATCGGCACACCGATGAGAGCAAAAAAAGGTAAGAGATTTCCATTCGCTAGATGGAGTACGTGCTTGGATTTTCACCAAAGATTCTTTTTTCTTCTTGAAAAGTGCCCCAAAGATTCTTAAATTAGCTAAAGCCGACTTCAGCTCTGATTCTGTTTTCATTCTAACAACAATTGGACACTCACTTTCCAAACGATCCAATTTACCACAAACAAAACAAAAATTAGGCAATCCTTCATTTCCAAAAAGCAACCAACACCTTGTGGCCATCCGTAACTGCAAATTGAGTACCCGGTTTCAGAGCCTTATTCGAGACATGCACTCATGTTAACCCGAACCCTAAGGCTCTTCCCCATGAATTTGTGTTGCCCACCTAGTCAACCTCTTCAAAATCCCCCACCGACTGTCCAATAACCACTCCGATCTTCTCACTCATCATTCTAAAGGCTGACTATGAACTTGAACTCAAAAGGCACCAGTCAAACATCAGTGTATCTGGTCTGCAATTGGCATCAAAATCTTGCCGAACGATCAATGTTTTAACGCAAGAACAAGGTTGGGAACAATAACACTATTGTTATCAGCTGATCTGAAACCGGAACACATAAATTTTCTCACCAACCTCGCTAACTATGAGATCTTAATTTAGATAACTTCCATGCCATTTTAACAACTGAACTCATAGTTGCAACATTCACAAATTTGTTGGTGAAAAGTTTTCCCACTAGCTCCTTCTGCCACCGCCGAGCGAGGCTACCCCATTCATTATCTACTACAACTTCATTGTTCTCGTCCGCTGTCAAATAAAGTTTGTCCCACAACTGCTCGATACCATCCGCCATACCACCTGCCTATATCCACAAAAGCAAGAAAAAGGCAAAACTAATGAAAAAAAACACTCCCAACCCCTAGTCAGAAAACAGAGCACGCACCTTTCAGAAAGACAAGACTAGAAAAGCCCTAGAGATGCCAGATGTTAATCGAATTGGATCTTTCGAATAAAAAATCTTGCATAAATCAATAGGAATGGAAGGGCTAGAAAGTGGGAGGGTTACAATTGTGTAAATCAATCGTTAAACCAGTAATAAAAACCAAAAACTCATGGAAAATTTACTCATACCAGTAAGGAAGATGTAAAAGTAGTATGTACTACACACGCAGGCTACAGATAACTAATGAAGTTCTCACCATAAACTTGACTTTTAAATATTCAAGTATATCCTAATGGACCAAGGAGAATTAATAATTAAATTCTCATATTCTTTAATGGTTGGTTACCCTGTTTCAAGCTTCAAAGTCTCACTAGTTCTTCTGGAAATGAAAAGAAAGTTAAAAGACACATGTACACGTTAGCCTTTTCTTTTCTTTTTCTAATTTCTTTTAAATAAACAAAGCTAAAAAATGAAGATATTTATCGTCAATACTGTTCTCTAATATTGATGAACAGGTAAATTTTTTCTCCCCAGATATATTTATACTACCACAAACATAATACCAATAAGCTGATGCTGATGGGTTGTTTGTTGAAGAGCATCTATTGATCAGAGATCGCTTGATTTGTAAGACCTTGGTGGCTGATGCTGTGATGATTGAGGACTGTCAACCCCAAAAGCACTCATTTATCTTATGACTCTGATAGAGTTTTACTAGTATTAGACTTTTGTTTAGAGATTTATCCAGAACTCTGCTTGTTTTTGAGATTATCCGTGTTGAGATACTGCCAAGTGCTCCTTGAGCAGCGGCAACTCATCTTTCAAAAAAAAAATACCAATAAGCTGTAGTTTGCTAACTCAATTTCCTATTTCCAATCTCTGGGCCAAAACAATCAACCATCTGCTTGACTTCCATACTTAAATTCCAGTTGGTTGCTGAGAAAGTGCAAGCTACTACCATATGTGACGAACTGGTTGCTTTGTGCATACAATCCCTCTCAAAGAGAATAAGAAAAAAATGATAAAAATTGTGGGGATGCCAAGTTTAGGCTACTTAGCTGGAGGAGGAGGAAGCAATATACTTGACAGGCTTTTGGATGCAGCGTTCACATGGCTTCTGTTCCCCTTACGAAACCTTTCAATGTATACTGAAGCTCTTTCATTGACATCAGTGATTTCATTCTTCATGAAGAATGGAGAAACCTTTTCAAGGTTGCTGAGATTGGGACATGCCACCGTCAACTGGCTGTCGCCAGGCTCGGGTGGCATCTGATGCTTGCTTAAAGCATCGTTGTTGGCCGTGAGTTTAGCGCTGAGAGGGGCATGGTTTCCATTGGCTGCTAGCAGTTTGGGGTGTGATCTCAGAGTTATACTTGCGAGAGAGATGGATGATAGTTTGACGATGTTCACCTCCAATTCCAGGGATTTCTCACATAGAGTTTTCTTCTTTTGCCTGCTCTTGTTGGTCATTGCAGTAAAGTTGCTACTAAAACCATGTTATTCCTATCATTTTATTCCAGGGGCTCTCTCTAAGTTAGTAGATAATTGACCTAGGCTTATCTAAAACCAAATTGTTAATTACATATTGGATATCCAAATTATAATCAAAATTATAAAATGTTCAATTCACATCTAAGATTAATAAAATGTGTGATGTCTACAAAAACAACCCATAAGAACATGTTGCTTATTTAAAAATAAAAATCATGTAATTTTTCTTTTCTTTTTTAATTTTTTAAATCAAAACAAAATGTTATGGCAACCAGCAATCCAAACAATTCATGGGAATTTTGTAAATTGAGACTAGAGTTGTAAAAGTCAACTCTACGAGATCTTAGGTCAACTTGTTTAAAACCTAATTTTGAATTGAATCGAAAAATTAGTCAATGACTTAAATTAATAATAAATTAATTGAGTTGAGTTTAAGCATTTAATTAATACTCAACTCAAGATCTAATGAAAGTTACAAATGCACACCTAGTTTTGGTAGAACATCCTCCTGAGATTTAGTACAAAATGCGCTTATCCCTCAAAAAGTAAGCAGCGTTAATTACTGAGTTAACTTAATGAAAAGCCAAATATACCCTTTGTTAATTATTTACTCTCTTTTCATTTTTTTTCTCGTTTTACCCAAGACTTTTTATAACTGTAAAATTATGAGATTTAGTTCGTTGTGAAATTTAATTAGTCTTAAAATCATCTTCAACTGCTATCAAATTAAATTTTAATTGAGTTATATTCTAATTCAATTGCATATTAATTATATTAAACTTATCTCTAATTGAATTACATATTAGCTTTGAAATGAATGTATTAAATCATCTTTAGTTAAAATATATTAATTAACTTTAATTTTAAAAAAATTGAGCGATAAAAATTAACTAAAGAATAATTGAATAAAGGAGAATAATAATAAAAAATGTATCTTTTATATTTAAAGTAAACTTTGAACAAATATGAGTTAGACTAGTGGAATCGGAACACCTGTAACTTTTTCTAAAAAGAGATATTGGGTGTTTTTCAAACTAGCGGGGATAAGTTTATTTTAGATAAAACCTCTTGAATGAAAATTATTATTTTTAATTAATTATATTTATAATGTTGGCAAAATAATGAAGTAAATTAAAACAAAAACTAGTATGAGGCGTGAAACATTATCCTTTAGAGTATGGTATTCTCGAAATTGCATAGCAAAAAAAAAAATTAAAACTTTTAAAAATAAAATATACCTCCATCCACGAATCACCTGGGTAATATTTTAACATATAGAATGATATATAAAACCATAAAATTAGAAGCTAACCTTACTAACGTTCTTCAAATTGGAATAGCAATCTCCTCAATGCAACACGTGAACATCATAAGAAGCAAGAATCTTAGCTAATCAAGCTCTTGGCCTTTAACGGTAGTACACACGATTTCACTTAAACCTTTCAGCAAATAAGGGAGATTTTAATTATGTTTGGTGCTAACAAAAGAGGATAACGTTTGTCCCTTTCCATTTCTCACAAAGATAATTGAATCACACACTTGAAAAATTGCTTCAAAAACAATTTTTCTTTTTCACAAAGTAGGTTATGGCATACAAGGAGAAAACCCCTTTTTTCTTTTCTAACAACTCTGAAAAAATAGTTAAATGTAATTTATATAACTACGTTAAAATTAATTTTAATTTTGCAATAAGGCCTTCCAAAATATACACATTACAATATAGGCTTATGACTTAATTAAACTATTTTAATTAAGCCTAATGGAAATTAAATTGAAATAATTTTCTTTATATTATTACAATTTCGGCATTATAATTATAACTATGTATATATTATGCTTAAAACTTAATTAAACTCTTTTTAATTAAGTTTATAGAAGTTAATTACCTAGCATGTGATTTAAGTCTAACTTAAATCATCACTCTTCCAATCTAATTCAAATGCAATCATTGTGTGTGACCCATTAAATTATTAACATGTTAGCAATGGAATTGATTAATGACTTAATTGATTAATATAAATTTTAATCAATTAATTTATATTCAATTTCATAAACCAAGATTGACACTTAACAATACATCATGGCCACCCAATTGCTAGAAGAGTCAAAGGATTTTTTGACAACCTTTCAATGTACAGTCTATCAATGTAATTCATTCCATTATTATATATCTCGAATATGATAAGAGCTTGGTACAGTGTTTACTTTTATTGACTTCCATATTCATTCATGTTGTTATAGCATTAGCTTTATAGAGATTTATGAAACCATTTTATAATCTTAAAGTCATCTTGACCAAGGATTTTAATAAGCTAATGTTAACCAATAACTGATAGGATATGTCCTCTAAAAACACTTAGGGTGATGTTTCTTATCTTGACCACTCATTTGCCTTCACATGCTTCATATTATACCCAAAATCATTCTATTAAGTCATCCTTGGTTAAGCACTTATAAGGATGAAATTAAAATATAGCACTCCACATATAAGATAACTTGGTGTCTCATGTCTAGGAAGTATTTATGCAACGAACACATAAGAAGTGTTGCATAGACACTGGAGTGTATTAACAAATACAGTTCTCATGGTGGGTCATGTTCAGTGAACTTGCTTTCCTAGGCAAACACCTATATTTTAGTTCTGAGTATCTTTATACTTCAATCTATGAGATTGATTGTTTACTTCCAAAATAAAGAACATAGAATATACATGTCTTTAAGTATTATTAATGTCTAATCTCAATGATACATTAACCAAGAATATTTTAAGATTATGCTTTAATGCATAAGGACCTCATAATTGTAACTCATTATAATTCCCTTACAAGGCATATTAATTTCATAGATTTCATCTAATTAGATTTATAACTTATTATAATTAATATCTTATTGATGAAGAAAAACCTCTAATCATTCAATATGAATGTTATTATTGCATGATTAGAACCAAGCTTTGACCAATCTCAATTAGTTGTAGGCCTTATCCCAATAAAAACTTGGTGCAAAAGGATTGTAATGGTTATTTCTAAATTCAACAAACTTTTCTTGATTAGTTTGTATAAACTATCAGGGATACTAAGAATAGTAAGAAACAACCTAGCAAAAGAAGAAAATGAGGGAAATAGAGAAAAGAAAGGCAAGAAAGCTGCAAAGAGAATATGTGAGAGCTAAGGTGTGTTAGTAACTGTGGTGGAGGCTAATATTTATAAGTTAAGGATAAAAGAGAATCAAGAATAAAATTACAAAAAATCAAGAGAAAATAAAAGAAAAAATTTATAGCATTATACAAGCTGAAAAGAGAAAATGCGAGAGTTGAGGTGTGTTGGGAATTGAAGTGGAGGCTGATATTTATACATTGAGAATAGAAGAGAATTAGGAATAACATTGCAAAAAATCAAGAGATAATAAAAAAAATTTATAGTGTTATACAAGCTGAGAAGATAAGATGTGAGAGTTGAATTGTGTTAGGAACTGAGATGGGGTTGGTATTTATAAGCTGAGGATAGAAGAAAATCAAGAATAATGTTGTAAAAATCATGATAGAAAATTAAGAATAACATTGTTGAAAATCAAGAGAAAATAAAAAAATTTTCTAATGTTATACAAGTTGAGAAGAGAATATGTGAGAGCTGAAGTGTGTTGGGAACTAAGATAGACGTTAGTATTTATAGGCTGAAGATAGAAGAGAGTTAGGAATAATGTTACAAAAAATCAACAAAAAATAAAAAAATTTTATAACATTATATAAGTTGAGAAGAGAAGATGTGAGAGCGAAGGTGTGTGTGGAACTGAGACGGAGGCTAGCATTTATAAGGTAAGAATAAAAGAGAATCAAGAATAACATTGTATATTTATACGTTGAGGATAAAAGATAATCAATAATAATGTTAACAATGTTGCATATTTACAGCTTAAGGATAGAGGAGAATCAAGAATAACATTGTAATAATGTTACGAAAAATCAACAGAAAATAAAAAAAATTATGACCTTATGCAAGCTAAAAAGAGAAGAAGTGAAAGTAGAAATGTATTGGGAACTGAGATAGAGGCTGATATTTATAAGCTGAGGATAGAGGAAAATCAAGAATAACGTTGTATATTTATAGGCTGAGGATAAAGAAGAATCAGTAATAACGTTAATAAGGTTGCGTATTTATAGGTTGAAGATAGAGGAAATCCGAAAATAACGTTGTAGAAAATCAAGAGAATAATGTTGCATATCTATAGGCTGAGGATAGAGGAAAATAAGGAATAATGTTTCAAAAAATTTTATGACGTTATACAAGTTGAGAAGCAAATATGTGAGAGTTAAGCTATGTTGGGATTTGAAGTGGAGGCTGGTATTTATAAGTTGAGGATGAAGGAGAATCAAGAATAATGTTGCATATTTATAGACTGAGGATAGAGGAGAATTTGAAATAACGTTGTAAAAAGTTAAGAGAATAATGTTTCATATTTATAGGCTGAGAATAGAGGGAAATCAAGAATAACATTGCAATAAAGATGCAGAAAATCAAGAGAAAATCAAAAAATTAAAATAAAAAATTTTATATCGTTATACAAGTTGAGAAGAGAAGATGTGAGAACTGAGATATGTTGGGAATTGAGGTGAAGGTTGGTATTTATGGGTTGAGGATAGAGGAGAATTAAGAATAATGTTGCATATTTATAGACTAGGATAGAGAAAATGTGAAGGTTGGTATTTAGAGGCTGAGGATAGGGGAGAATCAATAATAATGTTGCATATTTATAGGTTAGGGATAGAGAAGAATCAAGAATAACGTTACAAGTTTTTATAGGCTGAGGATAGAGTAGAATAAGGAATAACGTATTTATAAGTTGAGGATAGAGGAGAATCTACAATAACGTAAAATCAAGAATAATGTATTTATAGACTGAGGATAAAGGATAGAGAAGAATCAACAATAATGTAAAATCAGAAATAACGTGTATATAGGTTATATTTATAGGCTGAGGATAGACTAAAATCAAGAATAACATATTTATAGGCTAAAGATAGAAGAGAGTCGACAATAACGTCAAATAAATTTATAATCTATATTTATAAGCTGAGGATAAAGTGAAATCAAGAATAACGTATTTATTGGCTGAGGATAGAGGAGAATCAACAATAACATAAAATAAAAAAAATGCATGGAGAAAATCTGCATTTTCTCAAATGCTTGATCCAATCTTATGTGCACATGAGCCCACTTTACTTTCCTCCTTACAATAAACTTATAATGGGTTTGCTTATATAAAGCACTAACATCTTTTGTGCCTAAGAAATGTGGGATATTGAAACCTTATGAAAATCTATATGTCCAACATAAAATACATAATTGAATTATAATTTTACTTCAAGATTAGTGATTTTAAAACTAATTTTTCAATTGTATTTATAACTAATTAAATCTTATAGTTTTGTAGCTGGAAACAAAAAGAAAAGAGATGCAAGAAAGAAATAAATAAGTAATGGAGATATGCACCTGAGCATTTGACTCATTGGTTGGTACACTATCCTCTTGTCTAAAGAGTAAGGTTCGAATCCTCTATCCCCCAATTATATAAAAAAAAAGTAATGGAGATATAAACAATAAATAATATGGAAATAAATAATATAAAATGAAATATATGACATTTATTAGCTCAATAGAGTCTAGTTCCAAAATAAATTTCTTTTTCAAATCAAGTTCAAGTACAAATTAAATAAATTCAATCAAGTTTAAGTTAGTTAATTAGAACATTTAATGAGTTGAACTCGAGGATTTTTCCTATTATGACTCGATTACATTTTTAATCGCGAAGTTTATATATATACATATGTATTTAAAAAACATAATTACGAAGAAAGGGGAAAATTGAGAAAAGAAGTGGAGAAGAACAATCCCTAACCTAAGTCCCAACCTTGCGTTTCTTTTAAAAATGCTATTTTTTGGATAAATGAAGCAACTTTTGTTCAAAGCGAATAATTTGTAAACCAAATATATAGCCTTAAACATCTTTGTCTAGGCAAATGGGATGGCTCATGAAATTGTCAAATCAATAAAGGTTTTGGACATGGAGTAACAGTTGTGGTGGGATTTGAATGATCTTCCTATTAGGGTCCCAACTGTTTTTAGGAATGATGTTATCAAGTAGCTGATAGTTAGATTGGCATGTTAGAACGATTTTT